>NC_064816.1:53537685-53901425 GCF_023721935.1 Panthera uncia
GAAAGAAAGAAAGAAAGAGAAAGAAAGAAAGAAAGAAAGAAAGAAAGAAAGAAAGAAAGAAAGAAAGAAAAGTCAAACCTTTAGATAATAGAAAGGTGGTTGGCAGGGGCCAGGGGTGGGGGAAACAGGGAGAGGTTGGTAAGAGTACAAACTTTCAGGTATAAGATGAGTAAGGCCTGAGGATCTAAAGTAAAACATGGTGGCTATAGTTGATAACACGACATTGTATAACTGAAACTTGACTCAGTAGAACTTAAAAGTTCTTACAAAAAAAAAAAAAGATAAATATGTGAGGTCATGGATATATTACTTATCTAGGTGGTGAGAATCCTTTCACAACTTATACATAAATCACCACAGTGCACGCTTTAAGTGTCTTGTAATTTTTTCAATTACATTTTCATAAAGCTGGAGGAAAAAGTACTACTTGCCCCTCCACAGTGTTGTTACTGGTTTTCCTGTGGTTCAATTACTCACTCAGCATTTACTGAGGACAAACTCTTGGCCAGGCCCCATGCCAGAGGTGGTGAGTGCCCGATCCCTGCTCATAAGCAGGAACTTGTCTGGTGGGGCTCAGTGTTCTTCACTCACCTCAAGCAAGTAACCTGTCTGCCTCTGAGCTCCACAGACCCCAATACCCACTCTCAGCCTCATCCCTTCCTGTGTGGCAGGTCCCATACCTAACTCCCAGAGGAGACTCCAGCTGCCATCAGGCCCCCTCAGGGAACAAGTCTAAGCTCCACCCACACTGACTCCTCCTCGGGATTCTCCAGGACCTCCAACTAGATTCCAGAGTAATGGCTTCAAATCATACAGTCTCCACTATAAGGTGTGTTTCAAGAAGTTTTACCAATAATCAAGTAAATCAAAGGAGTTTTCTATCAACCAGGAGGCTCCAAGTTCAATGTCAGGCACCTTTTGTCTGCAGTTCCCACTCACCCCTTCCTCTGGTTCCCTTTAGAGAACGACTCTCCCCCCCCCCCCCCAAACCCCAAGCTCAGACCATATGGCTCAGGTGGGGAAAATCTGGCTTAGTTTCAGGAGGGACATGTGGCTCAGGCCTGGCCAATCAGAGCCTTGCGTTCTCATAGCCCTAATGACTGGCCAGGGACCAGCACACAAACCAATCTCAAGGGAGAGCACTGCCATTGGCAGGTCGGTTGTTAAGCCTGGATCTGCTACAGGGGAGGGCTTGCCCACATAGTTGAGTGGAGCTGGGTGACAGAAACACCAACTGAGCCTCTTGATCCTGCCAGGATGAATCCCGGAATTTTTAGTTCCTTTCCTGTCCAATACAGAGGAGTATTGCTCTACAGGTGACAATTGCTCACAGTGGAACATTCCTCTCATTCTGGCTACAGGCTAAGAACACTGTGGGCAATAGGTGTTATTTATAATAAAAGGGTGTATGGAACCAGTTACTCTCTTGGTGTACAGAAAGATAATACCTTGAGTTTATGTAGATCTTTAAAAGTCACTATTGGAGATGTGTGAAAATTTGTAGCTGATGATTTTAGTCTAAATTGAGATACTCAAGTTACTTGGGTTTCAGTTTGGGCACATTTTGTCTGAAAGAGAAATGCGTAATCCTAAATTTTGTCAGTCCACCCTCCTTTGTATGAGGCAAGAATTCATAACAATCTCTTTCAGGAAACCACCAAGACAGGGATCTAGGTATGGCATCTGCTTGAGAGGCTTCCAAAGGAGATGGTCAAGAGGCTCGGCTTGAGCTATGTGACACCACATTGCAGAAGCCTCATCACCAGCTCCAGTGACCACGGCTGTCCAGCTGGCTGGAGCTCCAAGTGCTGTGCAGCCTAGGAGTCCAAGGCATGGCTCCAAGGTGCCCTCTGACTGCATAAGCCCTCAGAGGGCAGCCCTGTGCAGCCCTGTAGAGGAAGCCTTGACGTGGAGGGCTGTGGCAGGATGCTGCCTGAGCTGCCCGGGTGCAGACTGAGTCCCAGCTCCAACCCTCCAGGCAGGTAGCCTAAACCACAGAAGGGCTCACAAAACCCACCCTGCTTCCTCCTCCTCCGTCTGGTAACGTGCAAATGGTTATCCTGCAGCTGATCTTTTATTGCCCTTCTTCCTGTATCTTAACAGCTAGGAGCTAAGTGGACATTTGTATGTCACATCAGTTTTATGGGCACACGAAATCAACTGTGTCAGATTTTAAGGGCCACGGTTTTTAGAAACCTACGTGTGTACACAACAGCCCTCACACCAAAAGTTCTAGTGTAAAAAAAGTTCTATCACTTCTAGGAGAAAAAAGAGAAAGATGGCCAAGAATAAAGTAGTATCCAGGAACTAACCATGGATATTGGAAGCCACTAAAAATAAAACACAAGCTCAGGAAGAACTGGAGGGTGTGGCCAAGCAAGAGGGCCAGATGCTCCAGTCATCCCGTGGCTGTGGGAGACATTAGGAGCAGTGCACTACCCTGAGCCAGAGTCTCCACAGCACGCCCGTCTCCACACACACACACACAGGTAGGAGTCCAGCAGATTCACATCCCACCGTCTAGTGCTAGCTGTGGGGCCACAGGCAAGCAATGCAAGCTCTCGGAGCTTTGGTTTGAAGAGCTATTGTAGGGATTGAAGAGGGATATACATACAAGCTGCTTCTGCCTGATGCCCCTTTATGGCAATCATTACTGTGCAGTATCACCAGCAGCAGCATCTAGGCCAAGAGTTTTACTTGGAAACGGCGATCCAAAGTATCTGCCATTCGCCACCACAGAACCACAGGTCCTATTTTTCCAATATTGAATGGGTTGATGTAAACAGGTTACCCTCTGGGACTACTGAGACCTAAGGACAAAGTGTAGGGGTGAGCAAAAGCGAAGGAAGGTTCTCTCCTGTCTCCTCACAGAAGATAAAACCTGGCAGCTTGCTCACACTCGTCTTCCTCTTCTCCATTAACTTGCAGGGACAGGTACAATAAATAATGAAAACGAAACCTTTTTACAGTGTTTACCGGAAACATCTTTCTTGCACATGGCTGAAAATACTGTGCATACGTTAGCATATTGTGCTTGATGATGGACTAACAAACACATTCAGCATATTCACAGGCAAGCTATCCACACATCAGACTTTCTACATTTCAAAATGGTACAACCTACTTGGTAGAGCACGTCAGGTTCTAAGTCCTGTCTAAATAAAGTCTGAGAAACTGCCACACATACATGTACTTTCCTCTCTCTTTCAAGCATTAAGTGCTGACTGACTGAAGCTAGAAATAAAAAGAGCTTTGCTTTTAAGCCACTGTGTTTTATTGTGCTACTAAGATATGTTGCTGAAGACCTCTCGTCACGAATGGCCCGTGATCCAAGAGTGGAAATACGTTCTTTGAGTCATTAAATATGTGTGGCATTGGTAGATATGATGAGGCTGAACCACACAGGTATATAACCTCTGAAGCCTGACCTTAGAGATAAATCGGACCAAGCAGAAGTAACAGAAATCATGCTTCATATTCATGGCAGTGTTAACATCTACAATGTCACAGTCCCACCACCACCACCCACCCACCCTGTTCTTTGGGCACTCTTTTTTGTGCTCTTATGGCATCCTGTACATGCATTATTCTATCTACCTCCCTGGCCTGCAACTGTTGGTTTAAAGAACTGCCTTCCCAGAGGATTTGAAGGAAGTATGCATATTGGCAAAACTAATTTTCAGTGGTCCACCTGGTGCCTCAAACCTAGGAGATGCACAGATGAGTGTATACAAGTAAAGTCAACGTAAGATGTGTGTTTACTTTAAAGAGTTCGCATTAAAAAAAATTAAAAAAGGAAACATCAAATTCAATTTAAAGGAAAAAAAAAACAGAAACTGTCTGAGAAAACAACAGCAAATCAACTCCTGAAAAAGAGTTCTGCATCTTGGTGATCACATTTATTGAAAGGGTTGGAAAAAATAAAAATACTCTTTAGCTTAAGAATTTTTGAGTTATCTGCAAATCAACTCATTTCAGGAGTGCAAGAATCCTTGGTCATTTCTTAATGTCGAAATTAACGCAGGTTTCTCTTTTGAGTGTCTTCTACATTTAAAGAGGCAATCATACAAAGTCTCCTATATTCCATAACACGATAAATTCTTTGTTTCAGCCAACTCTTAATGGAGGGGCAACTAGAACAACACCATCTCCCCGGACAAAGAGCATCGGAATATTCCGTTTTGTTGACTGGAAGAGGAAAAAAAAAACAAAACACAACACATTTATACAAATATGTAGTAGTATTATTTATTTTTTGAGAAACTGACAACAACAAAACCCACACAGACGCATCATAACACAACTGATTTAAAAACCTCATCACTCACTTACCTTTGTAGCACAAAGAACCACTTTATTAACTGTTTACTTTTCCAGGATGTCAATAATTGGGGCAAAGATTAGAGCATTCACCAAAACCCACGTTCCTCCTCTTCCTACCACAGAGCTAGACTACATTACTCACACTTCCTTACAACCTGGTGCAGCCGAGACTGGGTTTTGACCAATGGGAAGTGAAAAGAAGTGACTGACTGACCCATAAGCCTCCCACGAGTGCCCCTCTATGGTCTTCCTCCCATGACTAGCCGGACTCAGATAATGAACTCTGGAGACGGCAGAGCTGTAAGACAGAGGAAGCCTGGGCCCTTAATTAAGTACCTGGAAGAAAGCTATCATGCTGAACTAAAACTCCACTCAGGACTGTTATGTGGGTGAGAAATAAAATTCTGCTGCTGTACTGAGCCGCTACATGTTGCTCCTGTGTCCTACTACTGAGCTCACTTATGTGGAACGAATACCTTGGGGCACTAGCCTATAGGTGGAGCCTTAGGCAGTAAGGAAACAGATAATGGAATACAAATATTTGAAATCCTCTTATGCCTGAAGAAAACATTAGGTAAAAATGTTGCCTGCAAAGGCTTGGAAGGTAGCCCAAGGGCCTCCCTAACCTACAGGTTCTAGGGAAAGAGGTTGGAACAAGCCAAATGTTAGTTGCTATTAACCTGATACATTCAGCAAGGCAGTAAGAGATGAGCCCAGGTAAGAACTAGCTGGTTTTCAAGCAGAGATCACAAGAAATAGGACTCACAGGGTTTGAAAAGCCAACAGTTTTTAGATCCCAAACTATAGACAATGAACAGGCACAAAAGCTTTGCAGACTGAAGCCCAGCAAACCTTCTCAGTTAAACAAACTCAGCCCTGAGGCAAGAATTAGTTTAAGTGTGCTGCTTTCCCACCCAAATTTACTTTAGAAAATGGCCTAAGGGTGGGAAGAACAGTGGGAAGGAACTAAAATAAATAAAGGCATCTATAGGCTATGTGTAGGCAAGAATGTTGAGGTTACTGGCCCATAGAATTGATTGGAAATGAACAGATCAGATGCACACAAAGTCCTAAGCTTTTAAAGAAATTGCATGCAAAGAAACAGCCTGGCTAAAAAAGCTTTTGACTATTTTTCACTCTTCCAGCATAAGCAAGTACTTGGCTGTGAAAGCTGAAGCCCCCATTTAGGGTCGCCAGATTTACCAAATAAAAATATAGAGTGCTCAATTACATTTGAATTCTAGATAAATAGAAGAAAAAAAAATTTTTTTTTTTTTGGTCTAAGTATCTCCCAAATAGTACATGGGACAGACTTGACCTAAAAGCCATTACTTCAAATCCTAGGACAGGGAACATTCACACCTCCCCAGGGGATTCTGCTGTATGTTTCCATTCTTCCCTTTTCCGAAGGCAGGTTTTTTTTGTTTGTTTGTTTTTGGTGAAAATTCTGTCCCTGTTCCGCTATAATAGCTGTGGGAGGGGCAACAGTAATTAATTCCTCCTTTTCAGGTTCTAGGAATCTATACCACAAGTGACCACATGTGGATCTGACAGAGAGAACAAAAATATTAGTAACAGTTGTCATAGAGAGCAAGATGCAGTAATGACACACTGGAATCAACGTGAAGAATCAACTGAATTAGTTACTCATCAGTGTGACTGAAAGAGAGAAGTCCAAGAAAATTCTGAGATTTATGGTCTAAACAACAGAAAATCATGCACTGAGGATAGGGAACTGAGAATGATCTCATTTTGAAGGTGAAGAACACCTTCAAAGGAATTTACTTTTAGATGTACTGAGTTCAAGATAATATCCAATGTGAAAATATTTTCAATTAGAATACTGGGTATGAAAGAGTGAAGCTCAGAAAAGGAAACAAACTGGAGACACAGACTGATCCACAATCATGACAGCTTCCAGTCACCACATGCCATGGCTTTACACATACCAAGTTCAGTGCCTCCTGTTATAATCCTGGGAGGCAGGCACAGTTACTGTCATCTTACAAAAGAGGTCCCCTAAGGCTTAGGAAGTTTCTATAACTTGCTCAAGGTCATGAAACTAACCACTAGTAGCAAAAATGTGAGCCCAGATCTGTGAAGAGCTCAAGCTTTGGTGCTGTACTGATTACTGTTACAGACTCCTAGTTACTAAATGACATCACACCTCTGAGGGGAAAAAGAGACACATAGGTTAAAAAATTCAAAACCCATGTTCAGAAGGAGAAAGAAAATTTGCAAAGGAGTCAGCAGTCGTTGAAGACAGAAGGAAAGCCAGGATAAAGCAGAAATACAAAAACCATAAAAGGCTAACAGATGAACACTTACTATGTGCCTGTCACTAACCTGAAGGCTTTTCATGTAAACTCTCAGTGAATCCTAAATAGCTGTATAAAGTGGGTCCTACTACCATCCCCATTTTACAGACAAGGAGACTTAGTCACAGACACATTGCGTAGTTTGATACAATTAAATAGCTGGCAAGCAAGGGAGTCAAGATTTAATTCCAGTCCTGCAATCTGAGTCTATATTTTAAACCACTATACTCTAGAAGGGTCAAAGACTGGCTTTTCAAATACTTAAAAGACATAGGTGATTTCCTTCTTTTCTTCTTCACATTGAACAATGAAATGTGCCAACATTCAGAAGATCTGCATAGCTCCACGAACTAATATTTTCCAAATGACCAGTGCTTGATGTCACAGAATCACACAACACAAAAGATCCATTAAAAGGACAAGGTAGTGGGGCACCTGAAAGTTGCCCTGGGTGGCTCGGTCGGTTAAGCATCCAACTTTGGCTCAGGTCATGATCTCACAGTTTGTGAGTTTAAGCCCCATGTCGGGCTCTGTGCTGACAGCTCAGAGCCTGGAGCCTGCTTTGGATTCTGTGTCTCCCTCTCTCTCTGACCCTCCCCCATTTGCACTGTCTCTCTCACTCAAAAATAAATAAACATTAAAAAAAAAAAAAGAACAAGGCAGACCAATGAATTTGCATATAGTAAGAGCATGAAAAGTTCAATGATGTGGTCTCAGATTCCACACTGCAATTAACCTTTAAGAAACTACCACTTGTTGAGTTTTAATGTAGCATCAAACGTGAATACCCACAAAAAATACTCCTCCCTTTTGTAACTACCTGTGAGGAAGGATTCTCAACTATGACATATCATAACAGATTACATGCAGAAAAAGATGTGAGAACCTAGATTTCAGTTAAGCCAGGCATTAAAGAAATCTGCAAAAAGGTAAAACAAAGACGCCTCTAAGTATTTTGTCCTGTAGTTGATGTTACTTAAATCAACATGTAATAGGCTCACTATTACGGAGTTAGTGTTTTTAAAATTTCTCCGTTTTAGTTTTTATTAAGTATTGATAGCTTAAATTCACATCAAACAAGGAACACTGTCCAGCATTACTCTTACAGACTAACACACATGAGCATCTTAAACTGACATGTATCAGTGAATCCTGGCAACTGGATGAGGTAAGTGTTAGTATTCTTGCCTAACAATGAGGAACTTGAATCTGCCAATTCACTGGCCCAACATAACCCAGGTGGGACATGGCCAAAACAGCACTATAAATTAGGTCCGTCTGACCCTGAAGTCTTTGCTTTTGATTGCTATACTTTACCGGGTCCACAAGTAGGTGTCAAATCATGACGGGCTTTTTATAAATAAGTGTTACGCTGTTGGATGTTGAGAACATTTGACATTTTAAAAGTGAAGAACAGAATTCCATGACTTACTTTATATATCTCCTCATAGGTTTCCTCATCAATTTCTATGGTAGTCACAGTCTCTTCCACATCTCCCAATATCATATTTAAATGCTGATCATAAGCCTGCAGTGGAAAGGTGAGCGATCAAGAAACTTAATCATCAAATAAAGGAACAATGAACAGAGCTTACGCACAATACTTATATCACACACTTTTATACACAAATCAAAAATAATTCTGCTGTGCTAATAAGCTGTTTCTTCACAAATTATTTCCAGTGACAAGTTAACTGACCTGATAAAAATACAAAGCTGTTTATATGGCCTAAAATGAATTTACTCAAAATAATTTGAAATTATTACTTTTTTAAAGCGTCTACCCTATTGGTCATCCAAGACAGTCACATCATTTATAATATTTATGAGAAAAAGCAAATTCATCACTTTTCAGTAGACTTCTTTCAACTCCCTCTGTAACAGCATGACAAGAGAGATACAGTGGAAGAAATACGATTCTTTAACTGTGAAGAAGATGGCACTTCAGTCTCCCAAAGGTACAAGACAAGACCTCCCTGTGCTAAACTGAACACCACCGCGTGAAACCAGTAGAGCAATACCCGGCCCACGTAAAACCTAGCCAAAATAAACTGTGTTTGGCACCTGTAGGCTCAATCAATAAATGTTGCCATCCTGATAGGGATAGCCTTAATCCAAACTCTAAAGCTCATGTATTTTACTAAAAGGTGAAACGCCAGGGGCCTTGTTCAGAACCCACTTATGCTTACTTCTTTTTTAAAAATTTCTTTTATTTTGGGGCATCCGGGTTGCTCAGTTCGTTGAGTGTCTGACTTCGGCTCAGGTCATGATCTCACAGCTTGTGAGTTCGAGCCCCGCGTCGGGCTCTGTGCTGACAGCTCAGAGCCTGGAGCCTGCTTCAGATTCTGTGTCTCCCTCTCTCTCTGCCCCTAACCCACTCGCATTCTGTCTCTGTCTCTCTCAAAAATAATTAACATTAAAAAAAAAATTTTTTTTAATAAAAAAAATTAATTTTTTATTTGAGGCGGGGGGGGGGGGGGGAGAAGGAGGGAGAGAGAAGGAGGGACAGAGAGAGAGACAGAATCTTAAGGAGGCTCCAAGCTCAGTGTAGAGCCTGACATGGGGCTCAATCCCACCACCCTGGGATCATGACCTGAGCTGAAATCAAGAGTTGGATGCTCAACCGACTGAGCTGCCCAGGTGCCTCTCACTCATGCTCACTTCTAACAAAGGGTTAAATGGTTTACCAGCTCACATCAAAGTAAAAGTAACACATCAGCCACATAGCAGCCACTTCTAGCAAAGCATACCAACAAGAGCAAAAATCTATAGATGAGGGCCAGAAAACAAACAAAATGTTGGGGGCCATTTAGTATAGAGGCAATGAAGTCTAGAAGGGAACTAAAGAAGCCTCCAAAAGCTAAGGCGACATATCTGTCCCGGGGTGTGTCTCCACATGCCACTGGCCCATGTGTTTAAGCGCAATTCTCTTTTTCTTGGTAAAGTTGCCACTCTTCCATTTCCCGGGGTTCCTCTTCTCATAAAGCCAGCTGTATATCAAGATCAGTGTCTTCCTAGGTCCCTGCTTTTTAAGTACAGGACACTCTACCTTTAGGTCTTATGGAAGGTGAAATCAAAGTATTTAAGAATGGGGCTGCAGTCAGATTGCCTAGGGTCATATTCTGGACCTTCCTTTAACTTAAGCAAGTAACTTCACCTTTCTAGGCCTGAGCTTCTTCAACTGCATAACCAGGCTAATTAGCATCTACCTCGATAGGGCTGTTATAAAGGTTAAATGAGACATTACATACAAAACACTTATAATAAAAGCACCTGGAATGTAATTAATGCTCAACAAATATGAGCCATTTTAAATCACTTTAAGGTAGAATGATGGTAGTAAAAACAATATATACAGGAGAGTGACAAGTTGTCAAGAAAAGACAAAACCTTCAGTATACTCTCTTTATGAATAAATAGGACCACTTCATGGGACCAATCCTATAGAAATACGTACAGATATACACAAAGAAATATGCATAAAAATACATACTGCAGACTTATTTACAGCAGCAAGAAATGGAAAACAATCTAAAAACCACTTTTACAATACACAGAATTCTATGCAGTCCTTAAAAAGAATAAAGGAGGGGCGTCTGGGTGGCTCAGTTGAGCCTGCAACTCTTGATTTCAGCTCAGGTCATGATCCCAGGGTTGGGGGATCAGGCTCTGTGCTGAGCGTGGAGCCTGCTTAAGATTCTCTTTTCCTTTGCCCCTCTCCCCAGCTCACGCTCATTCGCTCTCTTAAAAAAATAAAGCTGAATGGAGATTTATATGCATTCATGATGAATAATTTCCAAGAAAGATTAAGTGAAAAAGAAAGCTGCTCAAAAATATGTACAGCAAGATCCCAGTTTTATTTACAGGTGGTGTATATAGTGCAAATACATGCGTGGGATCACATGTATATGTATTTATGTGTAAATATAGAAAAGACCTAAAAGATCACAGACCCAATTTCTAAGTGGCTAGCAAAAGAAAAAAATGGGATTTCACCTTTTACTCTATGTACTTCTGTGCTATTTAATTTTTCTCACAAGAAAACGCAAACTTATGTACATATCAGTAACTGATAGAACGTTTAAATAAGAATGGAGAATAAATGCTATTTACAAATAAATAGAAAAAATGAAAGAAATGAAATGTTCTTTAAAATCACATCATTTCTGTTAGAAAAAATATTAAAGAGGTGAATTAAATGCAGTTGTACTTGACTTGTAGAAATATGGGTGACCTTCCACCTTCTTATCTACATTCAAAATACTCTTCTACATCAGTTAGTGTTTATATTTCAAGGGGGTAGTGGTAGGGAGGCATGACAGAGAAATCATCTGATTTCAAGGTAATTTAATAAATTTACTTACATGTAATCTGCCTCGAAGCTCTCTGTCATTCCTCATTTTCACATAAATTCGCTCGTCCAGGCTAAGCCTGATGAGATCCAGGGGCTCCTCTACGGTGTTGGTGGTTTGTTGCTGATGAAAGAAACAGGCTTAGTAATACAGTACTAGCGAGGGCAGTGTTCAAGTCATTGCTGTCCTGTATGACGGTGGGCAAGTTACTTAACACCTCAATGCCTCAGTCTCAGACTCTAAAATGTGGATGACGATAGCGCCTACCTAATACTGTTGTTGTGAGGCTCAAAGGGCATATTATGAAAGCTTAAAACAGTGCCTGGATCATAGTGAGTGCTATGTAAGTGAAGGCTGAAACACACGTACACAGGAAGGAGTTATACAGCAAAATAAGCATGTACTTTGTTCTCTCAAAATCCAAAGTGCCTGACCCAATTTCAGGGTACAGGAAGTCACTGTCTGGGACTTCAACCTTACCTCAAATTTCATTTAGTGATTTGAAAAAATCTCATTTAATGATTACCACACACTAATCAGAATGCCAAGGAGAGATTCAATCTGGGGCAGGTTGAGTTTAGGGTGCCAACTGGCCACTAAGATGAATATATTTAGCAGGAGTATTGAATACTGGTTGAAAGCACTAGCTTTGAAGTCAGGCAGTGTGTGTTCAACTCTTGAATCTGAAACTTGTGAATTCGGATTAAAAAAAAAAAAAATCATGCCATCTCTGAGCATCAGCTTCCTTGTTCGTAAAATGAGGACGCCATAATCTTCCCTTCATGATTCTTGCAAGGACTGGATGAGCTAATGTATTAAGTTAACGTATTAAGTGTATTCACAATAATAAGTGGCAAACTGAAAGTACTTAAAAATGGTTCTTGTTATTTCCAATTGAAGAACTGCTGGAAATATAGGTCCCAGAGAGATCAGGGCTAGGATGACTTGGGAGTCATCCAAATGCAAGGGATGGGTAGGCAGGAAAGTTGGTGAGATTATTCAAGGAGTTTCTTTGGTGAGTACATCAGGCCAGTGGCAGAATGCGACTGAAAGTTACAGGCTCTACAGTCTTAAAAAAGCTAGAATGAAAAAAAAAAAATTCCTAACCTCAACTGGTCCTCAATCCCAATTAAACAGGTGACAGTCAAAGACCAGCTAACCAACTACTACATTACGGTAGAGCGGTCAGTCTCTGCCCTCAAGGAGTTCATTCTAGTGGGGAGAGGGGTATGAATAAATATATAGTAATACTACAAGAACAGACACACCACAGAGCCCTACTGCTCCTTTGGCTATAGTCTACAATACCCACTGTCCATACTTTTCATCCTGTAGCTTTAAATTTGCCTTTTCAAAGAAGCCTCCCTGATTAACCAATTCATTCCCTCAATAAATATTTGTTCAGGGTTTCCAGCACTGTTCTGAACCTGGAAGACAGAATGGTGAACAAAACCCTGCTCTTAAGGATCTCACATTCGAGTGGGGAAAGACAGACGTTGAACATCGAAGGGTCTACTTAATATGAACAAATGACATGCTACGAAAAAAAATAAAGCAGACTGGGAAAGAGTGCTATTTTATGCAAGTGGCCAGATAAATCCTTGTTGATGAGGTGAAATTTCAGGAGGAAGCTAGGTTGTGGCCTGATCCACAAATATATCTTAGGAAGAGCATTTTCGGGAAAAGGAGAGAAGATGAGAAAGCCTGGAGTACCATCATATTATTTTATATACCAGGTCCTTGCTTGTTTTCTTCATGCCACATCACAGTTCCTACATATTGCAAGTTTGTTTACTTATCTGCCCTTCCAGAGAACATAAGCTCCAAGTGGGGACAGGGCTCACGTTTGTCAATGCCGGTGTCCCTGGTGCTTAGAGCGGAGTCTAACCATACAAGTTGATGTTTACTACTCATTTGCTGAACGAGTAACAACCGTTGCGCTCATAATAGTAACTATTTAGCTTTATTATCACCTTTTCTATCAGAATCCCGACATCTCCGTGAGGCAGGCAGGGATAATCATTCCCATACCACTGATGAAGATGAGATACAAGGGAAAGGAAGTGACGAGTGTGAAGAATAATTAGTTTTCAGGCGGGCTTCCAAGGGGAAACCATCTCAGGGCGTGAGACAAAATTCGGGGGGGCGCGGTTACCAAAGGGAAGATTAAAAGCCGTGATAACCTAGAAACAGGGCGGCATGAAGGCCACCTTTCGGTGAGCTTGGAGAAAGTAGCCCTGGGACGCAAAGCCTAACAGGGTGAGGGCTAGCAGTGGAAAAGCCGCTCTGGAGTGAGCCCCTCAAAACACACTCACCTGGTCCACGTCGTCCGCCATGCTTCAAACCCTGCGCTCTTTCCTGCCTCTCGCGAGAGTACGCGAGCCGCTCGCGCGCCCCCCTCCCCCCGCCACTGTCTCCGGAAACGCGAAAATACAACGAGCCGGAAGTAGAGAGAAATTCGTTCTGCGCCGTCTTGCTTTGTACAGTTTGTATTGGTCATTTGAGGCTGAGGCTGGGGCGGAGCTTCATCGGCGTAGACTTGGCCTATAAGGAAAGGTCTGGCGATGCCTCGCCCCGCTGGAGGCGGAGCTTGCGCTCCCATTCCCGCGGCTTAGTGCGTCAATCTCCGGGAGTCTTGCCTGGGCAACATGGTTCGGAAGCGTGCGGCCGGTAGGGAGCCGCAGGGACGTGAACCGTGCGGCCGGAAGGCCAAGGGCAAGAGCACGGCCCGGCGTGAGGAGAAGGAGGCGGGTGAGAGCGAGACCGAGCCGGGCTTAGGGGTAGATGCTCGTGCTCAAGGAGGGCAGGAAACAAGGTGCGGGGGTGGGGGGGGGGGGCTGACTTCTGGAGGTGAGGGGGCGGAGAATACCCTGTTTGCCTTGAGCGGAGCCGGCGTTAACGGCGGCCCGGGGAGGCGGGCGGTTGTGCCACTGCTTGGGTCCTCACCGACGTCGCTGTGCTTTAGTCCTCGGGAGGACTGATGCGCCCTGGGGGTTCCCCTGGAGCTCAACCTGACCATTGGCTCTCCGGCGTTGCCTCTTTCCTGCTCCCTGTTGCCCACAGGATGCTGTCCAGCCTCCTGCAGATGCAAAGGGCTGAATAGGGGAAAAGGCATTACAGTTATTTTGTGGCCCCCCCAGAAGACGGATGGACCAGAGTGCTGTAATGTGCGGACTCCCAGAATAATATCTTCAGTTAAATCTCACCCCAGAGTTGCAGATTCGGATCCAACCTGACTTCTCCACCTGGATATCGAATAGGTTTCTTATATTCGTCAAGGGCAAAGCAAAACTCTTGCTTTTCCCCTTTAAGCCTGTTTCTTCCCCACCTTTTCCCGTTCAATAAATGATCCCTTCACCCACTTGTTAAAGCAAGGCTCTCCTTTTCATTATACGTACACATCTAATCCGTCAGCAGGTTCTACCAATCCAACCTCAGAACTGTATCTCAGATCCCTCCACTTCTCTTTATTTACGTGGTTACAGTCCCTGCGAAGCCACCATCACTTTTCAGTTGAAGGACCACAGTTGCTTTACTGGTCTCACTACTTCCCCACTTCTCTGCAATGGTTTTCCACCTGGCAGCCCAAATGATTAAAAAAAAAAAAAAAAAAAAAAAAAAAAAAATCAGATCGTGCCATGTTCCTACCTCAAACCTGTGGCTTCCCATTGCTCTTGGCCTAAAATCCAAATTCCTTACCATGGCCTGCAAGACTTTACATGATTTGGCTGCTGCTACTTCTGTTGTCTTTTAGGACTCTTTGCCAGATACCCTCCTTATTGGCTTCCTTTCTCTTCCTCAAATATGCCATGTTATTTCTCACCTTGAGCCTTTGCCTTTGATATTCCTTCTTCCTGCAATGTTCTCCCATGGCTCTAGGGTGGCTGATTTCTTCTGTTCCTTCACATCTGAACTTACACTGCTTTGAGTGTCTGATCTAAGGTGATCCTTACCAGGTACTCCTTCACAGGCCCTCACAGCCTCTGTTGCATAATGTAATGATCTTGTTAATTTATTTGCTTCCTTTTAGGGTAGCCCGTCTTACTACCATTTAAGTTTATGCAAATGTGTCTTATTTTTTGCTGTGTCCTGTATTGTCCTCTCCCTCCTCCCTGCATATGCCAAGTGCTCAATAAATGTTTTCAATAATTGCATAGTGCATGCTGTAGAAGGGATTTCTGGCATTCCTAAAATAATCTGAATAGAAGTTTAGGTAACCAACAAGGACTCCTATGACACTAGGTTCAATACTATGATTATATAAGTTCAACATTCATTAGTAAATAGGCAAATGGAAGTCATTTCCAAACTTAGAAGGTAATTTACCCCACAGTTAATGCTGTGAGTTCCATTTTATTGATTTACTCATTCAGGTAATTTACCTTTACACAAAGGTAAATTGCCCTTTACACAAAGTATTCAAGACAGTGATATTTTGGAAGAAGGTAGCAGGCTTTGTGGCTTTTGAAGGAACAATCAGGTTTGGAGAGATTGGGAAATGCTCTCTGAAGGAGATACATTTGATCTGTGACTTTAAGGATGGGTAACATTTCAGCTATGGCTGTGAAAAGGGGTTGCTATTGCAGTCAGAGGGAATGTATTCTGAATATGTGGCACTTCAGGAGTTTGAAGTTTTAACCTGATGGAAATGCCACCTGCCTGGGTACCATTTCTTCCAGCTTAATACTTGATCTGGACTCCAGGTTGGTGCAACTTAGTAGTTATATGCACTGGTGCAAATTATTTTGGACAAATAGTTTACCTCTCTGAACCTCATCTCTGAAACACAATACTACCTTTCAGGGTAGTTGTGTTTGCGAGTGAGGTAGAAGCATCTGCCACGGTCCACGTCAGGTAATCAGATGGGCTACCTTCTATCGGTTCGGCCTAGGTGTAGGTGAGGAAGCACCCAGGCATGAGTCAGACCCTGCTAGCTAGAGGAGCTTGGCAGTAAGTTCTCTTCAAGGAAGAGTTACAATCTTTGCTGTGGTTGGGTCGAAGAACAGTCTGGTTGTGGATTGGGCTACAGTTCACACTGATTTGATGACTTTACAGTATAGTTTCTGAGCACCTCATTGCATGCCAAAGAAGGTGACACTTGGCTGCTTTCAACGTTTAGGGACAAAGAAAACAGTCTACATTATTTCCTTGTTTCTATTAGGGCATGTCTAATTTCTTTATGTTTCTTCCCTATGTTAATGCTTTCGTCGCTGTGAATCATTAATTCCTTCAATAAATATTTACTGAGCACCTGCTATGTCCAGGCACTGTTCTCAGACCTGGAATTAATAGTAGTGAATAGGACAGTCAAGATCCCTGTTCTCGTGATGCTTACAATCTGTGGGGGAGGTGGGGGGGGGCAGACAATAACAACTTAATAAATTAATAAATTAATAAACAACTTAATAAATTAATAACAACTTAAATGCATGCAGCAATAAGAGTTATGCTCTTATCCTCTAAGAGGAAGAAGCAGCTAAGTCAGAATTGGTAGTCAAGGAAGGCCTCTTTGAGGAGGTGATTGATAGTTTGAACGAATTACTGAATGTCCTGAAGGAGCCATTCATAGGAAGTTCTGAGGGAAGGCAGAGGAAGCTGTAAGTTTTAACAACTTAGGAGGAAATGAAATGAGCTTGGCCGGTTGGCTGGACACAGGGAGGTGGGGGGCGAGTGGTAGAAATTGAGGTGGGAGAGGTGGACAGGACTCTTAGTTTGGAGACCAAACTAAGTTTGTATTTTATTCTAAGCACTATGGGATGCCGCTGGCAGTTTTAAGCAGGTATTATTAAATCTCACTGGAAGGTCAAGTAGACCATGTGGTAATTCCTGCCTTTCTGAAATAACCACATTGGCCTCAAGGAGGCTGGTTAGGTAACTCTAGATCTTGGAGAGTGCTAGAAAATAGCTCTCTGGATTCTCTGGGACCCAAAAAACCATAAAGAATAAAGAAAAAAAATAACCTATGTTTCTACCATCCAGAAAGAAGCACCACTGAATAGTGGTATATTTTGTTCAAGTTTGTTTTTCTAAGTAGTGGAAACCACACAGTAAAAACATATTTGCTTGCTTAACATTTTATTAGATGTCATTTTCCTTTGTCTTAAAAGGTGACTGAATTACCTTCCATTGTGTGACTGTACATAATTATTATGTCATGGTTGGGCATTCAGATTTTTAAAATTTGGGGGTATTACAGTAGCCACCCCCCCCATCTTCATGTTCCAAAGTCCCCCCTCCCCCCACAACAGTGGATGCCTGAAACACAGATAGTACTGAACCCTGTATATGCTGTTGTTTTCCTAGACTCCATACCTATGATAAAGTTTAATTGATAAAACTAGGCACAGTAAGAGATTGGCAACACTAATAATGAATAGAAGTTCAAACAATATATTGTAATAAAAGTTAATGTTTGTTTATTTTTGATATAGGGAGAGTGTGAGCAGGGGAGGGCAGAGAGAGGGAGACACAGAATCCGAATCCAAAGCAGGCTCCAGAGCCTGACGTGGGGCTTGATTTCACAAACCATGAGATCTTGACTTGAGCCAAAGTTAGATGCTTACTTAACCTACTGAGCCACCTAGGTGCCCCAGCCTTCTGATTCTTATGTGAGGCGATAATATGCCTAGGATGAGGTAAATAACAGGCATTGTGACGTAGCCTTAGGCCACTGTTGACCTTTAGGAGTTTGTCAGGAGGTTCAGTTGTTCCTCGCTGCAGTTGAGTAGTGGGTTGAGTGGGAAACTAAAACCACGGGTAAGGGGGAATTACTGTATGAATGAGGATACTATGGGCATCTTTTTGATTCACAGTTTTTTTGTTTCCTTTCTTGCCCCCCTTTTAACTCCTCTACCTCTCTCTTCAAAGCACAGAAACACAATTGTGTGTTTTAAGCAACCAAAAAAGTTTGGTGAGGAGGAAACAGTGCTTTTGAAGTATCCTCTCGCGTGCATTTTTAGATTAGTAAAAATGAAAGAGTTTCACATCTGTTTGTTTTACATCTATTCATAGAGGGCTGAGAAGCGTTAAAGATCCAGAAATTCTGACACCCTACTCAAACTGTCAAGTCATAAACCCTCAAGCAGCTTTTGGCCGTGGAATAAGGAATGTCTCCAGATTCTAAATATTTTTGAAATTGTTTGTTTCCATTAAAATGTTCAAAACACAAGAATGCATAGAGTCCTTTTATAAAACATTCTAAAGAAATTGATCTGTGATTTTATCTAGCATTAGAACATATGTTCCACTATAATGAGAAATTTATGAAAATTATGACCATCATAGGGTTTTTCCCCATGCAAAAGTATATTCTTGGGGAATGTAAGTATGTATCCATAGAGTCAGTAAGACAAACCATAAATGGAACGAATCAATCTGATACTAGGTTAATACTGCTGCACCTCAATAAAGGCTAAAGTATTTTTTTTTTCCAAAATTAATTGAAGCAGAGTCATGCAAAGGCAAAGGAGGATTCTCTATTTCAGATTCAGGATTGATTATTTTTATGAACATGTTTGCAAAATAGAAGCTATCTTCCCCTGCCGTGTTACTATTTATTAAAAGTTGATTTACCGATACCTGTTAAGAAACAGACTGTACTTCTAGATACCCTAATTTAACGAAAGCCAGCAGCTTGTGCCTTTTTAAAATTTCCCTTTAACAAAAACCAACAATGATTATTTTAAGGAAACAAAGGTATTTCTGAATTACTACTGTTATTCCAACCCTAAGTTTGCTGAGGTGGTTGGTAAATGAGTGCCTTTGGGTTAGATTGGAAAGGTTTCATAACTGTTTTGAGCAGGGTTTGGTTGTGAAAGGTGGCAGAAACATGGATTCGTAGCAGTAGGGTTGTGGTAAAACTTGGACATGCTTATGAACTCCAAACATTTCACTTAGAAGTGAGTTACCGCTAAAATAAATAGTCTTGGCAGGTAGTCAATAAGCAAGGTGCTCGTAGCAGATTGATGTACTTTCCTCCCTGGATACTAGCTGCAGTTTGAGATTTGAAAGCTAGATTTTTGAGTCATGTGGCAGTGTCTGTCGTCCCAGGAAGAGTAGAATAAAATGCTGGTAAAAGGAGTGAGTTTTTACTGTGAGTGTGGGTGGAAGTTGGAGTAGAGACAGAAGGCTGCAGGCTGGTTGCTGAACAGATGGGACGGTGACCCGGTGACGGAGATGTGGCCTGGAGAGAGGTGACAGAAAGGGGCTTTTCATCACGTGCCTGTGAAAACGCACTGCCTCCACCTTTCCTGTGTCCCTTACCTCATGTTCCATGTGGTCGTCTAGATGTCTTGCAAGATGAGAAACCTCTAAAGAGGAGCCTTCTCTCCAAAGTCTCACGAGAAACGAGGAAGAGAGGTTGCAGTGATCCCGGGGGCCCCGCACACAGTCCAGCCAAAAGGAAGGCGGCCAAGGTGACTGTTAAATCTGAAAATGCCGAGGTGAAGGATGAAGCTCTCAGCGATGGGGAGGACTTCAGGTGAGATGGCTGAGAAGCTTCCTGCCAGGTCTTGATTGCTGCCATCAGGGAGGTGTGAGTAATAAAACCTCCCCTTTTTTGCTTGTCACTAGGATCCGTGCAAAAGACGGGATCTTTAAACTCTTCCAGCTAGAGCTCAGACCACTAGTAAGATTCTTCTTAGCGGTTACAGTTGGCTGTTGAACAGCCAGGCTTGAACTGCAGGGGTCCACTTATATGTGGGTTTGTGTGTGTGTGTGTGTGTGTGTGTGTGTGTGTGTGTGTTATGATAAATACAGTAAGCTCTGTAAATGTAGTTTTTCTTCCTTGTGATATTTCAAATAACATTTTCTTTTCTCCAGCTGACCTTATGGTAAGAATACAGCATACAAGACATGTAACATGCAAAATATGTGTTAAACACTGTGTGTGTTATCTATCGGTAAGACTCCCAGTCAACAGAAGCCTAGTAGTAGTTAGTAGTAGTTTTGGGGAGTTAAAAGTTCTGTGCGGATTTTCAATTTTTCAAGGGTATATAGTTTACCTCTCAAACTTTTCAGATAACAGTGACAGTGTGCAGAAAGTGATTTATTTGTGGTTACGCAGCTAGATGGTGGCAAAAACCAGGTGAGACCCAGGTCTTCTGACTCGCGGTCCAGTGCTCTTTCTCCTGCATAAAGGTATTCCATTCCGAAAATACTGGCCTGCCATTCCAGCTCTCTCTTGTACTGTCCTCGAGCACACTCTCCTCCCACCCAGCTGGACTTCTTGTCCCTCCTGCTTTGCCACCTGAGTTGTGCTCATTCTTCCCTGTACCTGGAATGTTTTCTTCCACCTAGAAGATGTGGATCAGAATCCATTTGCTTGACAGTTTCATTGATTCTTCCCTCCTTTCCTCTGGTTTCTTGCAGCGTCTCTTACAAGTGTAGCTTGTCTGCCTCGTGTTGTGCTTATTTGTGCCCATGTCACGTACTGCACCTGCTCCCCTGGAAGCTCTCTGAGGCCTGGAACCACTCCTGGTTCGTTTTCGTGTGCCCTGTGGCATCTAGGGAAGGGCCTTTTGTTTGGCAGAAACTGAGCAAGATTTTTGCAGTGAATGCACATTCTTAGTAATATGTGGTGGACAGGGATTACAAGCCCAGTGATCTTCCACCTCCCAGGAAAGTTGTGGGGAAGAGAGGAAGAGGAAAACCAGAGGCAGTAGTCCCTTCAAAAACAAATCTTCAATCTTAGTGTTGGCTTTTCCAGCAACCTCCAGTCCTGGCAGAAAACAGTTGCCCAGGAGAGGGCAGCAGTAGACAAGAGCATGAGGAAGCAGGTCAATTTTGCACTCAGTTCATCTCCCTTTCCCTTAGGCTTTCCCTGAATCTGTCTCTGAGCTTACTGTTTCCTGGCTGCCCGTCCGCACTAGTTGGATTCTTTTCTCCAGAGAAATCCACATACAGATAGACCAGGATACAGTCAGTTGAAGCTCTGGGACCTCCTTTCCCTTTCTGTTGAGAGTCCACCGCAGTCAAACCCATAGCACACGGACACTTCCGTTACATTCACTCTCAGGAGAAATGTTTTTGTTTCTGTGGCATTGAGAGAGAGAAGCAGGCTAAAAAGGCAAAATGCGGAGTTTTAGAGCTGAAGACTGAGGATCGGTTATTTTAAATATCTGCGCTGAAATCCGAGACGATGTTATCACCACTGTCAAACATTATAAAAGCTGAAAAGTAACTCAGAGCTCTAAACACATTTTAGAATGTATATGAAATTGCAAAGAGTAGGTTACATATTAACAACCATTTCATCTTGGGCCAGTTAGTCAGCTGTGGCCACTTCCCCGTGTCCTTATCTACTGAACCAGCTAGCTGCCCAAGCTTTTGTTGTTGTGTATGACAGACCTGCATACAGTCACATCCCTGCATACCCTGAAGTTAGAATTCCACTAGCTTCTGTCTCCTTACATCATAATTCTTAAAGTGGGGGGAAACAATTATCTGAGTTGGCTCCTGGTAGGACCAGCAAATGGGAATCCCCTCTTCTCCGTTGTGGTGCCCACCTGCACGTGTAGACACCCAGACACCACAGCTTTTACTTCTGGAACTCCCATTATTACTGTAGTTCCTTCTGATGTTCCCTGTACCCCCTGCAGGCTCAGCTGCGTTTTCCCTCACACAGCTCTAGGTTGTAGGGTCATTGCCTTCTTTCTGACAGCACATCCAGCGTCAGACTGATGATCAGAGCACATCTTGAGGAGCACTTGGGACCCACGCTGATGGAGGGTATGAGGCTCAGAGCTCACACATCATCTTTACATAATTGCAACAGGTTCTCAGCAAATAGAAGGAGTCCTTCTAGGGTATGGGAATCTTCTTCACCTTCCCTCCTGTGATCTTTACACAGGGACTTTGCCAGTGCCCCCAAGAAGGCACACCATCCAAAGAGAGAGGCTGCTGTGGACAAAGGCAGCTGTGAAGGAGACGAGGAGGAAGAAAGTGACGATGATTGGGAAGAGGTAGAAGGTAAAAACATCAGAGCTGTGTGATTGTGTTTTTCTGGTTGAATCGGCTTAGAGGCATGTCACTTAGTTACCCGTTGTTCCCTTTCGAAACTAAGATCTAATAAGGTTGCAGTAGGGACTTGCTTTTGATGCAAGGAAAAATTCATGACCAGGTTACCGAAAATGTATGGTCTTCCTCTGGTGGCTGTCAGGAGTAGATTGTGAAAGAGAGAGGGAACGTCATCTCGTAGAAAGCACACAGGCTTTGAGTCCTGGGTTCAGAGCCCAGCTTTGTCACTTATAGTGGAGTGAGCAAATCCACCTGTCAGAGCTGAGTTTTTTCACTGATGACATTCAGTAAGCATTGAATGCTCCCTGTGAGCTGTGCACAGGCTAGGATCCAGAACTGTGTTGGCGGAGGAAAGGTTTGCAAACGTAATGGGCCTAAAGCCTCATATATTCACAGTAAGTAGCCGCTAATATTATCATCCCTGATTCCTTCTGTCTAGCTTGACTTTATCTCAGCTCTTGATTTGGAAAATGATTTTTGAAAACCAACAAAAAAATTTTTTAATGTAGTACATAGACCCCACCTAGATTCCTAACTGTAACATTTGCCATATTGAATGTGTCTTTCTCTCTGCATATATACATTGTAGAACCATTTGAAAGTAAGTTGCAAGGGCGCTGGGGTGGCTCAGTCTCAGGATATGATCTCACAGTTCACCGGGTTAAGCCCCAAATCTGGCTCTGAGCTGACAGTGGGGAGCCTGCTTGGGATTCTCTCCCCCTCTCTCTGCCCCTCTCCTGCTTGTATGCATGCACTGCTCTCTCTGTCTCTGAAAAATAAACATTTAAAAAGAAAATAAGTTGCAGACACCCTGGCACTTTACTTGTAAATACTTCATGCATTTCAAGAATAAGACATTCTCCTACATGATAAAATATTTTCACACCTAAGAAAATGAAAAGTCCCCATTTGTTACAAAAATATCCTTCCTAGGTATGTTTTTGTTTGTTGCTAATCCAGGATCTAAGGTGTGAGCCTTGTATTTGGTTATACCGCTTTAGTCTCCTTTAGTCGAGAACAGTATGTGCTACCCAGCCCTGTTTTTTCACTTGTGGAACACTGCTGTTTTTGAAGAGTCGTGGCCTCTTCTTTTGTGGGATGTCTCATAGTCTAGTTTTGTCTGACAGACAGTCACACATCTCAGGGTGGTGGTAATGGGTTTCAGTGTCTCTTGGTTTCTTATACATGTAAGGTTTACCTGAATTTAGGTTCAGCTCTTAATACTGCATCCGTTAAGAGGCACCTAATATCAGGTTGTCCTACTAGTGACGCAAAGTTCGATCGTGTAAGGTGGTCCTGCCAGGTTGCAACAATATAAAGGTACATTTTTTCCTCTTTAATTAGCCGTCTCAGGTGGTACTAAAGAATTTCTTTTTAATGTTTCTTTTTGAGAGACAACACACACCTGTGTGTGGGGAAGGGGCAGAGAGAGAGGGAGACAGAGGATCTGAAGCAGACTCTGCATTGTCAACAGAGAGCCTGATGCGGGGCTCAAACTCACAAACAGTGAGATTGTGACCTGAGCTGAAGTCAGACACTTAACCCATTGAGCCCCCCAGGTGCCCCTACTTAATGGTTTTAGTATGTTTTGATCTTTACCAAGTCAGAGATTATTACACTGAGCATTGCAAAATGGAATATTCTGAATCTGTCATTTCATATTCATTGATCAGGTGACTTTGATCTGTAAAAAAGAACTTTTCTCTTTTAAGAATTTATTTTGAGTATCGCTGTGGACTCAGATATTTTAAAAATTGAAATATGTTATCAGTTAGTATTGTTATACTTTTTGATCTTCAGACTGTCCCAGATTTGGCTCGTGGGAGCCCCTTTAAGCCAGTTACCCTGCTGTGTCCTGTTGCTCTGGCCTTACTCATTTTTGAGAACATTTTCGTTTTCTGGCACAAGAAGATGTGCCAGGCCTACCCTATACTTTTCTTGCTCCAGACCTATAATCAGCTTTTGTTTCTGCAGGAAGTCCTGGCTCTTTTCAGTAGGGACCCGTATATACAAACCAGGTCTTGACATTAGGTGTGTTCATTACCAACGGGGTGTCAGTGCGTCTGGACCCACAGCCGCTTTAAAAGGGCCTTTGCTGATGACATTCACAGTTAGATCCAGTTCAGTGAATTCAGTTTATGTCAGCTAGCGTTTACAAGTGATGCAGGGGATAAAGAGAAAAAAAGATGCATTCCTCGTCATGACAAGTTTGCGATTGGGGCTGTGAAGACCCCTCAGTCATTCCTCTATACAGAGCAAATTGTGATATGTGTTACTGTAGTAAAACAGAGAATAGAAAATTGTTCTTGTTTGGCACTTTTTTTCCCCTTGGATAAAGGCTAAGTCTCTACTAAAACACATACTTGAGCATCAGCTCCTTGATACCAGAGATCTGTATTTAATTCAACTCAGTGTTTCTGTGCCCTAGTTTCCTGTGTCTCTGGGTTGCTGTTCAATCAACTTCAATGAGCAATAAAGTAAAACAGCACAGTGTGTGGCATTTTTGAGGTACTCAAAAACATGATAGAAGTAGGGGACTCCTGCCTCGCATCTGCCCTGTTCTGTTCCTTACTCCCTCCATCTCAGCAGAACTCAATTTTGTTCGTGTGATCGCTGTTATAATAATTATTATCACTGATTTTTGAATATTTTTGTTGATAGAACTTAGTGAGCCTGTGCCGAGTGATGCAGGAGAAAATGCAGCCTTCTCTAAATCTGTCCTGCCTGTGAAGCCAGTGGAGATAGAAATTGAAACACCCCAGCAGGCAAAAGCCAGAGAAAGAAGGTAAGATTAGGCATTTGCTTCTGGATTCCTGTCGCATATAATCAGCAAGAGCTGCTATGTGACGAGAGCTTTTGAGAAACACGTAGGAGACCAGGGCTGAGTACCAAAGTGGTCAGGAGCCTTAGGTGGGAGAGCCCTGGGGTCACCTTTAGGACTTGAACAAGAATCTTGGTTTGTTCTCTGGCTGGGACAGGGCGTGGAGAGAGAGGAAACTCTTAGGTATTAAACATCTGTTGTGTCCAAGGGCTCTGCGGGTTGTCTGTTAACTTAAACTTTAAGGTAGTTTGTGAGTGAGGACCTGGGCGCTCTGAGAAATTCAGTAAAGTTTTAGGAGTCACTCAGACAGGAAGTGGATGAGCCAAGATCTAAATCCCTCTCCATCCAACTTGACCCTCATCTTGTCGCACCACATCACACTGCACGATTTGAGGCAGTGCCCCACTGTGGTAGGGAGCCCCCATTCCATCCCTAGGTTCCTGGGACCGCTGTAGCCCCTGGTGGCTTGGGAATGTGTAACACCACACCTTGTAGTTAATGGCCAATGACTCCCGCTGTGTGACAGGCACATCATCAGGCACGAAGAAAGGAGATGATAGAAGTCATTCAAGAAGTGTGAAGTTGGCTTATGGATGCAGGGGACACCGGCATGAGAGACCTCTTACAGCAGAGCAGCACCAACAAATGAGTGTGCACCAATGTAGCACAAAAGTACCCATGCTAAGGGGGGGAATCCGTAATCGGGAGGTCAGACAGGCAGAGAGGACTGCTTGGAGAATGTGCACTTCAAAGCACGTCTGTGCGGCGTGTCGGGTAGAGAAAGTCTAGGCACTTAGGCGAGAAGGACCAGAAAATCTGCAGAAGGTAGCCAGCTTGCAGATTCGCCTGCACAACCTCGTGCGGGAAAACAAGGGGCGCCAATCATGAGACATCACAAGGGAAAGGAAGTGATTGGGGGCTGGGGTCAGGCGTCGCCCGTCTCCCACTTCATCCTCGGATTTTTCCATATGCATGGCAGTGAAAGGATAAAAATGGAGTTCGAGACATATCTTCGGAGGATGATGAACCGTTTCAGTAAAGAAGTCCGTGAGGACACACACAAGGTAAGGGCAGGGGTGAAAGGACAGTGTCCTCTCTGTCAAGGCAAGGTGGTGTGGTGCCAGAACTTTGGTCTCAGTGAAGCCTGGGAATAAGGAAAGGGATCGGCGTGGGTTGAGCAGTGGAGGAAGGCTTTATTGAAGAGAAAGGGCAGAGGACACAGGCTGGGGGGACTGCCCAAGCCGAGCTGAGAGCACATGGTGGGACGACCAGTGTGTCTGCGTCTTGGGGGGTGCGTGCATCGGAGGCCTGTGGAGAGCGAGGGAAGGGCACTTTGATGTCCCTTGGGTCGGCAGCGGCAGCCAGAGGAGGTAGAGACGGCAGAGGTGGAAGAGACCCGTGTGTCTGCAGCAGCCGCAGAAATACGGAGGTGAGGTGAATGCAGAGCAAGGACAGTGAAGAGATGAGACCCCTCCCCCCCCGCCGCCCCAAAGCCTTGAGGAGTATATGGGATAGCTGTGCTGCTTGTACCTTTTGGTAGAGGTGAAAGCAGGGGAAGAGTTAATACGGCTCCCAGATTGTAAGCTTCAGTGAGGGGAGAAGGGTGAGCCACTGACTCAAACGGGGTGGTCATAAGTGGGTTTGACGACGGTTTTGCAGGGAAAATGATGTAAAGCTGTGGGGCGATGGGGAGCAGTCCTGTGATCATCTCATTAGGTTGGGGAGCAGTTGGAACTCAGGTGAAGGGCAGACGTGGGGTCTGCAGTGGGAGGGGCTGGGTTCTTCCAGGGCTGGGGGGCTAGCAGCATGGTGAACCCGTGCCGACCCCCAGCTTGGACAGTTGCTGGCGCTTGTGCGGCCTCGACCTTCTCTCCCACAACTCACTTTTCCTGCCAATCTTTTTGGAGCAAACCCCAGACGTTGTAGAACGTCATCCGTAAATCCTACAGCATATGTCTAAAAGACAAGGCCTTTAAAAGAAAAAAAAAAAGTTTTTATTTTGCAATTTTGAGATTTGATTATTTCTGTGAGGGAATAAGTAGGGAGGGGACAGGGTGACAAAGTCTTGGGAAATGGCTGACATGGAATTTTTCTTTCTGTATGTAGAAATAACAACAAAGAACTCCTGCCCACAAAATGTCACTCAGTCTGGCAGCAGAAACCCCTCCGGTTTTCAGCCTACCATCTTCCCCTTTTTCCCAGGTTCACCTGTTGTGCCTGCTGGCAAATGGTTTCTATCGCAGTAACATCTGCAACCAGCCAGATCTGCTTGCCATCGGCCTGTCCATCATCCCAGCTCGCTTTACCAAAGTGCCACCTCAAGACGTGGATGCCTGCTACCTGTCGAACCTGGTGAAATGGTACGGCCCTCCAGCCCGTCCTGCAGAACCCCAGTGTAGGACTTATGTCTCGCAGAGTCTGGGGGCAGGTCAGTTCCACACACCTTCCCTGAAAGGATCCTATATGCCAGACCTTGGGCACAGCACTGAAGACAGAGAAGCGTCAGGCATGATCTCTGCCCTCGAAGAGCTCCCAGGCTGGCCGGGAAGACCGGTGCACTCAGTTCATCAGGGTAGCGTGCTGGTAGGAGTGCTCAGGAGGGGATGTGCTGGGGCCTGTGGGTGCACAGAGCAGCCGGGGGTCTGGGAAGGCAACCAGGGATGTGAGTGTGGCGGGGTCCTCAGTGGTGAGCAGGGGTCAAGCCGCTCAGACTGGGAAAAGCAGGGCATAGGCAGCCGAGGCTCATGCTCCCTTCCGAGACCGTCCCTTCTGATTTTCTTGGCTATAAAAGAATAGCGAGCATTCCTCTTTGCCATGACCTGTGACACAGGGAACGCCTGGTTTCTTTCCAGGTTCATTGGAACATTTACAGTTAATGCAGACCTTTCAACCAACGAGCAAGATGGCCTACAGACCACATTGGAAAGGAGATTTGCTATTTACTCTGCGCGGGATGATGAAGAGTTGGTCCACGTAAGTGGTCTTCCTGGCAGCACTGTTCTTTAGGACTGTTAGCAAATGACCATGGCAGTCATGTGCCAGATACCGTTCCAGTGTTTTCCATGTTCTTACTCAGTCCTTGTAAGATAAAAAATAGGTTCTGAAGCTCAGAGAGGCCAAAAAACTTTCTCAGGGTCATTCCGTTGGGAAGCCCTGGAGTCCGGATCGAGACCAGTGACTATTGCTTGCCGTCCTGGAGTACAGAGCACTTCAGTTTTGGTCAGGCGCCCTCGACTTGTTTCCATTAAATATCCAGAAATTACGTCCAGACATCCCAGGGAAATGGTTTTTCAAACACTGGCTGCCGAAATCCTTCAGGAAGTGTTTTCCTCCCTTCCAGTTTGAGCAGCGACACTGGCCGGTTGCTGTGCGGCGAGGAGAGTTCTGTCCACCAAGATGTTGTTGTGTCTGAAAAACAGAGGTAGAAATGCAGTTTTACCCCTGAAAGATTCCTGTTAATCACGTATGCTTGTGTCTGAGCTCCAGCTTTTCTCTTTGTTCAGGGCAAGAGACCAGACTTCTTGGATCTTAAGAGCCCAAATGAGAGGCATCTTTACCTGTCTTCTGATCTGGCTTGAAAAAGTCTCATATCTGACACGGCCAGGAATCATGCCAAAATGCCACCTCCCAGGGACAAGCATTAATATTTGAGTTCTGTCCTCCCTGTCTTTGTTGCTGTGTGTATTTGCAAAGTATTTTCCCACCCCAAAATGATACCGTGTGCCCATTAAATAGTTACCCGGCATTCTGCTTCCTCCTCCCTCTCCCTCAAGCACCTGGCAGCCACCGGTCTGCCTTCCGTCTCCACAGATTTACGTGTTCTGGATGTTTCATGTGGAAGCAATACAACCTGTGACCTTCTGTGACTGGATAGACCACATGTTGTTTATTCATCAGTTGTTGGGCATTTCGGTTGTTTCCATCTCTTGGCTGTTGTAAGGAGCACTGCCGTAAACGTGTGCGTACGTGTACTTACTCGAGCTCTTGTTTTCACTTCTTCTGAGGAGTGGAGTTGCTGGGTCATTCCGTGTTTAACTTTTTGAGGAATCGTCAGACTTTTCCACAGCGGCTGCACCGTTGCACATTCCCACCAGCAGGGTGCAGGGACTCCACTTTGTCCACATCTTCGCCAGTGCTCGTTGTTTTCCTTTAAAAAATTTTTTTTATTGTAGTCATCCGAAGGGGTGTGAAGTGGTATCTCGTTGTGGTTTTGACTTACGTTTCCCTGGTGACTCATGATGGTTAGCGTCTCCATGTGGTTATTGGCCATTTGTATATCTCCTTCAGAGAAATACCCAAGTAAATCCAATGCCTGTTTTTTAGTTGGGTTCTCTGTCTTTTTTTTTGTTCAATCGTGAGAGTTCTGTATGTACTCTAGACACTAGGCACCTGTCACGTATGCAAATATTCTCTCCTATTCTGTAGGTTGTCTTTTCCCTTTCTTGATAAAGTCTGTTGATGTACAAAAGTTTTCATTTTGTCAAAGTTCAGTTTTTCTGTTTTTCCTTTGTTCCTTATACTTTTGGTGTCATATCTAAAAATCCATTGCCAAATCCAAGCTCACGTAGATTTCTTCCTCTGTTTTCTGCTAGGAGTTTTATACTTGTAGACCTCTTACATATAGGTCTTTTATCCATTTTGAGTTACTATTTATATATGATGTGAGGTGAGCATTCACCTTCATTCTTTTGCATGTGGAGACACAGTCGTTCCAGCACCCTTGGTTGAGGAGACCGCTCTCCCAGCTATCTGTTGTGTTATCTTCACTGTTGGCCGAAGAGACAAGATTTTCAGTGGGGATTGCATGGTCTTGGCACCCTCATCAAAAATCAATTGCCCAAGGATGTATGGGTTAATTCTAATTCCATTTATCCACCATGACTCCTTGTCTCCTCTATTCTGACAGTTTCTCAGTCTTCTCTTGTCCTTGCTATCTTGATACTTTTGAAGAATACTGCTTAGGAATTTTATAGGGGGTCCCTCAATTTGGGTTTCTTTGATGTTTTCTCACCCCCTCTGCTTTTAACTTCAGAAGAAACGTGCAAAAGTAATCTTTTTTTTCGTCACAACATGGCTTTTCATGGAAAACTCACCCTCCTATTTCTGGCTTTCTCAGCTGGGCGTTACAGTAATTCAGGAGAAGCGGGTCCCTGAGGTCCGCATGGGAAGATCTTGCTCAGATACTTTGTCACTGTCACTGTCGCTGTTTTGGAGGTTTATTCCCCCAACCAGGCTCCCATCCTTACAGGGTAACAGATTTTTAGAGTCGCAGCCTCCAGTTGAAAGACTCCTTGTGGGAAAAATGGAAAATGGAGTAGACTTTGGGGATCTGGTGATAATGATGTTTTCTGTTTTTTCTTCTTAGAGTGATGTCATTTAATTATTTTCTCTTAATCACATGCACGACATATGTTGAATACAGAACAATCAGAAGATAGATAAATTGGAAAAAAAATCACCTGTAAACACCCATATCCACAAAATGGGTCCTTTTCTAAACACGCTTATATGTTTATATTTCTATACTTTTTTTTTTTTTTTACAAAAATTAACATTACACATAAAAAGCAAACCATTTTTCTACGAAGATAAATCTCTTCAGCATTATTATTATTATTATTATTATTTTACATTATTTTTCAGAGAGAGAGACAGAGCACAAGTGGGAGGAGGGGCAGAGAGAGAGGGAGACACAGAATCCAAAGCAAGCTCCAGGCTCCTAGTTGTCAGCACAGAGCCCGACACAGGGCTTGAACTCACAAACCGTGAGATCATGACCTGAGCCAAAGTCGGATACCTAACCGACTGAGCCACCCAGGTGCCCCTCTCCAGGATTATTTTTAATAGTGTGGAGGTTTCCAGCCTTTCTTGCTTGGTTGTTTCTGACTTTTCCCCGTTATAAAAATCTACCCACAAGAAACAACATAGAATTAGTTAAATCCTCATATTTTTTTTTCTTAGAATAAATGTGTCATTGTTTTTCATTGTAGATATTTTTACTGATTCTCCGGGCCCTGCAGCTCCCCACCCGACTGGTATTGTCTCTGCAGCCGGTTCCTCTGAAGTTACCTACAGCAAAGGTGGGGTTCTCCCAGAGGGTAGTTGTGTCAATAAGAAGGGAGAAATTCTCGCACTTCACAAAAAAATTGATCATTGGACTTTTTTCAAGGGTTGGTATTCACAGGGCATGGGCCTCTTGGAGCCTGCCTTGCACGTCCCCTGTGTTGGGAAGACTGGACACCAGTGGGCCTCCGGCAGCCTGAGCTTGATGGAGCTTGAGGTGTAGAGAGGGGTCTGAGAGAGATCTTGGCTCCTTGGTGGGTTAGTTTCTGCCGTGAGGTGCAGTAGAAAGGCCCCATCCTCCTCCCCCTCCTCCTCGTCAGTGTGGAGTGATAGCGGGTGAAGGACTCTGCATTCCGCCATCGTCTAAGGAGGAGGCTCGGTGCTGTACTCACTGCACTGTTAGCACGGTCTGAAACGTAGTGTCAGAGGTGGATTTTTTTTGTTTTTAAGTTTACTTATCTATTTATTTATTTTGAGAGAGGGACAATGAGTGGGAGAGGGGCAGAGAAGGAGGGGGACAGAGGATCCGTAGTGGGCTCTGTGCTGACAGCACAGATGCAGGGTTCGAACTCGAAACCATGAGATCATGACCTGAGCCAAAGTCGGCCGCTCAACTGACTGAGCCGCCCAGGTGGCCCTGAAATTCTGTATTCTTAATGCAACAACTTTATTAAGTCTGTCAGTATTTTGTTTGCAAGATACGTTATGTGCCAAAAAAAAAAAAAAAAAAAAGTACATTGTATGCAAGGTGTGTATTATTGCCAAGGACACTGAGATTCAGAGGTTCATATGTACCTAATGATATGTTTATGGGTACATACGGAGACGTTTATAGGTGTTTATGTATAAGTCTATATGTAAAAAATATTTGAAGCAAGTGAATAAACGTCTGCATACTTTACTGGCACCATAGAAGAAAGGAGAAACAGAGCTGGGATTGGAGCCCAGGTTTGTCTGTTTCCGGTGTTCTTTTCCCCGGGCTACACTCCAGAGTGGAAAGAGTCACACTGTGGCCTGTCTAAGGTGCCTTGGGTTTCAGTGAATGCCGTCTTACAGTCCTAAAGTCGAGCCAGCCTGTCACTGTCTGAGCTGGGGACATCCTGTGTACATGGGTTCTGTAGCCAGTGACTTGGGCCTGGTAGATTATAGGATCTCCTATCATTAGCAAAAAAAAAAAAGAAAAAACAAAAATTCCTCTTCTGTTTAAGGGAAAGAAAGCTTCCAAGGAGAGATCTACAGAGGGTCCCGGAGGCTCCTTGGAAACTTCCAGCCCAGTTCCGGAAAACCAAGCTAAACCCAAGAGTGGCAAGGGGACCGGACAAGAGAGCACTCCTTCTGCAGGCACTGGCAGTCCGAGCGCCAGAGGGAAGAGGAGCAAGGCAGCCGCAGTTGGGAAGAAACGGCGTGGGCCCTCCTCCAGTGAGGAAGAGGAGCGCAAGGCGGGGGGGCAGGAGGAGGGCCCCCGGAGACGTCGGCAGGGCCGGGAGCGGCAGGTGGCCTCCAGGGTGTCGTACAAAGAGGAGAGTGGGAGTGAGAGGGGCAGCAATGGCTCTGACTTCGAGCCGTCCAGTGGGGAAGCCCGTCATTCATCCGATGAGGATTCTGAGCCTGGCCTTCCCAGGCAGAGGAGGGCCCCGGGCCCCCAGAGGACAAAGGCAGGGTCTAAGAGTGACTCCAGGACCCACCGTGGAAGGCACCCTAGGCGCTCTGGCTTTCCGGCAGCGTCCACGAGCTCTTCGAGCAGTAAGAGCAAGCGAGGCAAGAAAATCTCCAGTGATGGTGAGGGGGCACAGAGAGGGACAGCGGCCGGCAGAGACCAGTGGCTGGAGGTGTTCTGTGAGCAGGAGGAAAAGTGGGTGTGTGTGGACTGTGTGCACGGTGTGGTGGGCCAGGCCGTGGCCTGTTACAAGTACGCCACCAAGCCTATGACCTACGTGGTGGGCATCGACGGTGACGGCTGGGTCCGGGATGTCACCCAGAGGTACGACCCAGCCTGGATGACCACAACCCGCAAGTGCCGAGTTGATGCCAAGTGGTGGGCTGAAACCTTGAGACCGTATCAGAGCCCGTTGGTGGAGAGGGAGAAGAAGGAGGACTCAGAGGTAAGGCTGGCGGGGAGGGAGGACGAGGGGACTCAGAGGGAAGGCGGGCAGAGAGGGAGGAGGAGGAGGACTGAGGGAAGACTGGCAGGGAGGGAAGAGGAGGGGGACTCAGAGGGAAGGCCTCAGCTGCCACAGGTTCGAGGCCCATCTTGGTGCACCTTATGTGTGCCCAGCCCCATGTGGGGTTATCTTTGAGTGTGAGCTCCTATAATTATCACAACAGTACTATAGAGCTGGGATGATTATTGCCTTAATTTTACCAGTTAAAAATGTAGGACCTGAGAGATAAACTGCCTTCGTACTTGAACCCGTGTCTATCTGGGTTTGAAGGCATATACTGTGTGTGTTTTTAGTTATTGCCTAGTTGTAAATTTGGAGCTTGAAAATAATTTATGCAAGTCCTATAAATTGCACTCCGTGAAGAAAAACTCATGAATGTGATGGTCCTCTGTGTCCCCGCCTGTGCCCCCCCCCCCCCCCATGCACACTCAAAGGAGCACACACACACAAATGTCCCTCCTCGGATCTAGAACACTCCTCTCCTGGGAAGGGAGGGACTCCGGAAGGCACTCTGGGAAGCAGGCTGCTAAGACATAGTACAGTGTGTGTGTCCTAGGACTCCCCATTGACCCGAGCCCCTTACGCATGAGTTATGTTGGGTAGAGCTCAGCCTTTGCCCAGATTTGCCAACGAATTAGTCCCACCTTGTCAGGACCGGTGAAGCGTGGGTTTATGTGCCACTCTCCGTAGCCGTGCGGTTCACTCTGCTGAGAGTTCAGTCCGGCGGCGTTCGGGCTCATTTTACTCAGAAGTGATGGGGAGGTGGGAATTGTGCAGGTGGCGTCCTGACTAAAGTGTTTGCGGTGGAGGCTGACCGCGCTCCTACTCCCGACCACTCCGCCTTGCCAGTCCTTGCCAGTCTACGAGGGCCGTTTAGAAAGATGCCAGGGAAGGCGCAGGGCCTTTGGGGAATAGGATGTGAACTACAGCAGGGGAGTCGCCCACTGAGAAATCCAGAGCCTCGAAGAAGGGCTAGGAGAACAAGTAGTAGTTATAGCGGACTAAGCCGAGTCACACAGCGTGAACAGCCCCTTTGAGTGTCCCGGGAGAGCGGGGTCAAGTACACGCGCACTGCAGGCTAGTGGTGTCACTTCCGCGTGAGGCCGCCTGAAGAAAGCCCGTGTGTCTTCCCCGAGGAACAGAGTAGGCGCTGCTCTGCGAGGGCTGCCAGGGGTCTGAGCGCTGAGAGTGAATAGGTTAGGTGACCCTTCCGAGCTGCCACGAGCCACAGAATTACATGCTTCTGCAGCTTTTGATTTATCTAAAATCTATCTGGGGACGTTACTGTTACTGGTGCTTGTTAAACCTCTGCTCCACTGTTTCCGAACAAGGGGGTCTAAGGATCGCCCACCTCAGACCTCCCCTCCTCTTCCAGACATGTTCAGTGTTGTCTCTCTGGCCTTTGCAGTTTCAGGCAAAGCACCTGGGCCAGCCTTTGCCAACGGTCATTGGCACGTATAAGAACCACCCTTTGTACGCCCTGAAGAGGCATCTCCTGAAATACGAGGCCATCTACCCCGAGACAGCCGCCATTCTGGGGTATTGTCGAGGAGAGGCTGTCTACTCCAGGTGCGTGAGGCGGCCCGGTGGCTTTGTCTTCCCGATGGCCCGGGACTAGCGGCCTTCTGGGGCAGGGGGCTGCTAACGTCGGCCCTTTAGTCAGAAGGGTTGAGCTTTGTGGTGTGTGTGCACGCTGTCCCATGTGGGACGTGGGTAGAGGGATTGTAGCTTAAAGATGAGAACAACACGGATTGAAAGACCAGCAGGTGAAGAAAGGTTATGGGGAGAAATAAAAAGTACAACAAGGTCTGTATAAGAATAAAAAAACATACCCATAAAATAGAAGGAAGAAAAGATTTGATCCTGACAAACTGAGTGCATATTTTAATGGGGACAAAACTTCTCTCCGGGAAGATGAAAACGTTCTGGAGATGGATGGTGGGGACGGTTACTCGACACTGTGAATGCAGTTGATGCCACTGAACTGCACACTTAATTACGGTGAAGATGATGCATTTTATGTATATTTTCTCCACACCAAAAAAAAAAAAAAAAAAAAAAAAAAAAAATTGCCAGAGAATGGGGGAAGGGAATAAGAGAAAATGAATGTAAAATATACACAAAATGAAAACAAATCACTTTAACGTCAATTTAATGTGTGGAACAGAGAAATGTAGAAGCAGCACTTTTAAGAAATAGCAGATGAGAGAAATAATAACTAACAGAAGTGATTTTTTTAACACATGGTAATGCAAGACCAAAGGTAGAGTAGAGGAAAGAGAAAACCAGGAAACCGGGAAATCACACGGGTGGGTGGAGTGAGTCCTGTGCGCAGGAGTCAGCCCTGCAGGGAGACGGCCACAGCCCCTGTTCAGGGTCTGTGGTGGGACTTCGTCTTCCAGCCTGCTCAGGGCCTCAGCTGCGACGACGAGAGGCCCCCGGGGCCCGGCCGCCCTAACCGAGGCGGTAAGGCACAGGCTTCCTGACGCGGTTGCGGGAGAGGAGGTCTGGTAGGAAGAAAGCGCCAGCATGATCCGCAGGAACCACCACGTCCACCATAGGAAGAAAGCATTAGAGGTGGACGGTTTTTCTGGTAGTAAAAGACACCAAGCAAAGTGTGCCATTTAACCCTTTGAGAGCATACAGTCCAGTGCTGTTAAGTACATTGACATATAATGTACACATAATGTATGTAATGTACATATATGTACGTATAATGTACATTTAAATGTACAACCATCCGCCCCTGCATCTCCAAAACTTTTTCATCTTCCCAAACTGAGACTCTGTCCCCGTTGAACACTAACTCCCCGCCCCGCTTCCCACAGCCGCTGGCACCCACCCGCCTACTTTCTGTCTCTGTGCATTTGACTCCTTTCAGGACCTCGCATGAGTGGGACCATGCAGTATTTGTCCTTGTGTGCCTGACGCCCGGGGGGTGAACACTTGTTGCTTTCCTTTCTGGCTTTTGTGAACCGTGCCGCTGTGGACAGGGGTTGTGCAGCTGTCTCTTTGAGACGCTGCTTCCGGCTCTTTGGGGTGTATGCCCAGAAGTGGTGTTGCGGGATCATGTGGGACTTGGGTGTTTCACTTAGTGAAGAACCGACACGCTATTTTCCACAAAGCCTGCATTGTTTTACAGTCTCCCCAGCAGAGGACAAGATCCCAATATTTCCACACTCTTGCCGACACTTGTGTTCTGGTTTTTGTAGTCATAGCTGCCCTCATGGGTGTGAAATAGGAGCCGAGATTTATTCTGACAGGGCTGTGTCCACTTCCCCGCTGTGCTCCTTGGGAACGTCCAGATAGTGCCCGCCTGCCCCGCCTAAGACCGTGACCACAACTCCTTTGGGCAATCGGAGATGGGCTGCCTTCGGCAGGAGTGTGGGTAGCGCTCCCAGCTCGGACAGGGATGCTGTGGACAGAGGAGCGCTGCCCCCGCGCTGTGGACCTGGAACGTGTCTGGTCCTCCAGCAACCTGCCAAAGCAGAGAGGACAGAGCTCATTACCCCTGATCGACAGAGGAGGACGCTGGGGATCAGGAAGGGAAAGTGTCTTGTCCGGGGTCACTCTGTTAGGCAGTGGCACAGAGGAGGCAGTACGCCCCTTGTGCCCCGTCCTGTGCCGAAGGTCAGCCTCAGACGGGGCGGTTGGTGAAGGGCCTGATTTCTGCACTGGAAGGGCACTCAGTGCCCTTGTTCACTGGAGCCGCGCTCTGGGCAGAGCTCAGGGCTGCCAGCTGAGGAAGAGACAGCCTTGCCCTGTCAAAGAAGGCGCAGTGAGGACAGCAGTTGAAACTTGTTGGAAAGTCGCCTTGCAAGGCTTGGCTATAGCTCTTAGCTCTGGAAGGAGAGTGAAACCAGAGGCTCTCTCTAATCAGGCTGCTGGGAATTAATGACTCTCTCATATGCATGGATCTTATTTCCGTGGTAATTCGTAGTATAGTTTCTGTGTAGTCTTCCTTGGGGTTCACTGCCCCTTCTTTGGACACTCGTCCCTGCCCCCATCTCTGTGTTTAGCAGCAGACCAGGCCTTTGGCAACCACGCACTCGCTCAGGTATCTTCTCCTCTACAAGCTGCAAAGGGACTCTCACTGTGGGAGAAGGGGGCAAGCCTTGGCATGAAGCCTAACACAGACAGATAACTCCATCAGGTCAGGACTTGTAAGTGGACGCATCCCCCCAGAAGATAGGAAGTCCAGGTTAGCTGTTTGCCTAACGCAGGTCCCCCAGTTCCCTCAGGAGCAGAGCCTTAGGAGAGAACTGAGGGCTGAGAGCATCCTTCTGAGAGGCTGTGTGAGGCCTTGCCTCTGTGCACACAGCATTTCTTTGGTGCGTGTGAACTGAGTTTGTCCTGTGTCTCCCCCTGTTGGTTCCTGCAGGGATTGCGTGCATACCCTGCACTCCCGGGACACGTGGCTGAAACAAGCGAGAGTGGTGAGGCTGGGAGAAGTGCCCTACAAGGTAACCACTGGGGGGCGCGCGGAGGGCAGAGGTGAGGGCACTAAGGGCTGCTGAGTGCGCGCCCAGGAGAGGGACCCAAGTCTGACTTTTCTGGCTTCAGAAAGATTGGAGGAAGGGAAAAGCATTCAAATATGGCTTACTTGAATGAGGAATTTGCCAGGTATGGATCATTCAGAGCATGCAAGAAGTTTCATGTTTTTGAAGGGTTGGAAAACAGAGGCTGCAGGTGACCCTTTACAGAAAACCCTTCCCTGGAGCAGCTCATGTGCCCAGGCGCCAGTCCTTAGCCCCTTACGCTGCGCCCATACCACTCCTCCTTGTAGAAGTTATGCAGCCTTGTGGCCAGTCCTCCCGAGTGAAAAATCTGGCCACTAGACATCCTTGGGGATGTGCCGGGGGTCCCAAACTCCGTGCCTTGCACGGTGCGTGACATAGGCAATTTCCGGGCGTGAATCCTGGCACTGTCACTCACCCGGCCGTGGGGCCTTAGTGACTTCATTTCTGAGTCCAGTTACCCTGTGAGTGGTGAAAGCGCAGAGCATGGCATGGCCGGGAAAGGCCGGGTCTGGCCCTCGGGAGCTGCCACTGCAGGTGGACGCTCTATACCTCCTGGGCTGCTCCTCTGTAAAACGCAGTGACAGAGCCTACCTGCTGGCTTTGTTGGCAGAGCTGAATAAGCTAACACAGAAGCACTGGGCCCAGTGCCCGGGACGGGGAGCGCTCTGCAGGCGTTGGCTAGTGGTAGCAGCCTGAGGGGTCCTGGTGGTACTAGGACCTGTAAAGGGGGTAAAAAAAACACACCCGTCTCGGGTTTGTTGGGGCGGTTAAATGAGGCTGTGGCTGTAAAGCACTCAGCACAGTGGCCCGTATACAGTCAGTGCTTAGGAAGTGGGTGTCTGTGTCGTTAACTGGCTGTTCCCTCTGGCGTAGATGGTGAAGGGCTATTCCAACCGGGCCCGGAAAGCCCGCCTCGCCGAGCCCCAGCTGCAGGACCAAAATGACCTGGGTCTGTTTGGCAGGTGGCAGACGGAGGAGTACCAGCCCCCCGTGGCTGTGGACGGCAAGGTAAGGGCGGTGCTCAGTGGGGTCAGGACCCAGGCCACTCCATTCTGCAGCTGGCTCGACCTGGTGTCCCCCCCCTCTGCAGGTCCCACGGAATGAATTTGGGAACGTGTACCTCTTCCTGCCCAGCATGATGCCTGTCGGCTGTGTCCAGCTGAACCTGCCCAACCTGCACCGCATAGCCCGCAAGCTGGACATTGACTGTGTCCAGGCCATCACTGGCTTCGACTTCCATAAAGGCTACTCCCATCCCATGTGTGTGCGGGGCCTTCCATGGAGGCCAGGAGGGGCGGGGCATCCTGGAGAAGGGGCAGGAAGTCAGTGTGAGGGTGGAGGCCATTTTCCGGGTTTTACTCTGGATTTGCAAAGTCAGCCTTAGCACTTTACCTTTTACTTTCACACTTCTACTCTGGCTTTCAACCAGAGGCAGCAAAACTACTGAAACCAGCATGCCGATGACTCTGGATGAAAACAGTTTCCTGGGGGTGGTGACAGCATGCTTCCTGCTTGGTGGCCTCTGTCCTCCCATGGGGTGGGGGTGGGAGCCCTCTTCCCAGGTGTCTCAGGCAGGCCTGGGGAAGAAGATGCGGTGTTAACGGGTCCACAGGCCTTCCTTTGCACGGACAGTGCTGTGGCTGGGATTGTAGGCGGCTGATGCAGGGAATCCTTCAGGGCTCTAAGTGCCTAGGAGCCACCTGCTGGCCTCCACGAGTGGGGAGGAGGAGAGGCCAGAGCAGGCGGCAGGCTCGTAAGACGATCCGCGTTGCATCCCCACAGAACTGACGGCTACATTGTCTGTGAGGAATACAAAGACGTGCTCCTGGCTGCCTGGGAAAATGAGCAGGCACTCATCGAAAAGAAGGAGAAGGAGGTGAGCAGCCTGGCCAAGGTGGGCCTAGGTGGGGGGCCTGAGGTGCGAAAGCAGAATCGCAGGGGGACGCAAGCCCCCAGGTGGGGCAGGGGCCTCACTTGCACCGTGAATGAAAGGAGACTGTGCGCTTGAAAGCTCTTTCCAGCTCTTGCACTTTGTGGAAGGCACCCTAGGGAGCCAGCCCCGGTGAACAGGGTTCTGTCTGCACCTCACAATCCACCATCCTTGTCCACAGTCTGCCTGGATCCCAGCTCTGGGGACCCTGCACCTGCTGGCCACACCTGCCTCTGTTGAAAGGAATCGCCCGTGGTCCAGGTCTGCATGGCCTCCTCCTTGAGGATGTTAGGGTCGCTAACAGTTCACAAGAGGCTTCTGTTTTGCTGCCTTTTATGTGCCTCATTTTATAAATCACACTGATTTTTTTTTAAATGTTTATTTTTTTATTTTTTTAATTTTTTTTTTTAACGTTTATTTATTTTTCAGACAGAGAGAGACAGAGCATGAACAGGGGAGGGGCAGAGAGAGAGGGAGACACAGAATCCGAAACAGGCTCCAGGCTCTGTGCTGTCAGCACAGAGCCCGACGCGGGGCTCGAACTCACGGACCGTGAGATCATGACCTGAGCCAAAGTCGGACGCTTAACCGACCAAGCCACCCAGGCGCCCTTAAATGTTTATTTTTAAGAGCGCGCGTGCGTGTCGGGGAGGGTCAGAGGGGGAGACAGAGGATCCGAAGCTGGCTCTGCACTGGCAGCACAGAGCCCGATGTGGGGCTTGAACTCACGCACCATGAGATCATGACCTGAGCTGAAGTTGGATGCTTAACTGAGCCACCCAGGCGCCCCAGTCACATCGATTTTGAAACAGACTTGCACAACTGAGAAACTCACTTAAGCTCAAAATCTTATTTCAGATCTTTATATATTCACAGGTTCCATCTTGACATTTTTCCTGAAAATGGCAGTACTTAACGTTTTGTGCCCTCCGTTTTATTCTGCCTGCAGAAAAGGGAGAAGCGGGCCCTCGGGAACTGGAAGCTGCTGGTCAAAGGACTGCTCATCAGGGAGAGGCTGAAGATTCGCTACGGGGACAAGGTCAGTGTGGCTCTTTTGGAAAGAAGACAAGCCCAAGTGGGACTCTGAACCATGGGCCCAGATTCTGCCCAGAGATGGCTTATGTTTTGACACCACGGTCCTGTGTCTCTGAGGCCCCGTGTCCTTATTTTGTTGGGAAAGGTGTCCCTAAAATGAGCCTCAGCCAGCTCTTTGAGACCCCAGTTCTACCCCGACACCACCTATTCTGTTTCTGCACGAGCCAGTGCCTGCTCTGGGTCTGATCTCATGCTAAACCCATCCAGGGAGGGACAGGCACCCTGCATTTCTGTGTTTGACATGAAGGGTGACAAGTTCTGTGTCACCCTTAGCCTTGCAGTGTGCCCTGTGCCTGTGACCATCCTCCAGGCCCCGGGGTTGCTCATTTAATTCACATCCCCGAGCACCTGCCCCGGCTGGGCTGGCCATTGGGCGCAGGTGCAAAGTTGACACGTAGCCCTCAAGGGCCTCCCCAGGGAGGCCCGTCCCCACAGTTATGTGGTGTGTTCAGTCTGGGTCAGACACAGAAATGTGCTCTGGGAACAGCTGTAACCACACCTATTTTCTTCCCCGTCTCCAACCCCCCATGCTGCCAATTTGCCTTTAAAAAATATTTTGTTGTCACGCTTCTCCCTCACATCCCTTCGGTGACCTTTCACCAGGCTTTATGTTGACCCTTTCCACCTGTGTGTTTCGCCTTCTGCCTCCCAGCCCTCCCTGCCCAGCTCCCCAGCCTGGCGGTCAGGGAGTGCCGCCTCGGAGCATTTGGCACTGAGAGTTGGTCCTTTGCAGTTGAAGACATTAATGCGCTTTTTCCCAAGTGAGGTAGAGTAGTAAGTGCAAAGCACCAGTCCGGTGATCTAGATTCGGCCGTACGCTCCTGGAGAGCAGTTTCCTGCATAAACATCTTTGCGATTCCCAGCACCGAGCTCAGAGCGAGTTCTCCAGTACTTGCATGGAGGAGTCCCCAGTCTGAGGAAGGCTCTTCCCCAGCCCCATGTGGTGCCTTTGTCATCCCAGAGCCACTGGCCCTGCGTAGGCTGCTGCTGGGGGCTCCCTGCCACCCGACCGCTGACCTGGGTCTGCCCTTCCCCTCCACTGTCCCTCCCTCTCCAGAGCGAGGCAGTCGCTGCCCAGGCACATGCGGGAGGTGGACTCTCTTCTGATGAAGAGGAGGGGACCAGCTCTCAAGCAGAAGCGTCCAGGATCCTGGCTGCCTCCTGGCCCCAAAACCGAGAGGCTGAAGAGGAGCAGAAGCCACAGTGCCCTAAGAAGACCAAAAGGGAAAAGAAAGCGGCAGCCTCCCACCTGTTCCCATTTGAGAAGCTGTGATGGGGGTGGCCACCTGTCGTACCCTGTGCCCCACAGGCCCCACACCTTCCCTGGGAGCTGCCTGGGCCCCGGGGGCAGTGCTGTCTCCTCTGAGAAGGCACAGAAGCAGATGGGGGCAGGGGATAGACGGTCAAGCTCAGGTGGTCTGGTCTGGCCCCGGTCCTCGTCAGATTCACCCAGGGTAGGGCTTCCCACGCTTTCTGCTCCCTCGCCCTATGCTTTGAGCTCCAGAGCACTTCCCTGGAGACTCGCCCACCTAGACGTTGCTCAGCGCATCTTTGGAAACGCGAGTCAGTTCTTTTACAGAAACCACTGGGCAATTTAGGAAGGCACCGGTCCTTTCTTCCAGGTGGATCCTTCATCTGTCAGACCCTCGTGCGTGCTTTTCCCTCTTGCAGACCTGGGGTCCTCTCTCTGTGGGCCACTCACTTTCCCTCAGGGTTACTACCACTGCCTAATGCCGCCCCTCCGTGGTGTGGGAGAGAGCAGAAGCAAACGCCCTCATCTCAGATTATGGGATTGTCGGGATATGCTTTTCAAAGTAACAGTTCAGGGTGGCAGACGACTGGAACAAAGAGCTGAAATCAGGAAAGAAAAGGAAAACACTGAGAGTTAAATGTTAGTAAACGTGGATCAGTGTTAAACTAGATCTTATTCATTACGGGATAAATTTATAAAAGCTCTATGCATTGTAGATATTCAAGAGAAGTAACTTTTGTAACATTTTGAGGAAAAAATAAAGCATTTATCTAAAAAGACCGAGCTCTGCGTTTTCTTCCAGATTTCACATCAGCTAAGAACACCTGCATGGCAGAGTGGTTTTTCCACATGTTGATACTAAAGGTCGGGTTTTGTTCTCAGGTTGACTGGGAACTAACTCATCGTTATACAAACTGACCTTTTTCTTTCTACTCTTAAGCCAGGAGAGATGTTACTTAACCTTTGATAGGAGCAAACTTCCAGCCAGTTCTATCCAAGGGAAACAAACAAAACACTTGGGGTGTGACTCATGCGGCAAGAGCCTGGCTGGAGGGCTGGTGTTGAGAAACAAACCGGAGTTGCCGTGGAAACCACAGAGCCTCACACTTCCCGCATGCTCTCCTAGAGGTAAGCAACTTGTTTTGTGGGAGTTGAATGGCAGTGGTCCCGCAGATGAGGAGAGTAGGTTTTGGGAAGTAACTCAGCTGCTTCACATCTTGCCACAAAAAGGACACACACTGCCGGCCCCAGCGTGGACAGTCAGCAGCTGTCCGTGGATCCAGAACAGGAGGCAATGGGGCACCCGGGGGGGCTCAGTCGGTTAAGCGTCCTACTCGTGATGTCAGCTCGAGTCACGATCTAACGGTCGGGAGGTTGAGCCCCACGTCAGGCTCTGCATGGAGCCGCAATCCCTGCTTGGGGTTCTCCCCCTTCTCTCTCTCTGCCCATCCGCGCGTGCACTCTCAAAATAAATAACATTTAAAAAAAAAAAAAGAACAGGCAAAAAGTGAAAAACTAACATGCCACACGTCAGGCATTTCGTGGGCTTCATCTCATGTAGTCCTTTCCACGGTAAGAGAGAAAGGCATCGGGGCCATTTTATAGATGAGGAAGCTGAGACTCAGATCGCGGACTTGGCCCAGCGTCACACAGCCACGGCCAGGCAGTGGCACACTTGGGGCTGGAACCCGGCTCTGTGCCAACCTAACGTCCAGGGTGCCTGCTGCACTGTGCCACACCGTGGCTCCATCCACCTCTTCTGATGCATTCTGAAGCTGCGTGAAGTCTGAGTCATTTACTTTGAGTCAATCCAAAACGAAGCATGTGTTAAAAATGACAAGTTGCCCTTTTCAGAAAAATTGAAACCCATTTTAACCACGAAAAGCTACTTAGAACGGAGTTCTAAAAACTCACAGTCCTTCATCGGTTCTACAGCTGAACTGTTTAAGATAGAAATTTCAAAAAAAAAGTAACAGCAAGGTCCTATAAAAGCTCTTTTGAAATTTATTTTGAATTTTTATCAAAAATACAAATACGATACAAATTTCATGATTTCCCAAAGACTTCAAACATTTCTTAACATTATTTTGCTCTTTAAGAACACTACTGAAATTCGCAGTAATTTAAAATCTGTAGTAGAAAAAAATTACACAAACCAAATCCCACAGAGTTTGTATTCAGCCACCGTCTAGTTGTATTGTTTTCCAAAAGCATCCTTCACGAGGAGACACTCGATGACAACTGCTCACGTGATAAGCAGTGGTGAATACTGTTTCGATTCTTAAATCCAGCTAAGTCCTCTTTGGGGCCAGCTGTTCTCTGCACGAAGAACCTGAAGTTACACCACAGATCTCCCAGGCCGATGAGAGATTGTTAGGTCTCCCATCACTCACTCAACTACCAACTAATTTGCTAAAGCGACCGCTCCCAGCAAGGCAGAACAGTTTCCAAGTAATAAACAGATAAAGGATATACGAAGGACCTTTTGAGACATCAAGGTGACAGTACACTTTATGCTTCAGAGGGCGTGAGAGTAGCTGGGAAACAGCAGGAGCGCAATGAAGTGTGGGTACATTTTACTTAGAGAAGCTGTGGACGCGGGCACAACAGGAGTTACCTGGGGGCCAGCTGCTAGTGTGAACGCCTCCCACAGTGAAAGGCATGAGGCCCGGGCGCTGCACAAGTGTCAGGTCTCAGATTTCTGGTTTGGGGTGATAGGGGCACGAGGGAGCCCACTCAGGATGAGAAAGCGTCCAGCCTTTTCCTTGAACGGTTGACTGAAAACTCAAAACCATCTTCAAGTAAATCGGTAGTTTCTGATGCCAGAGGATAAACGGAAATGCCTCTCTCCACCTTCTCCAAATTCCCCTCTCCTCCCAGAGTGGGATCCCTTCGCCAACGCTGGCTTCAAAAGCACCTTGGAGCCTCCCAGTGACCAGAGTACTGACGGAGGTGACTCTTTTTTAAGCAGTAAGTCACGCCCCCATTTACACCTCTCTGTGCCCTGAATTAACTTCAACTGACAGATTAAGAGGAGTTTTTCTCTAACAGTCTCAAGTGCTCATCATTCAAGCAGTGTTTTGTGTTTTTAAATCTTATTTGAAACAACACCCTCTTAGAGTAGGAAAATACACATGAAGCGTAGCAAAGAAAAACATAACAAACGAGAGCTTTGGAAATCCTACACACTAAGAAGTTTCTGCCAAACTATCAACTACATGTAAATAAAGCCCAACAAATATCCCACGCTTCTTCACCATGACCTCAGTGGCTTTTCTAAGTACCAAGTCAGGTGCCGTGCCCGAACTGGGTTTGTGGTGCCCCGCGTGGGGGCCCGTGCCCGGTCTGTCTGGCACCACAGCATGCTCAGAGGCCGCTGGTGACGGTGGCCACGCGGGATCACGGGGCAGGGGTGGCTGGGCAGAGCCCTGGCACTTGTCTCCAAGGGTGAGGGTGAGGGGCCGGTGAGTGTTAAGGCAGCAGGTCCGTGTGGAGTGTCACCAGCTCACTGTTGGCAGACATCAGCCAAGCGAGACGCGTGAAGCAGCCACACGGTCCCGAGGGAAGGGAGGGAAGCAAGTGGAATGGATGCCTGTCGCCTGTCACATGGCCAGCCGGGAGCTGCCGCCTCCGCTCACCAGAGCTGCCTGCTGGCGAGAAAGAGGGTGGGAAGACGCGAGCTGGTGGGCACCAAACCTGACGTCCACGCGCACCGCGAGGCGTGGCCCCTTGAGGAGCGGAGCGGGCGCAGAATCCAAAACCGATGCAGGCTCGTGCTGGGGCGAGGAGCGGGGTCACGGGGGTGGGGGGTGAGCTGGATCCTGAGGAGCACGCGGGTGTTGGGCGGGGGCCAGGGCCTGCCTCACTCCAGCTTTTTGGCCGGCACCCGGGTCCGAGCAATGACGATGGGCACCAGGGCCAGGCAGCCGAGGAAGAGGGCCCACAGGGGCCGGTAGAAGAGCCAGCCGGCAGCCACAGTCAGCAAGGTAAGCGAGGTGGCCACGCAGAAGGCGAAGGCTTTCAGGCCAATGTTGACCAGGTCTCGGAAGACGGGGAACCAGTCCACTGTGGGGAAGAGAAAGGTGGTGAGGCTTCCGGGGCCACGGTGCTCTGCATCGCACAAGGTCAGCGGATCGTTCCTGTGTCTGCGGACCGGGAGGGGCCCGTGTCGCTGGGTGAGGAGGAAGGAGGGAGGGGCCACGGTGGCGCGAACAGGCTCCCGTGAGAGCTGGAGGACCCAGAGGAGGAGGGCACACCATGCACCATGCACCGCCCCAGGGGAGCAGGCGGGTGGGAGTGTCTTGGTGCCATCGGTCTGGGAAGACATCTGCCTGTAATGGTGGCAAGTTACGCCTGCTTCACACCTCGACGAAAACTGTGGGTGGGACCTTCTGTGGGTGCCCAGGTGGGCTTCTCGGCCATTCGGGTCATTACCTGTGCGCACAGCTCTGCGCTGAGGGAAATAAATCAGCTTAAGCTGGCTCCCACCTCAAGGATCTCACCGGCCACTGGCCCCATATGGCAAAGTCTAGGATCTGGCTAATCCATCTGGAATTACCCTGTCCTTGGCCTGTCTGCCCCTCCAGGTAAGCATTCTATAGCTGATGGCAGTCCACAGGGGGAATCTTCACTCAGTTCCAGGAAGCCCCAGTGGTCTAGCACTGTGAACAGAGGACCCTGGCTCAGCTTGGTCTGTTGCCACACAAACCCCGCCTTGGCCCTCACGGTAAGCAGGGTTCGTGTTTTTGTGCATCGACCACGTGTCAGGCACTATGTGGACCGTCTCCTCAAACCTTCGTGCCTGCCCTGGGAGGCTGTACTGTTTCACCCTCATTCTATCCACAAGGGCACCAAGGCCCAGGGAGTTCAACTTGCCTAATGTCTTACAGCTAGAAAGTGCCAGAGCCAGGAACCTTGTCTGTGCTGCCCACGGCATAGTCTCCAGGGCCTAGAGCGGTATCCTGTGCACAGCAGGCACTTAGTAAGTGCTTACTGACTGAATGCCGGAGTGAACGAATGCTGGCTCGTCGCTTCCCCGATCGGTCCCTGCTCTGACGTCTGTCCTCGGTCTGGAGCGTCAGCATCCCAGATGAAGAGCGAAGAGGAGGATCGCGGGCAGTCAGAATCAAAGGGCCCTCTGAGACAGATTCCCACCTCCTCATCTGGCAGTGGGGGTACTGAGGCTCCGAGAGGGGAAATGGCCTAACCCAAGGTCGCGTTCAATGCAAAGGAAAGGTGGAGGATTTTGATCAAATTCTAATCTCTCCCAAATGGCGCGCAAGATGCGTCTGGCTGGTTTGAGCACAACTCAGCTGTCCGGAGAAAGCCTTGGAGGGGAGGAAGTGTCCTTTTCCCTCCTAGCCTGGGATGTACTGCAGCCAGACCTCCCCCCCACCCCCCACTGGAAAGGGTAAATGGGGGAGAGGGTTCTGTTGGGGCCTGGCGAGGGCTGGACGGAATTATCGGACTGGACACAGACACACTGGGGTAAAGGCTTAGACACAAGTCCCCTGAGAAGCCCCGTCCGCCCAGATCAACAGTGTGGGGCTAGTGCTTACTCAGTCAACTGGGGCCTCAGTCCTGTGCCAGGTTGGGTCACTTGGCAACTGCTGGGCTCACGGGTGCCGAGTGAGCGGCCCAGCACTCTGCCTCGCACTCCAACTTGCTGGCTGCCCCGAATCTAGCCCAGGTCTTAGGGTGAGGAAGCATAAAAGTTTTGGGGTGTTTCCTATTTGCCAAACATTTCACAAAACTGCACATTAGGTGGGAGGTGACTGACGCTGAGGCAGGAAGGGGAATGGCCCGAGTATGCAGAGCTCTGACGTGACAGAGCTGGCTCACTGCAAAGCCTGGCCGCTCTCCTCGTCGGGGCTGCTCACTTGTGGAATGAAGGGCTGAAGGAATGAGCGGGTCAGCTGGGGACAGATGGGCCAGACCCTCAGATCACAGGAGCCACACCGAACCCTCCCACACACTCCCTCCCAGGAGTTGGCACCCCACCCCGCCCCCGCCCCCGAAAGCACCTGTCCATCGTCTCTGTCTTCCTCTGCCCGTTCATCCCAGGGCTGTGCTGGGACCCAGACATGGGCCAAATGCCCGGCCTCTGCCCCAAAAGAGCACCGTAGCAGGCCGGAAAGGGTTAGAGATAGTGTGAGAAGTGCAAGGGAGGCATGTGGGCTGCATAAGGGTGAGCAAGATGCCCCCGCCTGTCCCTGCACACCTACCCAGCGTATACAGGATCCGCGTCATGAGGTTGAGACCCATAAACATGGCCATCCAGCCGGCGGCCCGCAGGCCCCATGTCTTCAGGGAGTTGCTCTTTTGTTCTCTACGAAACACCTCCTGCAGGGCAAGGCGGGGGAAGGGGCGTCACGTCTCATGTCTCTGAGGGGCCACCAGCCTCCCTAGCTGGCAGGGCAGGTGCCAGAGGGTCCATCCCAACCCAGGAGCCGTTTGGCCATTTCTGAGAAGACCAGGGGAGGTAAGGGCACGTCTCCTGCCCGGGCCTAGGTGTCTGCCCATCTCGCACAGCACAGGATGGGGCAGGAGACCTCTGTGGAAGGTAGGAGTCCCTAGCCCACCACCTCATCCGGAATGAACCCCAACCTCCTTCCTCCAGTGGTTCCTTTCTGGGGTCATTTACCACCATCCCCAATAGTGCGTCCTGTGTGACGCTTCACCTTGGCCGCTCCTCACGTGGTTCTGGGCACCTCGCTCTGTTTCCCCCCCTGCTTCGCAGTCTCCACAGCTGCCCCCCTCCCTCTGCCTGCCCTCTGCACGCTGGAGTTTCACAGCGTGCCCTCCCCGTGGGTCCCAACCATTTTCTCGGCGCCTCCGTGCCAGAACACCACCCTGCCCACCCCCGCCCCGTGGTTTCTAGCTCCAGCCCGGGGCCTCCTGCTGTCCACATGCCATCCGACACCCACACTGCAGCCTCCCCCCAGCCCCCGACCTGTTCCTCCTGTCTCCACCTCAGCAAATGCTACCACTGCCCACCGCCTGCACAAGCCCAAACCGGGCTGTCAGACTCGGCTTGCTGCTCCCCACAAGGACCACCTCCCATCCGGCCTGTCAGCAAGTCCTGTCAATGCTGCGTCCACATTTCCCCAGACCTCTCACCACAGTCACCCTCACCAGGACCGCTGCAGTAGCCTCCTCCCCTCCGCCACCTCCTCCCCATGGCAACCTGCCAAGACCCTGGTGCCTGTCAGGGGTCCAGGTCAAGTGTCCTTCTGTCCCAGGGCCTTTGCACATATGTTTGCTCTGCCTAGAGCATACCCAGCCAGCTCCTACACATTCTGCCAGTGCCAGCCTTAATGTCATTTCTATAGAGAGCACTCCCATCTTCTATGACAATAACGATAAGGACAGCTAACATCTACTGCTTACCATTTATCAGTTGCTGTCCTCGGTGCTTTACAAGTACTGCCTTACTTAATCCTCAAAAAAACTTCACGAAGTAGACACACTTATCTCCATTTTACAGATAAGGAAACCAAGGCTCTGAATAAATGAATAATCTTTACAATAACCAAATAAGATAAGGATCATTATTGTTATCATCCAAGAGGATAAACAACTGGTTCAAGGTCCTGTAGCCAGTGGAAGACAGACCAGGGCTTGAGCTAGGGCCAGCTTGTGTCCACATTTGTCCACACTGAGCCCTCCTGGCCCCAGGGCTGGAATCTGGGCATCCTGACTCGCGGGGTCTGGGTTTCTCCTCAGGGCCCTGGCCACCTCGTTGGCTCCGGGCCTTCTCTCCCTGCTTTGAGGAGACCCCAGGCCCTGTGCTGGAGGCCTGGGGTGGTCAGCACTGCCTGAGCCTGCCTTCCTGGGAGTTAGCAGGCCATGAGCCCCACCCACTCTTCTCTGGGGGCAATGGCTCTGAGACCTGGGCCTCCACCTGCAGGAGACTGAAGTGCGGGATCGGGCTGGGGCTGCAGGAGAGAGAGAAGCCTGGGCAGGGCCTCCTAATTTTAGAGACTCCCTGAGAGCTGCCATGGAAAGGGTGACTCACGGCCGCCCAACTGGGAGGTGGCAGCCCCACCCTGAGGCTGGTCACCGGGCTCCTGGGTGGCAGCCTGCCCACACCCTGGTCCTGGCTGGACAGAGGACAAGGTGAGGCCCATCATCACCTGGGGCCAGGGGCCGAAGTGAGAAGGACGATAACAGTCAAATGGGCCACAGCTATGCCTGGACCCCTACCCACTGCCTTTCCTTCTCAAAGCTTTATGGACTGAAAAGTCCTGCAATCCTGCTCCAGGCACATACAGAATTTCCCACCAGTGATACACTGTGTTCATCGACAATGTAAAAACAATTTTTCTGTTGAAGAGAAGGGTTTCTGCCTGGAAAAGAGGGGCTAACTTTTAAGGCATGCAATCGAACTAATCACAAGTTAGGGACTTAGGTGAGACATGACCCTCCCCATTGTACAGATGGGGACTCTGAAGCTCTATCATCCTGTCCGTTTTTCAGAGCATCTGCCTCCCCTACGCAGCTCTCAGCACACGGTGTCCTCACTCGCTCTTTCTTCTGATGGGTCCCTCCCCCCAGGAGGTGGGAAGCCTGAGGAGGAGGGGTCTGCTGTGACCCCTGTTCTATCCTCGGTCGGCATCCTTTGGGCCTATGCCCAAAGTACGATCCTACACACAGTCCGCTGCCCATATGGGGAGATTCCTGCTCCTTCCAATTCTTTTTCTTGCCTCATTGCACTGGCTACGCCCTCCAGTGTGGGAGCTTATTAAATAACCACGGGAGGGGAGAGGGAAGGAGGGAGATGCCTGCCCCTCCATCCCACAGACAGGCAGCAGCAACTCACCTCTGCCGAGAAGTCCCCATGGTGCAGGAGAAGCAAGGTGTCCCCAGACTTGGTGGAGTATGGGAGTAGCTGGTCACCCCGCTGCCGGGCAATCACAGTGACCTGATGGGAGAACTCAGTGTTAGAGCTGAGGGGACTGGCGGGCCGGGTCCCGGCACCCCTCCGAGTGCCAACTGGGGGAGACAGTGAGGAGACCCGTGCCAGCCCGGAGCCCCTCTCTCCACCTATCGGCCTGGGGCACACCTGCCCCCCAGAGGTCAGTGGAGCTGCTTCATTTCAAGCTCCCGGGAAGACCCTGGCAAAAAGAAGCATGTGTCAGTGTGGGGCAGGGGCTGGGGCCAGGGGTGGGACTGCATGTGACAGGGTCAGGAACCGGAGACCAAGTATTTACAGAGCAAAAACTGGGGGCTGGGGGCTGGGAGGCGGGGGTGGGGGAAACAGCTGCATGTGATTGGAAGAACTTGGGCAGGCATGATTAGGAGGTCCCCCTACAACAGCAGTTCTTAGCCTGGGGCCCAAGGATGTCCCCGGATGGCTGTGGAGCACACGGAGCTCTGAAACTGCTCCAAGGCACAGCCGTCTGTGTGCGGGTGTGAGCACATGCACACACTTCCTACAGGAAGGGTCCAAAGTGTTCACGGCATTGTACGTGGTGCCTGTGCCCTGGAAGGCCAGGACGCCCTGCTTGGGTCTGCCCTGGGGAAGCCACTTACCACGTGAGCCGGGCCCAGGTCGGGGTCATCGCCGCTCAGCCCCGCGTAGGAAAAGGAAACGCGCAGGTCTCCGACCTGGGGGTGGGAGAGACGTGGGCTGACTGAGACCGGGAGCAGTCAGCCTGGGCCTGTGTCCCCAGCACCCAGAGCCGAAGCTCTTTTCCCACCTCCACACCTCAGCCCAGGGGCTCCCATCTCAAGGCTTCTCCCCTCCAATCTCATTTGGCCAACTGGATTCAACTGAACCGAATCAGAGTCCCAAGCAGGAATGCGACTCCTGTGTGTTGTCCGGGGGCTGGCACTGTAAGGGCCCCCACCTCTGCTGTGTGAACAGCCCAAGCCCCTGTGTACCTCTGGATACTTGGGGTTTTCGCTGTGGTAGAAATAGTCTCCCCGGCGAATGATGTCCACGTGCGGGTCCTCCAGCTTGGACAGGCTCAGTGGCTTGAAGTTGTCGACTTTGTCGATGAGGCCTGAGGAGCGTGCGGGAGTTACAAACGATGCTGTGCAAACAACGCCCCCGAGCGGTACACCCTTCAGCCCGACCGCCTTCCGGGAGCACCCTCCCCAATCCCTCCTTCCGTACTGCAGGCCCCTTTCAGTCTCCATCTCCTCCAGGAAAGCCTCCCCGTCCCCCTTCCAGCCGGTGGGAGTGGCTGCAGCTCTGGAAACAGCCCGAGCCCTGCACCTGTTGTGCCTCAGATCCCCCTACCTGTCCAAGCCTGGCTCCCCTGCTGTATGCATTGCACTACAGGCACAGCAGCCACTGACTGGGCAACAGGGCAGATGGCAGACAAGCCAGGCCCCAGGGCACGGCCCGTCCTCCCTCTCCCTGGCTATTTGGGGCCTATGTGTCTTCTCTCCCACTCTATTGGGGCAGGCCCAGGGACAGACCCAGGTGGCTGGTGGTGCCTCCTTGTCCCTGGAAAGCCTCTCCTTGGTGTCACCTGGGGGGTCTACAGTAAACCACCCTCTCCCTCACATAGGGCAGGATGCCGGCTGGGGCTCACAGACGGAGGCCTTGGGGGCAGCCTTATCTCTGCGGCTGGCTCTGGGGCTGCTTGAGGAAGGGCTCTCAGCTCTGTCTGGTCAGATCAGGCACCAGGGGTGCCTGGTACCTTTTCTCTGGAAGAGACCGTGTTTCAAAGGAACCTGGCTCAGGTGGGGCCGCTCTGCACAAGTCCCCCACCTCCTGGGGGTCTGCCTTCCCTCTGGCCCCAGCCCAAAGTACGATGCCGGGAAAGTGCAGGCTGATCCCACATCCAGGGCAGTGGGGACCCCAGCTCCTGGGAGGTGGCCAAGTAGAAGCACAAGGCCTCTGGGTGCTGTTGGCTCATCTGAAGGGGCCAGAAACTTACCCGCCGAGAGGAAGAATCTGCCAATTTGGACAAAGGGGGCTGTAGCCGTGAATGACTCCACTGCCATTGCGCTGTGAAGAGAAGGAGCTGTCGGCGGAGCGGGGCACTGGCCGGGGGCTGTGCCGTCTCTCTGGGTTGCGCTGGGCAGGTTTTCCACCCCGGGGCTCCTGCAAGTCCCGACTAGCCCAGGCACTGCGGACGTCTTGTCTTTACCACCTGATCTACCCCCCAGACGCTCCTGTCCCCTCACCTGGTGGAGCACCCTCCTCCTGTCTCTTGTCCCCCAGAGCTTCACATCTAGACCCCTACCAGCCTGGACCACCCCAGCCACCAGTCATCACATGGACCCTCTGTGGTTCTCTACATCGTCCCTGACCCTTCCCAGCCTTCCCAGCCCCAGGTAGCTCCCAAGCTCAACTGTGCATATTCAAGACCCTTCCGGGCACAGGCCTGCCCACGGCTCCAGCCACGCTCCAGCGCCAAGCCCATCTCACCACCCCCGTGTCTCTGAGCTAACTGCCTTCTGCCCAAATCCTATAAAGGCCCAGATCAAATGCTACTGCCTCCTGAAAGCCCTTCCTGATTGCCCTCCCATCCCCATGGCTGTTAACAAATGCTTCCCAGATACTGTATGTGCAAGTGCTTCTCAGCACTCAGTCCAGGCCTTACATTCGTGACCTGCTGGAGCCTGTGGGGGTCAGGAATCGGGATTTCCCTCCGCGTTCCCGGTGCCCAGCGCAGGAACTGGCCTCAGAACCGTGTCCCAGACTTGCATCAACTCATGAGGCAGAAGGAACTCAACCCCATCACTCTGCTGAGGAATCTGAGGCTGGGGACCCGCCAGTGGCCGGCAAGGCTGTGCTCAGGGCCACCTCTCACCTGGGGTTTTTGTGGCCAATCTCTCGGTCGAAGTTTCTGCTGTTGACGATTTCTGACCTCCACTCGGTGTCTGTCACAGGGAGAGGGAACTCAGGAACCATGGTAAGAGTGGCCACATGTCTGAGGCTCTGTGTCCTTTTATCCAGGCCCTTGGCCACTCCAGGGCCGGAGGGACAGCTCCTGGAGCCTCAGTGGACACATGACAGAGCCAGACTCTGAGGACCGACACCCAGTGATCCCGACATCTGGTTCCACGCCTTCCCCACTGCCGTCAGCCTTGGCCAGGGGCAGAGACCACATGTGTGCAGGGATGGTGGGGGCCCGGTACTCACTGTAGGAGTACCTCGTCTCTGTCTTCACCTGCCCGTCCTCGGTGTACTCCCTGTGGGGAAAGCACAGGGCACTCCAGAGTTAGCCTGTCACCCCCAGGGCAGTCCCATGTCTAAGCTTCTCCAGCTGGACACAACTTGGGCCCACGAGGTCAAAATCTCTAAATGGAGCCAGCCTTGTCTGTACCAGCCAGAGACAGGGGCTTACTCCTGGGCAGACAGCCAGCTCCATCCCTCAAAGGCCCACCCTGGAGAAAAGAGCTTTATCCTCCTGGGCTGCAATGTGGCTCCACTTGGCTCATGCCAAGGGCTGCAGCCCTGCCCTCTGGGCTCAGACACCTCGCTGCACCCTCTGCCCCAGGCCAGCCCCACGGAGGGCCCCTTGCAGCTGCCCTGGCTCCCCTAACCACCTCCCAACCCTCACTCACAGTCCACGTTGCTCAGCTCCAAGTGACTCCAGCCTAATGACAGATGCCCTCAGACTTCTGTCAGAATGCACAGGATGTAACCCAGTGCCGCCTCTGCCCCGTCACGGGAGAGAGCACGGAACCCACACGCAGGAAAGCACTGTTTGTGCCTGGATCCAGTCATGCCTCAAGCGTGGGCAGCCCTGCGTAACTCCCTAGACACGGAAGCTAACCCATCCTCCCACTCGCATTGGGTTTTCTGCCACCTCCAAACAGAAGATCATTGGCTGATAACTTGGGGATGATTCAACACTTCTGATAGGAAGATTTAAAAAAAATTGTTTTAATGTTTATTTATTTTTGAGCCACCCAGGCGCCCCCTCTGAGAGGAAGATACCATACTTTAAATTCCAGAAGTGTCCAAATAAAGAGCCACCTGCATCTGATCCTGACATCTGACGTCTGCACCTCTTATCCCAGAGTTTTCACTCCCTGCCAGCTCACCGGGACTCCTCGGTTTCCACCCACTGGTACATCTCCACGTGTCGCCGCAGCTTCACAGCCGGGAGGTTGACCCCATAGTTTGGATCCGACAAGAGCTTCAAAAAGAATCAAACAAATCAAACACACAAGCAACACAAAACTCAGGACAAGGCTCACACCAGCCCAGGATGCCAGAGGAAGCTGGACTGGATGAAAAACAGGCAGGGAGGACAGGGCCAGGAGGCAGGTACCACAGCTGCTTCGGGTGGGAGGACCAGGTGACGCTGCCTGTCCCGAGTCCACAATGCCCAGCTCCTGGGGCCGGGAGCCTCACAGCACCGGCTCGGGCTGCACGACCAATGCCCTGGCGCTAACCACGGGGTATTTAGGGTTCAAACAGGAGAGGGAGGTCCAATCACCAGAGTACCTTCGGGCCTTGTGCTAGACACACGTGTTATCGTAACCGCTAAAGCACCTTTTCGTGAAGCTCCTGCCACGCGCCGAGCACCGGGCCAAAGGGTTGGCCATCTGATCCCACCAAATCCTTGAAGCCGGCCCCCCAGTTTGTTAGTTATTGTCTGCATTTTGCAGAGAAAGATGCTGAGACTCAGGACTGACAGGTCCACACAGCTGCTGAGTGGGGCAGCCAGGAATCACACCTGCGTGTCCCTCTCCAAAGCCCACGTGCTTAAAAGCCCCAACCAGACAACAACCAGCGATGCACCCCGAGCCTCCGGCAGGTCAGAAAGCTTCACCAAACCTACCTTGGACGTGCGCAGCGCCCCGATGATGTGCACCAGCCTTCCCTCATTCTCTGGGGCCACACTGTGGATGCTGTCAGGGGTCACCACAAGGGAGAGCCCCTCGGCCAGGGAGGTGGCTGTCTTCAGTGCGCGGCCCTGGGAGCAAAGGCGAGTGGGGATTTCACCTCAGATGCGGCTCAGCACAGTCATGCTTACCGCAGTGTATCATGTCAGGATGGGGCCTCGGGAAGCATGGGGCTTATCTCCCCATTTCACAGCTGGAAAACCAAGGCCTGGCAAGCGGCACAGGTGAAGTGGAACCCAAGACTCCTGCTTTCCCAGGCAGTTCTCTTCCTGCCACCCTCTCACCAGTCTCATTGCTACCCTGTGCTGGTGCTTCTGTCTGCTGTGTGCCCTTATGCCATCTCTCTCTGCCTTCTCCCTCTCCCTCACCTCCCAGTCTATGTGGTTTAGATGGGCCTGTCTGTAGTGCTATCCAAATCACGGGACCCAGGCTTAGCCAATCGGAACACGGGTTCATTGTCCTCATGGATTAGTTCAGAGAGAGGACTGAGATGACACTGAGAGAGGACTGAGATGACACCAGGACACTGAAACATCTCCCTGCAACTTTTGCTAAGTTGGTCTTGGAAGAGACGGGGCTGCTAAGCTGGTTGGATGTGACCCTGCAGTTGTTGGCCATCTTTACCACCACAAAGGAAAAGCCCGCCAAAGAAGAATCCATAAAGAGAAAAACAGGCAAGAGTGGAAAAAGGGAGATTCCTAGTGACCCAACATGAACACCTGGATCCAACCAGGCCTGAAGCTGAGGCTACCCCAGGATTTCAGGCCTGTGCACCAATGCACTTGTCTTCCTACTTACGACAGTTGTGACATGAGTCCTAAGAGAAAACATTCTGACTAATTTAGCACTGCCACCCCCACCCCCGGCCCCGCCTGTGGTAAAATCTAGGCCCTTGTCACCACATCCAGCCTCTGGACTCATAGCCTTTGCTCTCTAATACTGCACAGGGGAATCCCAAACATTTTACCTCATTGGTGAAAATTAAGTAGAAGGAGAGCAGGAAGGTCATGAGCCCCACAAACATCCCACCCGAGGTCTCGCTGAGCCGCTCCAAGAAGCCTGGCTGGGGGTTGCTTGTAGTTTTGACATGTTCTCTCCTGTTACTTGTACTGGAATACTGAGAGAAAAAAAAATATTAAAAAAAATCAGAATGGAAATTAGTTTTTTAAAAATAAGTTGAATTCTGCTATTTGTTTATATTCAGTTTTCACTGAAATTATATACAGTAAAAATGCACAGGTATTAAAGGTATAGTTTGATGGGCATACCCCATTTGACCAACATCCAGATCAAGATAAGAATGTTTCTACCACCTCAGAAAGTTACCTTGTGCCTCTTTCCTGTCAATACTCCCCTCTCCCCACCCTCTAGTGGTAACAAGTATTTGAATCTGTATCATTATAGATCAGTCTTGCCTCTTATAGAGCCTGACGTAAATGGGATCATCATACAGCACAAATTTCTTTTCTGTCCGGATTCTGCCTTGGCATAAAGCTTTTGAGGTTCAACTACATTGTGGTGTGTGTATCAGTAGCTCATTCCTTTACGTGGCTGAACAGTATTCCACTTAAGAATATACCGCATTTGTTGACTCAGTCGCCAGTGGGTGGATGTGTTGGTTGTTTCCAGTTTTCAGCTGTAATGAACAATGCCTCTATGAACATTCACACAGAAATCTGTATGCAGATACGGTGCTTTCCTTTTCCTTGGGGAAAGTGGGTAACGAATACCCACAAAGGAGTGAACTTGCTGATCATAGAAAAGATGTATCCTTTTAAGAAACTTGCCAAACGGTTTTCCAAAGGGGTTATCAGAGATATATTATTAATTCAATTCAACAAATGGTGGCTCAGCTTCCCGAGGGCCACGCTGGGGCTCATAGCGGCGAGGGAAGGGGAAGACGGGCTGCAGGGCCATCGAGTTGCAGGCACAAACAGTACTAGTCCATGCTGAGTGTCTGGTGAGGAGCAGATCCAGCACCAAAGGAGCGACCCCTTCCAGCTGGGAGATCACGGCAGGCTCCCCAGAAGAGGGGGCATTCGATTGGGATCAGAGAGGCAGATCCTGGGGTAAGGGCATCCCCAGCAGGGGGAGCCATTGAGCGATGGTGAGGAAGCAGGAGGTGGTCCTGGGAGCACGGCTGCCCATCTGCTCTGGCTGGGTTTGGGGAGGCATGGGCTGGAGGGGAGATGAGGATGGCTAGACACATCCAGGAGGGTTCATGGTAGGCTTCAAACTCCAGAGTCAGTGGGTCAGGTTTTGTCCAGCCAAGAAGAGAAGCATGGTTTGAAGTGTCCCCTGCTGACTAGCATCGTTAAGAGCAGAACACTGGAACCAGAAGAACTGGGTTTGAATCTAGGCCCTGCCCTGTACCAGTGATGGGGCCTTGGGTGAGCAATTAACCCCTTTATGTTCTCCATTCGCTCATCTGTAAAATGGGGATAATAATCCAATCCATAGCGCTGCCGAGACCAAAGGACTGAATTATCAGACAGCTCAACAACCAGGGCACAGGAAGGAACGCACAGGTACCCACGGCTGGGGTAAGCTGACCAAAGTCACAAAGGTGTAAGGTGGTTCTGAGATGAGTGATCAGAGTGGGCCAGGCCCCTGGCACAGGGGCCAGAAGAGAGACTCGGGTCAGTTTCTGCTTGAACAAGGCTGAGGCCACATTCTCTGATTGTTCCCGAACACCCCCAGCCCATGCCTCCCAGACACCACATATCCATTGCATTCAGAAACGGTCTTAACTTTCCACACCCCTGGGAAACGTGAGTGGAGCCGTTCAATGCAGGCAGGCAGGTGACCATCATCCATCATAATGATGACAACGGCCAAATGCCAGTCTATTACAGGCCAGGCATGGGAAAGCTATCGCTATCCCATTTCACAGATGAGAAAATCGAGGCTCAGCAGTTAAGCCCAGATCACTCAGCCTCTAAGGGGCAGAACTGGGCTTCCTATATGGACAGACCAGAGGCCACTCTCCTACCACTTTGCTCCAAGCTGCATTCCTCACTTCCTGGGCTGTGAGAAGAGTTGAACACTGGGAACCTGCTGCAGAGAGGGTCAGGGAAGGGAGCCAGTCCTGCTATTCGCAGTGCAGCCCTAAACTTGGAAGCCAGAAGGCATGACTTCCTTCTGGGCCTCCCCTCAGCATACCTCTACGAGCCAACACCAAGGAGAGGAGCTCATGGAAGGCCTTGGAGGGAAGAAAGAAAGGCACAGGAGGATATACCTCAACCCACAGGAGGGGTAGGGTGGGTAGTGACATGCCACACCCAGCCCACATTCCAAACCAAAATCCCGGTAAACGTGGAGGGTCTGGAGTGGAGGATGATGGCGATTTCCTGCAGCCACACTTCGCTACCCACTCTGCCATCTCCCTAGCCTGCGGGGCACGCTCGGGTGCCTCTCTTCCTCCCCTTCAAGGCCACCTTTGAGCCCCTGACCTTGATGCTGGCTCCTTGATATGTGTTGAACACACACGTGTATCCTCCGTGAGCACTCCAGGCTCAGAAGCAAAGAGCGGTGAGTGATGGCACAGTGGTTGACACGTGGGCCCTAAAAACTACTTGTCGCATCAGTCGCTCAACCTCTCTGATCCTGTTTAGTCACTTATAAAAAGGAGATGGTTACCAGTGCCTCTGTCCCAGGGCAGTTTTGTTGTTATACTGATTAAGAAGTTGTGGCACCTCCCCGCTCCACCCCACCATCATCAGATCTTCCTTCCTCACTGGGCCCGGTGGCTCCTGTAAATGTGCACCCAGCTACTGGATGACTCAACAAAGGTTTGGCAGCAGAAGATGCCCAAACTCATCCACATTCCTTGGACCAGGTCAGGTGCCACTGTACCCAAGATAGTTTCTGCCCACCAGGGCCACCCGAGCCAGACTGTGAAGATAGATTTTTCTCATGCGTTAGGCATGTACCAGGCACCGTGCTAACCACAGACTGACTCCCTTAAACTTCACAGGAACAGATCCCATGAAGAGACACAAAGCCAGAGCGACTACAGCCACACCGCTTCTGAGAGGAAGAAACTGGATTTGCCCCCCAGGTCTGCCTGACTCCCAAGCCTGCTGTCTTTGGACAGCATCTTCTCACGAAGTATCTGGCCAAGCTGGCTGTCAGGCCCTGGGCAAGTGCCTTGCCCTGCTGGGGAAATTCTCCATCTGTAAAATATGGTGGTGGTGGTGGCGGCGGTGTGGGGGTGGACAGAATCTACCTCTGGTTTCCTGACTGCGGGCTCTCCTGGCAGACCCTGGGTCTCAGACTACCCCTGAGGCGTTTCTAGGTGCAGCATTCACGGTTTCCAGATCTCCCAGACAACTCCAACTGAGGCGGAGTACACTAGGGCTGTGGGTGAAACAAACCCTGCCTCTTCAGGGGCGTGGGGCACAGAGAGGACCCAGGGGTCTGGCAAGAGGGTGTAACAGGTCAGGGGAGAGTGGCTAGGACGCTCCAGCTAAGCAGGAGGGAGGGAGCGTCTGGGGCTGGCAGGGCACCAGGGCTGGCTCCAGAAGCACTTTCACAGAGGAGGGGGAGTGGTGAGTCACCAGGCTTCTCCCACACCCAGCGCTCCGTCGGGAGGCGCTGCTCCTCCCACTGCTCGGTTTGTTGAATGAATGTTGGGCTTCAATCGAAAGGTTCCCGAGAGACAGGCTGGCTGCAGGGAGAAAGGGCCAGCAGCCTTTTGAAGGGAACCACCTTCAGCCAGGACCTCTCTAACCAAACACACCCTAGGAGGCCAAGGGGCCCGGCAGTGGGGAAATGCTCCCTCCCACAGTCATCCTAACTCCTCTACTCTCAGTCTCGCCCGCATCCCTTTGCAGCATCTCTAGCCTCGGTTTACACGCTTCCCTAGGGCGCGGAGCTCACGGCCCGCCCGCACAGCCCCGTCTGTCCGCTGATGGACAGCCCCACCTGAGCCATGTAGGCTTCCCCACCCTTCCCGCGGACCGGCTCCCTCGGAGGTCCCGTCCAGCTCCCAAAACCCGTGTGTAAACGGGAAGCCCAAGGGCCCAGGTGGGCACTGGGAATGAAAGGGGGGGCTGCGGGCAGGCGCCGCGCACAAGGCGATCCCAGTGCTGGGAGCAACGGCTCCCGAGTCTCTCTCCCCGCAAACGCACAGCCCGACGTCGAGGTCCGGGCACACTGAGAGAGATGAACAGACGGGTTAGCTGCCGGAAGGCCGAGACAAGGGCATGCAGAGGGAGATGGACCGGCCGCACGGAGGAGGGCCAGGCAGGCAAGATGGACCTAGACGGCCCCTTCGGGGAAGAGGCCCCGGGAGATGGGGAAGTCTGGGTGGGGTCCGGCAGACCAGGAGACACTCACGTTCGCGGCCATGGTGAGACCCGGCTCGCCGCTCACCCTCGTTCTGCTCAGCTGCGGAAGGGGTTGATGGCCTGAGTACAGAACTCAGCGGCCTACCGCCTACCGGACAGCTGCGAAAACCCGCGTGAACCCCAGAATCTGGGAGGACGTGCGACCGTGAGCCACAACTTTTCTGCTCCTGCGCGCCGCAAGCCTTCCTGGTAAATGTAGTCTGGGATCAGGTGCTTTAGCCACTGAGTTGCAACACGCACTGTACCTCATTGATGCGCCTGCGCACTGCAAGCCATTCTGGGATATGTAGTTCCTATCGCCTGAAGCGTCGCCGAGCCGCGCGCGGCTTCCTGGGAAATGTAGTTCCCGGCTGAAGGGGAACAGGGTTTGGGGCTGGGAGGGCGCGCAGGCAGGCGCGCGGCGGGCAGGCCTGGAGGGGGCGGGTCCGCGTGGGCCTCGGAGCCTCCCGCCCAGCCCGAGGAGAGGTCACAGCGGGAGCCTGCCGCCGCCTGGCCGCTGCCGCTATCGCCGCGAGGTCTGAGTGCCGGGGCTGCAGCCATGGCCTACTGCCGGCAGGAAGGTAGGGAGAGCGGGCTGCCATGGAGACGGGCCTACGAGGGCCTGCAGGGGACACGCTGTTTTGCCACCCCCGCAGCCCCACAGGCCCCGGCGCCCCGCGACCCCACTGCAGGGGCGGGCGACGCGAGGAGCGGCCCGGGATACCCTCCTCGGGACCCTTGGGAAGGCTGGGCGCTGGGGTCGCCACGTCCGTTTTGCAGATGAGAAAACCGAGACTGGGAGGAAGGAGGCTGGCCCAAGGTCACGGTGAGACTCGAACCCTGACCTCAGAAGGACCAGCACGTGGCGGACTTCATAAACCAGGCTGAGGGGGCGCGGGAAGTGCTGAGCACGCTTCCTCTGCCTCGTAATTGGGGATTTATTGTTACCGTCGCTCTTAACCGCACACCACGCCTTTCCATTTGTACCCGCCTTTTAACTGTCCCGAAAGAAAAGTTGCCACTCGGGTTAGGGCTGTGCTGGAGTGGTAAAAGTGCCACCAACGGGGACATTTCTCGAGCCCCTACTATGTACCAGGCACTGTTCAAGGGGCTTTATATGGCTTTTCTGGTTGATCTCGCAGCGGTTTTTATAATTCTAGGCGAGGCTGTATTCGCGTTTTACCCAAGAGTAGACCTTAATACACAGAGGTGACTTAAGTCCTGGAGCTGGGGTTTGAGCTTCAGCAGTGTGGTCACAGAACTGCACTATCCAGTTTGGTGGCCACCGGATTCTAGGGAGCTCTCTGCTGGGAACCTCCACTCCTCCACCCCTCCACCCCACCACCCCACCTCTTCAAGAAAGTGCCCGTCTCTCCACCTAGCTCCTCTTTGCTCCATCTGTTCTTATCTCTACTGAAGAACCCAGGGGTCTTTCGGCTGGAGTCCCAGGACCTCCTCACACACTGCCACTAACTGGCTTTTTGTCCCTGAGCTGTCACCTGACCTCTGCAGGCCCCAGCTTCCAGTCTTCTAAAATGACAAGTTGGTCTTCATTCATTCATTCATTCATTCATTCAGTAGATACTCATGGGCATCTTCTCTGTGCCTGGCGACAGGGATGGTGGACACACGAGAAGGTAAAGCCACAGAGAGAGTTAGAACTCACCCAGAAATCCTTTGGTGAATAGTCTGGTTCCCTCAGTTTAATTCAGGGATCTGAAGACCAGAGAAGGAGATGACCTACCCAGGGTCACGCATCCAGTTAGGAGAACATTTCAATCTAAAATGTCAAGCCTTGGGGCACCTGGGTGGCTCAGTCAGTTGAGCGTCTGACTTCGGCTCAGGTCATGATCTCACAGTTTGTGGGTTCGAGCCCCTCATTAGGCTCTGTGCTGACCGCTTGCTCAGAGCCTGGAGCCTGCTTCCGATTCTGTGTCTCCTTCTCTCTCTGCCCCTCCCCCACTCACGCTTTGTCACACTCTGTTTCTCAAAAATAAATAAACGTAAAAAAAAAAAAAAATTTAAACGTCAAGCCTTTTCCCCAGTACCTCATTCTGCTTCTAGACCTCCTCCTTTCCTGGGTCATAGAGCTATAATCCTCACTGATGTGTCTATGGAGTACTATTTTTATTGATTTATAACTGTGCCATGAACAAAAGTCCTCAGCCCTCACCACTTTGTTCGACAGTAGGCCTCTTGTTTTTAATTTTCTTTCTCTGGGTTTCTAATTTACTTCGTTTAGCAAATAATTTTGAGCTGTTTCGGTAGAATGAGGCTGTGCAGATGAGTAAGACTTCTTGCCCATGAGGATATCTAGGAGTCGCAGGTTCTTTGGGAAGGAAAGGTTGTTTCCATCTGTCACCAAAGCATGGATCCTTATCTTTTCTTGGGTCAAAGATCTCTCTCTTAGTTTGGGGATGAGAATTGAAAGTCCCTGCCCGATCGGGCTCCAGACTGATTTCTAACTACCTGGTTACTGCTGAGCCACACTGGCCTCTTCGTTGTTCCTCTGCCTGGTACATCTGTCTCCAGCTCTTCCCATGGCTGGCTCCTCATTCTGTGCTCTGAGTGAGTCACTTGCCGGTGCAAATTTACCTCGGGGGGTCCACCCACCACCCAGTTTTGGCATTCAAGGTGTTCCAGAGCCTGGACTCAGCCTTGCTCCCAAGCCTCAGACCACCCACCCTTTTCTATATCAGTGCCACACTGCTCCTTTCTTTAGTTGCCTCCTTTTCTATTGCCATCTGCCCTCTCCTGTTCCTCAAACAAGCGTTTATTAGGCACCTGCAGTGTGCCAGTCTCGGCACATGGTGGTGAGCACAGGTGACGTAATCTACTCTGTGGTTTGGTGGAAAAGATGGCCACTCTTTCTGGAATGGATCTGCTGAAGATTCTGCTGTGTATAGGTCCTGTGTTTGTGTGTGCCCATTCTGGGGGAAATGAGAACACCCATCCCGGGTTTTTTGGTTTTGTTTTTGTAATCTGCTTAATGGTAATAACCATTCTGTCTTCCTGTCCTCTGCTGGGGCTGGGGTCTTCCGAGTTTGGTTTCTCCATTCACTTGTTCCGCAAATATTGATTACCCACCACATTCTGGATACTGTTCTAGGCTCTTGGGATACTGTGGTGAAAGGGATAGACAAATCCTTGCCCCAGAAGAGCTGATATTTCAGCAGGGGAGACAGGTGGTAAACAAATATAATATGGTAGGTGAGGAAAAGCACTTTGGAGAAAAAGAAGGCAGAGTAAGGGAGATGGGGAGTGATCAGGGAAGGTGGTATCAGGAGGTATAAAGACAGGGAGAGGGTGGCTGTGAGGGTATCTGGAGAGTGCTCCCGGAAGTGAGAGCAGCCTGTGCACAGGCCAGACGTAGGTATGCACCCAGCATGTCCAGTAAAGGCAAGGAGGTGGGAGTGGAGGGAGCCAGTGGTGGGAGATGGGGTCTTGGCAGCGACAGATGCAGATCTTTTTGGATGTATTTGCATCCAAATAGATGCAAGGTAGAGCCAACCAGACTTTTTTATTTTTTTAATGTTTGATTTATTTCTTTGAGAGAGAGAGAGTGTGTGTGTGGGAGTGGGGCAGACAGAGGGAGAGACACAGAATCTGAAGCAGGCTCCAGGCTCTCAGCTGTCAGCACAGAACCCGACACGGGGCTTGAACTCACAAACCACGAGATCATGACGTGAGCCGAAGTGGGACGCCCAACCAACTGAGCCACCCAGGCGCCCCTAGTCAACCAGATTTGATGATGGAGGTTAAGAGAAAAGAGTCAAGAATGGCTGTGCAGAGAGTAAAACTACCGAATTGGGGGTATCTCGGTATCCAGCTGCTCAGTTAGGCTTTCTGTTCTCAACCTCACCCTTAAGTCCTGTTTTCCACAGTGGGCCCTGGGACCCCCAATTCCTGGCCCCTACCAGGGTCCTGGGGTGGGGATAGATTTTCTTCGAGCTGACTTCTCTTCTTGTGACTTTGGGTTCAGCTTTCTGTTATGTCAGAGAGCACTTCTCTCTCAGCTTTCCCACTTCCAGAACTGTACTGATCTCTCTGGCCTGTGATGGTCTCTTTTCTTGGCCATTTTATCCTTGTCATTTGCCGCTATTTAAAAAATTACTGTCTTTTGAGTGGGATTTAAGGTGAGAGCAGAAACTCATTTCACCCCTTTTGCTTAAGTAAAGTCTTGTGATTCTTGCCCTGACCACGGGAGGAAGATAGGCTGAGCTTCTGGGGGACCTGTTTCCTGAGGCCCTAAGAATGTGCTTGAGATCACAGCTGTTATGTGCTTAAGCCCAGATTTGAACTGCAGTGCTAAACTCTGTGATATTGATGCCACTGGGCCAGACCTTCTGAAGCTGGGTTTCTATCTCAGGCTCAGATCTGTGCTTCTGTTCTTTGTGCACATGGTTTCTAGCCCTTACTGTTATTTGTCCATGCAACAAAAGGAGCATCATCTGGATACCAGGATTGGGGATACAAAGATACGTCCCTGCCCAGAAACCACAGTCTGATCGCCCAGGGGACAGTCTCTCCTCAGTTTTATGGTATGAATGTGTCCCCTCCCCTCCCAGTTTCATACATTGAAATCCTAACCTCCAAAGGCAATAATATTAGTAGATGGGGCCTTTGGGAGGTGCTTAAGAAATGAGGGTGGAACTTTCACTTATGGGATTAACGCCCTTATAAAAGAGGCTCCAGAGAGATCTCTAGCGCCTTCCGCCATGTGAGGACACAGCAAGAAGGCAGCTGCTATGGGCCCCTCACCAGAAGGTTATCATACTGGTGCCTTGATCTTAGACTTGCAGCCTCCAGAACTGTGAGCAGTAACTTTCTAATATTTATGAACTATGTCGGTGGTGGTATTTTGTTAGAGCAGCCTGAACGGACCAAGACACCCATCCAGGGTAGGAAAAGTGCCACTCAGGGAGGCTCAGAATCCTTACATTCTCTGCCAGACACAGCTCAGCAGGACCATTTCCCCCGCACTTCATTTCTGTCCATGAAGCCTCTAAGACTTAGCTTCAGCCACCAAATTCAACTAAAGGTATCGTTAAGCTTCAGCCTAATTTAAAACGTGTAACTAAACATCCGCTAAGTAAAAAGACTAGTGGAAGAGGCAAGGAGCAGCAAGATCCAGGACTTTTGTCTCAAGGCACTTGGAATCTGAAAGATGGTCCAAGTTAAGCTGATTTTGCTTGTGTAATTACAGAACTAAGATGCCGATTAGGGGACCAAACCTCAGTCCAGGACCCAGAGAGGCTCTGTTGTGCTCTGGTGAGAATAGCAGTCAGAGAGGCCTTGACTTCATCTTGTACACTTCCCAGCTGTGTGGCCTTGGCCTGGTAGAGGAATTGAGGACTCCAACCTGGGATTTCATTGTCAGGGACGGGACTGCAGTTCAGCCCGTGTAGGGAGAGCTACAGTTTGACAAGCATGAAAGAACTGGTCACGGGAGAACAGATCCACAGGGAGAGCAGAGACCTCGGGTGGGCTGGAGGTCCAGTACCCGTGTGTGCCAAGGGTCGGCTGTCCTTACTGTCCGTTATCCCATGTGGGAGACCCTGTGGAAGCACGGGAAGGGTGCCTTCCCTCTGCCTCCTAACCTGTCCTCTCTGGAGGTGTTGCTCTGGTTTTAGCCCCAGTACTTTTCCCCAAGCCTCTTCCTTAAATACTCGAGCTCAGTGTGGGCCCAAACCTTTTTCCTTGCTTTCTCTTAGCAAGCCTGTGACTAAACTTTCCTAAATGTTGTAAAGAGAAAACAACTGAAATAATCAGAGAAAATGCCAGCAGCTCTCAGAGAGCCACATTTCTGCAGACCCAGCCTCTGCCCCCATAGTAGCTCACTCTCTCCAGGCCACTGACTAAGGCCCTGTCCAAGGGCCCATTGGGCAGGACCTGAAGTCTCCTTAAATGCCAGGCACCTCCTATCCCCTTCCGGATGAAGTCCCATTATCCCATATTTCATGGATCAGAATGGGTACTCAGTACCAAGTTCAAAGTACCATTGAACTTGTCCTTGCCCTTCAGCAGGTGGGTACCCAGTAGCTTAGAGGAAAGTTCCTGTTTATTCACTCAGCAAACATTTTTTGGGGGCAGGAGTTGCATCGGTATTTATTGTACAAAACATTTATTCCTGCCCAAAGCACACAAAGCTCTCAGGACAGCGTCCGAGTCATGCTAAGTACCCAGTTGGGCTGTCGTTTTCATTCCCGTGTGTGTTTGGGGTGGGGGGCAGTGCAGGTCTGTGCAAAGGATCTCCACCGCGTGGTGTTTAGAGCCGCCCAGAGCTGGGTGCAAATTCCAGGCCCGTGTGAGCTCAGGCACATCACTTCCCAGAGCCTTAGGCTCCCACTGTACAATGGGGCTCCTGCCCCAGGGCGGTGATGGGATGGCTGCAGGGAGCTGACACACAGGACCCAGAGAGCAGCTAGCCCCAGTCTGCCCTCCAGGGACTGCAGGGGAAACTGATGAGCATGCAGTGTGTGGAGTGCTGAAGACAAGGTGTTCCCACCCACACCAGGACTATCGGGTGGACACCTGCTGTGTGGTTGGCTGATGGCTAGGGATTTTTAGGAAGGCGAGGTAGTGTTGACAGCTGTAAGGTATAGGGGAGAGCTGGAGGGAGTCGGGTAGCTGAGGGGCCTGCCTTGCCATTCCAGCTGGGTGATTCTGAATAACCTAACCGTTCTGGGCCTGGTTTTCTGTTGTATGAAAAGCCACGGGTCACGCCCATCCCGGTTCAATCAATGCTGATTCCCTTTTCTGTGCTTACGCTGCCTCCCTTGAGGAGAAGCTCCTCACAGAGCATGCGTTTGGCTCCCATCAGTCTGAAAGTTCAGGACCCTCTGGCAAGCCAAGCACGTAGGGCCAGGGGCTATGGCCTGACCAAGGCAGTGTTCGCAAGAAGTGCTGGCTTCCTGATGCTGGTCCTTGCAGGGCCTCAGGACTGACCCTCCCGCTCAGCCTGTTATGTTTAGGTTGGGTGATTGTTCTAAAAAAAATAACACACTGCAGATTGTCACAGAAGTTGCTAACATCAGCACTTCGGGAATGGTCTCTCCTCCCCCTAGTCATTCCACTTGTTGGGAAGTTGCCCCAGGCGTCGTGGGCTGTGGGGAACTGCCACAGTGTTCCCTACCATCATGAGCCCTTCTTTCCTGGCCATGATTAGGAGCCAAGAGGCTAGAGAGAGTCTTGACTGTGGGCACTCAATGGTAGGTGACCAGGATATTTTCCCACAGGGAATCTTCTCGGACACACTTAAGTGGCTATATCAGCCAGTGGGCTGCTGGCCGGGCACCCACATCACTGCCCTCTTCTCTTGTCAAAGTTCTCAGTCCCCTTAGACTTTGTCTGCGTTCTGAACACTGTAGGTAAACCCCTAGGGGGCTAGAAGCAAGTCCTTCCCTGTCCCTTCCACCCCTTCCCTACCCACAGGCATTCGAGCCCTAGTGAGATTAGGTGGGGTCGCCCTAGTGAATCACCTTCATTCCACTAGGGTTGTCTGGAGGATGACAGCTTGTGGCTCCCCGCCAGGCCTGGGGAGGAGGGGAGACCTGGCAGGCTGATGAGGCCTTCCTAGGTTGGTGGGACATAATGGGGACAGTCAGAGCACCATGGGAGTTCTGAGAAGGGACTGCTCCTTTCTTGAGGGGAAGAAGAAAGGAGTTGTTGCACCACTGAATTGTCAGCAAATCTGGGGACTAAAAGCAGCATGCATTTGGTTGGATTGGGTATTTCATCTCCTGCCTAGAGGGTGCATAATGGCATCTTCTTCCTCACTCGTGACCTTGGTGGACTTTTTGTTTCAGTTGTAGGCACTCAGTAGAAGTGGCTGCTAGACTGTCACACAGACTCAGTGATGCAGCCCAGGGAGGGCATTTTGATGGACACTCTTCCCTTTCAGGTTTTGCACGGGAAGTCTTAAAACCTGGTTTGCGTGGCTTCTTTGGGTTTGGGGCTGTTTGGCTGCTCTTGAGTGAAACCTTTCTTCCTCTGTTCTCCAAATGCTAGGGAAGGATCGAATCATATTTGTGACCAAAGAAGACCATGAAACCCCAAGCAATGCAGAGCTGGTGGCTGATGACCCCAACGACCCATATGAGGAGCACGGTGGGTATGACACACAGATCCTTCCTGGAGGAAATGTTCAAAATTCCTTTCCCATTTTGTCCTGGCCAAGGCTGGGTGTTCAGGGGCCCCTCTCAGCCAAGGACCGTCTCCAGGGACTGTGAGCCCACCTCCCTTGGAGGTGCGAGAGGCTGTGCTGAGTGCCGTGCAGCTCTCGTGCTGCTGCTCTTCCCTGGCTGTTAGGCCAGAGCCTGAGTTTCTGCTGAACTGAAGTCCTCTGCCTCTTTTTCTTTTGAGGTTTTACACCGACTAAAGCTGGCTGGATGTTTCCGGATGACGAAGTTTTAGGCAGGGGGTGCGGGGCGGAAATGGATTCCAGTGCTGCGGGCAGGTTACGGCGACGGATCCTCCTGCTCGGTCCAGCTGCAGCCTGAACGCTGCCACATCTGCAGACTATAAGCAAGCAGGCGTGTGAGAGTCCTAACACCTTGTTCTGTGAGGTGGTGAAGCTTGGCTCTCTCCTTGTACGTGCTCCAGGAAGCACCTTCCACGAGATGCTCACTCGAGATAGAGGGACAGCTTTCCGGCAGCAGGACCAGCTAGCCTAGTCAGAACTGCTGCGCACAGTTTAGTGAATGGTCACCTGGTCATATGGGCTGAGGGTGCCACTCCAAAGGCTTTAGACTGCTGGGCTCACTGGAACTTCCGCAGCGTGCGTAAGGCTGACGTGTGGGTGTGCAGGATTTATAAACAGTTCGTATCGTCAACGGTCCTCAGCTTGCCAGTCTAAAGCCATTTCTGACACCTGTGATGCGAACTAACAAAGCTTCCAGTGCTGGCTGGTGAGAAATACAGTTGAAAGAGCTTGCAGCAGCAGCCTGCGGAGTATGAGCTCCTGATGGGAATTTCTCAGATGCTAGCTAAGTGTGTGCTCTTAGGTGGGACACCTGACGTGTTACCCTTACTGCCTCTGGGGGTTAGAGCAGAGTAGAGCTGAGGAGTCTAGCACCCTGCCAGGGACGCTGGGAGGTACAGATGTTCTCCGGTGTTCGCATTCTGAGAATGGCAGCCGTGGGAGTAATCTTGAACCAGCACTCTTACAAAGAAAAATAAGCCACGTGTCAGTTCCAATACTCTGCCTCTCTTTAGGTGCATATTAGTTAAGCACATTCTGCAGGGCCTACGGGACAAATCAGGCCTTGTTTTGCCTCGTGGTGTTTTTCAACACTGAATGTGTCTGTGTTGAGACTGTGTGTCCCCTCCAGTTCCTGCCAGGCCTCATCGCTCCTCTTGTTTTCTGTCCTACCCACTTCTGTCATTTATGATAGATCTGCATGGACCGTGAAGGCATTTGCCTTTGCAGCCCCTTCCAGTGAATGATTGTACCAAGAAGCACATTCAGCAGCGAGCCCTGGGACCCAGGTTCTGAGCTCTCAATTGCAAAATGACTCAGCAGAGTAGGCAGGCCCCCAGTTTATGCCAGCTGCCTGTATCGAGGCACCCAGTTCCATGACTGAGACAGCACTTGGAATGGCTAAGAGTGTCATGACCAAGATGGCAGAAGTCATTTTCATAGACTCAGAAAGACTGGAGGAGGGTCTTAAAGATCCCCTGGTCTGGAGGGGAAACTGGAGGAGGAGGGAGGGACTGGCCAGGGAAGTTAGTGGCCGGCCTTTGATTGCATGTTTGGAACCTGCTGCATCTGGGCTTGATTTAACATGTTGACGTCTGTGTGTTTCTACATGTTGTCCTTGAAATGCAGATTGGCACCCTCAGTGCCCTCTGTGAGGAGCTACCTCAGTCTAGCATGCCTTCCCCTGAGAAAGAATCAAACGAAGACTCCTGCAGAGCTGGGCTCTTTTTTAAAAATGTTTTTATCACAACGTCTCACTTGGAAACTGATTGTGCAGGTTTCCTAGTTTTGAGCCTTCGGAGGGCAGCGTTTGTATATAGGCCCCCTCATTTTATCGCGCTTTGCAGATGCTGCGTTTTTCACAAATTGAAGGTTTGTGGTGACCCTGCTTCAAGAAGCAAGTCTTTTGGCGCCATTTCTTCAACAGCGTTTGTTCACTTCGTGTCTCTGTGTCACATTTTGGTAATTTTTGCAACAGTTCAAACTTCTTCATTATTGTATTTGTTAGGGTGATTCTGTGATCACTGATCTTTGATGTTACCATTGTAATTTTTCTGGGGTGCCATGAACCATGTCCATGTAAGAAAGGGGATTTAATCGAGAAATGTTGTGTGTGTTCTGACTGTTCCACCAACTGGCTCTTCCTCATCTCTGTCTCTCTCTCTCCTTGGGTCTCCCCATTCCCGGACATGACAGTGTTGAAAACAGGCCGGTTAATAATCCGACAGTGGCCTCTAGTTGTGCGGTCTCATGTCACATCAGAAATTAGAAATGATTGAGTTAGCGAGGAAGGCATCTCAAGAGCCAAGATAGGCTAAAAACTAGGCCTTGTAAACCAAACAGCCAAGTTGTGAATGCAGAGGAGAAACTCTTAAAGGAAATGAAAAGTGCTACTCCAGTAGCACTTACAAATGGTAAGCGAGCAACTGAAAATCAGTCTGTAGTTGCACCCCTCTCTGACACACGCGTGCAGTTGAGCAGTTTGGTTAGTATGGTTAACACCCCTGGAGGTTTTTCCCTGTTACAAGACCGGAACCACACCATCTGGTATGCCACTAGCTTTTTCCCTTGTACACCATGTCTTGGACATCTTCCTGCCAGTGCAGAAGGATCAGCCTCCTCTTCACCGGTCCTCACACCGAGCTGAGCTTCTGCGGGCAGTGGCAGAGCCAGAGGGGCTGGAGGGAGCTAAGTGCCTGTTTTGGGGGAGGGGACTAATCTTACCCATTTGAATGGGAGGGGAGCAGAGATCGAAAGAAAGAGATCAATACCTCAGCTTCTTAAGGTGTCGGGGCTTTGAAAAAGCTTCTCGCTAAGCAACCCAACGATGGCTGCTTCTTTGGATTAAACGGTTTCCAGTTTGTAGCTCTCGGGGCACAGCCACAGGCATCGCACTGGGAGGCGGCCTAGAATATAGATCAGTGTCGTGCATGGACAAAAGCTGCCATGGTGGCCTCTCTCCAGCTGAGCCAAGGAATGCTGCATTTGAACCCAATCCAAATCCAAAGACAAGGGCCTACCAGGCGACGGTTCCTATCCTGAGTAGCTTTCAAAGACTGCACTTAGTTTTGCTTTTTCAGAAACCGTAGAGAGCCTGTCTCACATTTTCCTTGCCTATCTTCCTGTTGTAGGATTGATCCTGCCAAATGGAGACATTAACTGGAACTGTCCGTGCCTTGGGGGAATGGCCAGTGGCCCCTGTGGGGAACAGTTCAAGTCGGCCTTTTCCTGCTTCCACTATAGCACAGAGGATGTCAAGGGGTCAGACTGTGTAGACCAGTTCCGGGCCATGCAGGAATGCATGCAGAAATACCCCGACCTCTATCCTCAGGAGGACGAGGAGGAGGAGGAGGAGGAGAAGAAGCCAGCAGAACGTTTAGAAGAGACAGCTCCCACTGAGGCCACTGCAACCAAAGAAGAAGAGGGGTCAAGCTAATGAAGGCCATAAGGCACTGGGCTCCAGTCCTTCTCCTTCAGAGTGATATGAACCTTTTGTAAGATGCCTTTTGGTCATTCTCTGAGAACGTGTCTTTCCCTCTGTTGTTCTGTGCACTATAATGTACAAAATAACTTATTTTGATGATCAGGGGTCTTGGTCCTTTGACATATACACTGGAAAAAATGTATGTCTCCCATAACCTATCGGCAAATGTAGCTGTCACTTTCGAATTCTCAGATTATCCTGAATTTTGCCTCTTTGAAATAATGTGCTGACTATGCTCAGCAACTAGAAATCATTATCTGGGAGTATCTTGTGAGTGAGCTGATTTATTCTGATTGATTATATGCCCTTGTAGATTTTATACCCCTGTGGGAAATGAAATAGAAACAAAACCATCTTCCTTTAAAAATGCTGGAGTGGGGCCATTCCCAGTACAAGGCCAGATGATCAGATACGTATTTCTCATGGACCGTCTTGACCTTGAGTATGTGAGGAGGTACTATAGTTCATTTCTGATGCATTTTGGTTTCCATTTTCACTTTGAGCTCCAGGTTTTCCGTGTTTAGAAATTGGAACTGTGGACACTCTGATTCACAGTCCCTTTCTAAGTGAAGAGAAAGGCTGGTTTTGCTGTTGTTGTTCTTCCACAAGCCCTGGTTTGGGGCCTCTGTTCACGCTGGCTCTGTGTCAGCCTGTTCAATGCAATGTTCTTGAGAGGTGGGGACCTAATTGTTACCAAAGTAGCAGCCAAGAGAAGAAACGGCGTGTATTTAGTCACTTAAAAGGAAAATATGACTTTTACCTGGTGTTGAATGTGTCCTTTGTTTTTACTAACTAAAAATGTTTTTGCTATAAGGAAATATAAATATGAAAAGTTCACTGAAATTCCTCCTTGAAGATACTGGTAAGCCAGTTTGAGTCCATTAAAATTTTCGGTGTTGAATTCATAGCAAGCCGGTTGTTTATCAGTGAGCAGATCCTTCACACAGACACTGCAGTTAACTTGTGAGGTAGGGAAGGCTGTTCTCTTGTTGAAGGTAGGGAGCTGCACCCCTCACAGGTTAAGTAACTCGTCCAAGACAACTGTAGGACAAATTTCAGGCCGTGATGTAGTAATGCCTTGTTTGGCCCAGGTGTATTACTCATCTATTGCCATGGAAAAATTACCTTAAAACTCAGCAGCTTGAAACACATTTAGTAACTCACAGTTTCTGTTGGTCAGGGGTCTGGGCACAGCTTACCTGGGGTCTGGGGCTCAGAGTCAGACGAGGCTATGATCGAGGGGTCAGCCAGGGCTGTGACCATCTCAGGGCTTGACAGGCCTTCCAGGATCACTCAGGTGGTTTTGGGCGGAATTCAGTTCTTTGTGGGTTGTTGGGCTGAGGGCCTCAGTTCCTCACTGCCTGTTGGCCAGAGTCCTCCCTCGGTTCCCGGTCACGTGGGCCTCTGCTTAGGTCAGCTCATAACATGGCAGGTGGCTTCCATCAGAGCAAGCAAGATAGAAGGCGCAACTTATGATCACAGTGATTTGTGCCAGCTACCTACACACACAGTGTTTTCTGTCTGTGCTTTGTTAACTTTGTGATGCAGGCCTGTGCAGTGTATTAGCCAGCCTTTGAGCAGAACATTGTTCTGCCCCTACTGTTTTTGTTCTCAGTAAGTTCTGTGATGGTATTGACTTTAACAGAATAATAACATTTTAGTAGCCCAAACTACTAGAAAGTAGCTCTTACATAAATAAAAGCTTCTCATTCACCTGGACTAACCAAAGAAAAGTCACATGCATTAGATAATTTTACACATAACTTTCAAGATCTGCTGTAGGCCCAGAATGTTAGTGTGATATAAATAGATAGACCTTTTCCTCTAATCAACCAAAGGGGGTAAATAAAGAGCACACAGTTCATCAAAATTGGGCATTAAGACAGAGTAGGGTTGTTTGGTGCTGGGCACAGCTTGTCAATAACCAGTGTTGTGGCTGGACCAGCCCTTGTGGGTCTTACTATGGTTGCAAGATGCCCTATGGCAGTAACCATCAGGAAACTTTGAAAAAAATAAATAAATAAAAGTTTTGTTACAGCACCTGGAAATTACATGTACCACATAGCGAAGTGTAGGGGAAGCTGGAGGAGAAGACAGTGAGTGAGCAGGCCTGGGGTCATGCTTTTATTGGGGTTGAGGAGGGCAGGGCCTAGGGTTTCATGGGCTCATGTTTTACTGGTGAATTTAAAACACAAAAGTTGGAATTTAGAGCTCGGGAAGAAAAAAAGCAAATGGCCAAAGTGGTCAGTTATAGAAATCAACTAGGATCCCTAAAACTAAGGAGCCTGGGACAGAAGGGAGGACAACCTGGCTCTTTACGGTGTGGTGTGGCTGGCAATGTGTTTATTTGAGATCGCCATCTTTAAAGTGGCTCCCTAGGCAATGAAAACTCCAACCAGGCACTTAACCTTAGAAAAAACAAACATTGTCAGGGCTTCCATTTTTAGGAGTTTCTATGAGCTATTAATTGAATCACTCTAATTTCATATATGTTTGAAATATCCCATAATAAAAAATGAAAAAGCATATGCTAAGCAAGAATGTTTAAGCACATCTCGTTACCTCAAGTCATAGCCAAAGGATTGCTGTCCCACATAAATGGCCCTATAGAGATTTCTGTAAAGAAGATATGCAAATGGCCAACATGAAAGGTGTTAACAGCACTGGTCGTTAGGGAAATGCAAATCAAAACCACTATGAGGTATCACCTCACACCCATTAGGATGGCTATGATTTAAAAAGAAAAAGAAGTAGGCATATGGAAACATGGGAACCTTGGAGTTTCCTCAAAAAGTTAAACATAGGGGCACCTGGGTGGCTCAGTCCGTTGATCATGGACCTGACTTCAGCTCGGGTCATGATCTCACGGTTGGTGAGTTCCAGGCCCTCGCAGGGCTCTGTGCTGACACCTCAGAGCCTGGAGCCTGCTTCGGATTCTGTGTCTCCCTCTCTCTGCCCTTTCTCTGCTCATGTGCTATTTGTCTCTCAAAAATAAATGTTAAAAAAAAATTTTTTTTTAAAGTTAACTATAGAATGAGCATATTACTCTTAACTATGGAGAACACACTGCTGGTTACCAGAAGGGAGGTGGGTGGAGGCGGGGTGAAACAGGGGAAGGGATTACGAATACACTTAATCATGATGAGCACGGAGTAATGTATAAAATTGTTGAATCACTGTATTATACACCTGAAACTGACATTACACTGTGTGTTAACTAAAAGGAATTTAAACTTGAAAAAAAAAAACAATAAATACATGCAGATATGAAAAAAATGGAAAACTTAGAAATATAAAAGATCATCGAAAGGAAAAATTCTTCAAAAGCTGAGATCAAGTTTAAACTAGTTTCATCACCAGTAGCCAGTGATTTAATCAATCATGGCCACATAATGGAACCTTTGCAAAATCCCACAAATTACAGGGCTTGGAAAGCTTCTTTACCAGAATAGAGCACAGTTATATACAGAGATTTTTTAAGAACAACTATTAAATATTGAAAATAAATTGCACAATTCCAAAACAAGTCTAACATAGATCTAAATGAGAATAAAAATAATTGAGAGAAATAACGAGACAGTTACTAAGAATTGCCCAGAAAAGCAGAAAGACTTTGTCCTCAGGTAGGTTTTGCACACACGTAGAGAAGCTACTGATAAATCAAGGATAAAGAAAAAAAATCTTAAATATCTACAAGGGAAAGAGACAATTTTTTAAAAAATCAGTAAGTGAAAATGAAGCAAAAATGAACTATTGGGACTCCATCAAGAATTATCTACATATATATGCTGTGAAGGGAACTAAATATCTTAATGATATATTCATATATATGTATATGGCAATAAGTTTAAAATGAAAAGCAAGGAAATAATGATAATCAAGATAGCAATCCATTTGGGAGACGTTTTTTGGTTTTTGGTTTTTGATTTTTGGTTGCATGCATTTAGAGAAAGATACACAGGGGCTTCAAATATATAAATAGACTCCCATTTTTTTTTTTATAAGCTGAGGTGGTTTTAATAGGGTTAATTCTATTTAATATGATAATAATTATTCTTTAACATACTGATTCCCAAATTAAGAGGTAAAAATGGAAACAGATCCCTTGGAATTTATTTTGGAACATTTGTAAGGACATCACAAAATTGGTATTTCTCATGAGATACTATGGTCTAACAAAGTATTATATAGTCTAAAAAGTTTTTCTTTCATATACAAGTAGTGGTTTTTCTGGTAATTTAACAGATTAGAAATACAGAAGAACTTTCCACTACTAATATTTTATAAGCCATGTATAAAGGAACCTTTTTAAAAATGCAGAACAGTTTACAAAATAATATGGGAAATCCTCGGGGGCTAAAATGAAGAGGGATCTGAAACTGAGAAGGTGGGATTCCTCTTGAGTCATTTACTGAACCTGGAAATGAGGTTCTCATTTCAACAGCTATGCAGAGCTGTTGGATCTCAACAGCTATGCAGAGACAGGAGACAATATCATTAATCCATACAAGGTAGAAAGGAGGAAGAAGGACTCCTACATAAAGCCTGTCTTCAGAAGGATTGATGTCTTTAGCAAATATTTGAGTTAGGAGAATCCGATAAAGGAATTTAACAATGATATTACTCTGCCACTTTGTTGGCTTCTTTTTGGGAACAGAATCTTGCATTCACATTGGCTTGGGGTTCAAGTTCATCCCGATGTGTAGAGTCAAGAAAAATCTAAACAACAGATGAATCTGAAAATTCCCCAGACTTCTGCATATATTGGAGGACGAAAATTTAAATGCCCTCTGGATAAGTACATCTCAACTAGGATATTCAGTTTCCCTCTGAATTAAAAGTTGCCAAATATGAGGGCACCTAGGTGGCTCAGTCGGTTAAGTGTCTGACTTTGGCTCAGGTTGTGATCTCACGGTCCGTGAGTTCGAGCCCCGCGTTGGGCTCTGTGCTGACAGCTCGGAGCCTGTAGCCTGCTTCGGATTCTGTGTCTCCCTCTCTCTCTGCCCCTCCCCCACTCATGCTTTGCTGTCTCACTCTCAAAAATGAATAAATGTTAAAAAAAGATTAAAAAGTTGCCAAATATGAAACTAAACTTAAAATTTAAAAATGCTAAGAATAGCCCTCAAGAACTAAAGTAGAATTATATTTGTGTGGATATCAGATATTGTTTATTAGGTAGAGTCAAACATTCTTTAAATGCTTAAGGACATACAAAAATTAATAAAATATGAACAAAATATGTAATTATAAACTACTATAAGGCAGATTAAAAAAACAAAACTCTTAGGAACAAAAAATAAATAAACTAAATATAATACACTGTCAATGGATGTGTGAAACAGCAGTTTAAACACAGCTGAAGAGAGAATTAGTGGGCTAGAATATTGGACTGAAGAGATTGTTCAGGGTGTAGTTCATAGAATGTGGAGATGGAAAATATGAAAAACCTTAGGGGATATAGGAAGTAAAACAATAAGGCTTAACACACACTGAATTGGAACTTCACAAATCACGAGTAGGGAAAAGGACAAGTATTTGAAGCAATAAAGACAGAATTTCCCAGATAGGATAATCACATACATGGATTGAGGCTTAATATGACACATACAGCAATAGCATATTAAGACACAATAGAATGTAGAAAAGGAATGTAGGTACATTTTAGTGAAAATATAGAATACTTTAATACAAGAAATTAAGACTACCAAGAGTGGAGGGAATTTTCCTAAGAAGAAAAAGAAACAATCTTTCCTAAAAAGAATTTTCATGAAGACAACATAATTCTCAAAAAAGTGCCAAAATTATCTACCATGTGCTTTATAGCCATATATTTACATATATTAGGATTTCCATGCTATGACAGAAAATGTATAATTCCATATTTAATCATTTTTTTCAGCAAGAAAATTCTGTGAAATATAATAAGCTTGTTCTAATGAGAGTGGAAACATTTTTTCTCAAGATATTTCTATTGCTGTTTTGTTAAACACTGACCTTTCCTCCCCCATATGGTATGCATAATCTTTATTTGTTTCAGCAGAGTGATTAACACCGAAGGACTGTGCTATAGCCATTGGCCGCGAGCATCTGGATACACACCAAGATTGGGTCATTTGCCCATGTCATGACCATGGAAAATGAAATGATGAAGTCCACACAGTATATGATCACAAAACAACTCACTAGCAGCAGAATCATCTGAGTAGCCCTTTTTTTCTGGAGAGCTTCTTGGAGAGAAATCCTTGCTGTGAAGACATTGTGACTGCTGCTCATGTCTGAATAAGAGAATGATCACGTATCTACTTGATGGGACCATAAGACCCATGAAGAAGGTCTCTCTGAATGCCATCAGCGTGAAAAACATCCCCTGTGGAGGCGGCTCATGGGCCAAAAGGACCAGCGCTCAGTGAGGAACAGAAGACTAGCCTGGGTCTCACTGGGCATGTCTACAGCATGGAGGAACAGGTTGCTACATTGTTCGGGATCCATAAGAAGAGAAAGAAACACAGGATGGGATTTGGAGATTTAAGCGTGAATTTAGCGAAGCAGGAGCTGCTGGGGATGTTGGTGATGTCCTGAAGCACACTCAAAAGGCAGGTGGCCCAAATGGGGAGTCCCCTCAGCACCTTGTAAAGGAAGACAATCACTTTACATTTGAAGTCACTCTGGATATCCCGTGTCCCCAAAATGTCTGTAGACACAAAGAACCCTATGGTGAGGAGTACCATTATATATATTATAGCTAAGTAGGTAATGGTCAGGTCAGTGAACTTGGGCTTGGGCCCCACAAGGAAAACTCAAATGTGGAGGAAAAGAAGTAAGGTGTTTCCTGAGACCCCTGTACCAGCTTGAGGATAAAAGGCATTTTTTTTATGGTAACATAACTAGAACGTTTGTTCATCGTGATGTGAATGTTAAAGCAAATAATACCATTTCTGGAAAGAAAAACAAGAGATTTTGCAACAGTAGTGCTTTCATTGACATTCTCTGACTCATCACATCACACATTTTCAATCTGTAGAATCATCATTTTAACCCAAATAATTCTACATAAATATGACTTGCTCTTAATCAGCATTGGAGTGTCACCTCAAACACTGATTTCTCCCATGCAATCATTTCCGTGTACCTCCCTTTCGCCTCACGGTGGCACTAACATCACACCCTTCTCTGTGAGCCCCCAGTACCTAGCCTCTCCTTTATGGCACACATTATTACCCTATTTAATGGGGACCTTTCGTTGACTTTCCTCTCTCTCCTGCAAATTCCCCAAGGGCAGAGATGCTGTCTTGTCTTTGGATCCACAGCATCTGGAACACTGATGCTTATATAAATTGTTCACTAAAGCTTATTGATGTAAATTTTGGACAAGAGAAAGTAAGAATCTTCCGAGTAAGCAATCCCAACAGGACCAGTCTCCCTGTTTATTTATAGAAATGGAGAATCATAAAGGATTTAGTCGGTTGTACCCTAGATCCACATGGCCTTTGTTTAAAGCCAGATTCCACCCCTGACTAGCTGGGTGAACATTATCTGCTCACTTAACTTCTTTTGTCTCAGTTAACATCACAAGTAAAAGGGGGATAATACTAGTTCTTTCATCATAGCACTGTTGGAGGAATGTATAAGTCAATATATAAAAAGCATTTAAAATCTTAAAAGAAATTTTTTTAAATGTTTATTTATACTTTTGAGAGACAGAGAGAGAGCATGAGCAGAGGAGGGGCAGAGAGAAAGGAAGACACAGAATCCAAAGCAGTCTCCAGGCTCTGAGCTGTTAGCACAGAGCTGGACGCAGGGCTCAAACTCACGAGCTGTGAGATCACGACCTGAGCTGAAGTTGGATGCTTAACCGACTGAGTCACCCAGGTGCCCCCATATGAAAAGCATTTAGAAAATGTGTGACATACATGAAGCACTATAGAACTGTTAACTATTGATTTATTATTTATCACTACCTAACTTTGGCTTGAGAGAGTTTATATATGTACATATAATGTATGTATGTGTGTATGTGTACGTTATATATAATATGTATGTTATACATATAGACATATTTCCCCTCAGAATCTCCATGTGAATAGTAAGAATGGTAGAATAAATGATTCTAAAGATCTACCATAGCCATATAATTTTATCAATATACATTTTTTTAATGTTTATTAATTTTTGAGAGAGCATGAGCGGATGAGCGGCAGAGAAAGAGGGGGACAGAGGATCCGAAGTGGGCTCCACGCTGACCGCAGAGAGCCCGATGCAGGTCTCGAACTCACAAACCGTGAGATCATGACCTGAGCCAAATTCAGACGCTCAACCGACTGACCAGGCGCCCCTATCGATATGCATTTCTAATGGAAGCCAGAGGCACTGGGAGTCCATGCCCTTGACATAATGCTCATGAAATCAATGCCAAAACCATTGAGAGAAATAGAGAAACAACTGGCACAGTGAAGGGAGGCCGGATATCCCGTCTGTGGAATATACAAATGCCGTGTGCCTAGAAGAGGAACACTTAGGTCTTTAGGAAGTGTGATGCTCTTCTTTGACTGTCAAACTGTTCTATGGAATAGATCTTTATATGAAAAAAGAGCAAGAGACACCTTTGGGATGAACAAAGGAAGCTGACCCTGATGAGAGGTGGAGCGAATAGTCTTCCTTGCTACTGGAATTTACTGCCCCAAGGCATTGCTATGTGTTCTGTGAAGAAGTAGCAAGACAGAAAATGGTGCTGCAGAGTGAGGAGATGGGAAAACAGGAGGAGCTGTGCCACAAACACAGTGCTAAGTTTAGCTGGAAGCCGAAACATCAAGTCTGGAGGTGTCTTTGTAGCAAAGAACGAAGTGGGACTTTCATACAACCTGCCAATTCTTTTGTATCTCAGCAGATAGCAGAAGGGTCTCATAACAGGTGAATGAAGCAGTCAATTTCTAGGAAAACCAAGTATTTAAAATCTATATTCCAGGCATCGGTAACAGGACCAGTCGAATTCAACCCATCACACTCTTCAGAACCACAGCTGGCACACACATCACCAGTGAGGGAGACGATACTCCAACATGAAGTTTAAGAACAACTGGGAGTCTTCTCAGTTACTTGGCTGCTATTTGAATGACACAGGACGTTCTGATATTCTTTACCTAAGCTGTGTCTTACACTGTATTCACTCATGCCTTGAGAGTCGCTTTTCTTCTCAAGAGTAGGAGCCTTCTTCGAGTCTCGAGTCTCGAGTCTTCGAGTCTCCTCCCATGTTTCCCAAGATTACATTGTTAGATATTTGGGACTCAGGAAGGGAAGAGCCTCTATTATCATTTTCTTCTCCTTCGAAATCAATTACTGGAGAATATGCTTGACTTAATTTACATATACACCCCAAGTTTGAAATCTGTGATAATTCAATGACTGGATTAAAATTCTGCTTGGCAAATATTTGAGGAAGAAAGTTCTCAATGAGATCATCATTTGAAATTTGGGAGGAAGGAGAAGTGAAAACTTCTTTGGAAGATAAAATATTAATTATCATTATTATTATTATTAAGAGAGAGGGTACATGCAGACATTAGCAAGGGAGAGAGAGAATCTTCTTTAAAAAAAATTTTTTTTTAATGTTTATTTATTTTTGAGAGAGATGAGAGAGAGAGAGAGAGAGAGAGAGAGAGAGAGAGACTCTGAAGCAGGCTCCCAGCTCTGACCTGTCAGCACAGAGGCCAACACGGGGCTCGAACTCACGAACTGTGAGATCATGACCTGAGCCAAAGTCAGAGCACATCTGAGCTCATTGTCTCATCTGTAAGACACATATAATCACATTAGTACTTCCTAGAGGTATTATGTGGGTAAATGCACCAAAAATGGGAGAGCATCTGGAACATAATGATCTATAGATGTCAGCTATTATTTTTATTATGCCGTCCTTCATACATTTGACTTGAGAGTATTGAGTTATTTTAATACTTTTTTTTAGCTCTCTCCTTGCTTAAAAGAGCAAAAGGAAATGAGTGCCAAAATAATAACTCTCAATAATCTCTATTCATAGGACACTGATGGAATATATAGTCTTTTCTCTGAATCCACCAAAACAACTATACATCTTCTGTATTGTAGAAATGAATGCCAAGAAAACCTTGTCCAAGTGAGCGGAGTTCAGGTATCAATTATTGGCAGGGCCACATTTCCAATTTCTTCTCTCTCCTTTCATTAAGCATGTGGAATCAGAGTGGTAACACTTGAAAACAAAAATAAATAGATTGTGTTAATTCCTTTCTAAAGATTTACGCAGAGGTTGGTTCTCCACTCCCATCCTGATGGGATGTAGGAGCTCAAGTTTTCACTTGAAAACTTCCTCAAGTAAGCAAGGACATTTCTCCAGAGTTAAGGAGCCCAATTATAAAACTTATACTAGGTAATTTGGTGATTACCTACACGTGGAGATTTTTATCGTGCAATGCAGACATTTTCTTTAATTCAGCTCTTTATAAGGCTAAATATAATGTGAGATAGATAATATTGTAAAATAGGTCCAGACACATACTCTCGGATTTGTTATCTGAAAATCAAGAGTGTAAGGCTAAATTGTTTTCACAGCTACTCAGGGTAGTTGTCCTATATAAGTTACTAAGGCATAACTAAAATGGTTATGAGTCATGAACATGGGATGTAAAACTTCAGAACCTGGGTGGGTATACGGTCTAAAACCTTTGGAAAACTACGGAATTCCATAGTAAGAAATAGAAAAACTTAACCTTTTCCCTAAATATTGAACTAGTAAAGTGATACAATTTTCTCTGTTCATAAATTCAGCAAATTAAAGTTTGCTTCTATTATATGTCAAGAAGAAAAAACAAAAATATTAATCTATTTGTGCAGCTGTCTCTGAGTTTTATTGGTCACACACTATCATTAAGCACATGACCCTAAATGGTCTCCTCTGTTTTTCATGTACTTATGAGTGACATACACATATTTCCTGTACATCTATTTCATGGAAGTATGTAAAAACAAAATTTTTAAAGTATATAACAAATACACTGATCATGTTTTAAATAATAACACTAAATAAATATATAACATTAAAAATATATATTTAAAAGAATGAAATAAGGGGCACCTGGGTGGCTCAGTTGGTTAAGTGTCTACCTGTTGATTTCGGCTCAGGTCATGATCTCACAGTTCGTGAGTTCAGGCCCCACGTTGCAGACAGGGTGGAGCCTGCTTTGGATCCTCTCTCTTTGCCCCTCCCCTCCCCTGCTTGTTCTCTCTCTCTCTCTCTCTTTCTCTCTCAAAATAAAGAAATAAAACTTAAAAAAAAAATAAACTAAAACATTCTAAACTTGTCTTTTCTCATGTATTTCTGTGAAACACAGGCTTTGCTTTAATTCGGTTTTTAAAAATTGAGCCTTACAATTTTGTAAAGCTGGCCAAGTAGCATGTCCTAATGGTTTATAAATTGAGGATATAGGACTATATTACTTTTTTCAGCATTATTTAGGGGGCAACAATACCCAAATTATGGAAAGAGCCCAAATGTCCATTGACTGATGAATGGATAAAGAAGATGTGACATAATTATGCAATGGAATATTACTCAGCCATCAGAAAGAATGAAATCTTGCCAATTGCAACATTGTTGGAGCTAGAGAGTATTATGCTAAGTGAAATTCTGTCAGAGAAAGACAAATACCATATGATTTCATTCACATGTGGAATTTAAGAAAGGAAACACATGAACGTAGGGGGAAAAAAGAGAGGCAGACCATAAAACAGACTCTTAACTGTAGAGAACACACTGAGGGTTGCTGGAAGGGAGGTGGGTGGAGGGATTGGTTAAATGGGTGATGGGGATTAAGGAGGGCAGTTGTGATGAGCACTGGGTGTTGTATGTCATGAATCACTAAATTCTATATGTGAAACTAATATTACACTGTATTTAACTAACTGCAATTTAAATTTAAAAAAACAAGAAAAATCAATAAATGTTTAAGGAAAGGCAGGAGTGTGCATGCATATGCCATGAATTTACCTCGACATTTAGGATATCATGGTATATGTGGGTCATCACCTAAAACCACTGGTAAATATTGTTTCTTTTTTTTTTTTAATTTTTTTTAAAACCCACTGGCAAATATTGTTTCTTTTTTTTAAATTTTTTAATGTTTATTTTTGAGAGAGAGACACAAAGCATAAGTGGAGAGGGGCACAGAGAGAGACACACACAGAATCTGAAGCTCGCTCCAGGCTCTGAGCTGTCGGCACAGAGCCCAAAGTGGGGCTTGAACTCACAAACCATGAGATCATGACCCGAGCCAAAGTCAGACACTTAACTGACTGAGCCACCCAGGTGACCTAATATTCTTTTTCACAGGAGAAAAAAAGTGGATCTCTTTTCTCCAGAGTATTGATCAGGAAAAGTGATACAACTGAATGCATTCACCAACGCCCACTTACATTAGCTCACACGAAGTGCCAGAAAACAAGAAATAAAATTCTAATCATCCAAGTGTATCCAAACTTCTTGGATCATACACAACTGTATTAGTGAAACACACACTCCAAATATCTATGTTCTTTATTCGTATGTCGATTATAATTATAAAGAAAAGTATATACTTACTTCTGTGCTTTATTAGAAAATATTCTGGAGAATATGAACATTTCATAAAAACAAGCTAAAAGAAATTCTCTTTGTGCGTCCTCTTCCAACTACCCTTGATCACGCTCACCACCTGACTCGCACATCACTGTTTAGGTGAGCAGGTAGCAGAATATCAACTGAGCGATCAGCAGGCTGATCTAGGAGACCCTCCTCAAATAAGGCTCTTAGGAGTGGGTGATGCCCAGATAGTGCCTGCCTCGCCTAACGTATCAAGGACAAAAATCTCATTTTACAAATTGGAGAAAAACAGATGTCCTCAAGGTGACTTGAGGTTCTGATCAAAATGACATAAATCACAGGAAAAATAATATGAAAGAAAAACCTGAAACAGATCATACTCTAAGAGCCACACTGTGAAAGAGGAAAAGAAGGGCTAAGTGAGCAAATCAAAACAAAAGAGAGAAGGAGGCAAAACAAAACAAAACAAAATACAGTGGGAGTAAGAAATGTCAAGGTGAAAAATGAACATTCATATGGGAAAATTACCACCAAGAGCCATTAGAACTGATCATGAAGGCTGAGGTTTCTTCAGGAGAAAGGGAACACAACCCTTTAAAAACTTGATCAGGGAAGCAGTCACTTTAGACACTGTGTCATTCTGCAATTACTACCTGAATCACAAATAATCACGTGACACAGTGTCCTTCCAATCGGCTGCAAAGTAGTGAAGAATGCTAAGCTCACTGCACTGGAGTTGGTGGTCAGAGAAGTGGAGAATATGGTGAAGGAGGAAACTCTTCGCCAGACCCCAGTGCAAATTTGGGCAGTATGACCTTGTGAGTGGGACAGATTACAGGGGGGAAGGAAGAATGGGAGAGCACATCTGCTTTCACTGTACAACATGAGCATAAAAATGCAGACATTTCTTAGGATGGAGATAATGTCTAAATAATATGATTTATCTTCAGCACTTACTTACATACAGCAAAGAGCATATCATCATATGGGTCAATTTCACCTTCATTGTCATCATTATAATCCTCTTCCAGAAATTGAAGTGAAAATGAACAAAAACGATCTGGGACGCTAGACTGACAATATACTACCCATGTGGATTTACTGGACACAGTGCTCTACTCTGCGGCACAGGGACCAGGGAGGGAACTGTGGGCAACAGCTGGCACAGTCAGGGAAGGCAAAACCACCACCACCCGGATGTCAGTGTACAGAGCATTGGTGAAATACACCAACTGTAAGGGAATGAAAACAGGAAACCTGAGGAACATTTGAATACATGAATAGCAGCAATTTCCAAAAAAAACATGGGTGAGAATTACTCACTGCTTTCGTAAATTTCAAGGATTGTGAGGTTCAGCTCAGGGTGGTCTCTTACACATGGGTATTTATAGTATCAATATTTTTACATCTATTTTGAGAAAAATCAAGAGAAGAGTAATTATTATTCCAAAGTAAAGAAACAGGAAAACCCCAGAGGTGCTTTATCACGAATACGAAGCAGTCATTACTGGGAAACCCAAACAGTCCTACTTGAGAATTGGTTTCCACGATCCGTTCATTAATGACATAAGAGTAGTCTTTCTTGCTGAACAGTTTTCCCTTCAATTTAACATCATCTTCTTTTGGATTTTAGTAATAAAAAAGGGGATTAGTTCTCATTTATCTCATAATAAACTGATGATAAGATATAGTTTGGAGAAAGAATCTAAAACCCAAGCATAGAGATCAGGGCAGATGAAAATATTCTGTTCCAAATTTTCCTCTTAATGAAATGGGTTCTGGCACATGCTCAACGAAAAGTAAGGGGGTATTTTTAAAATGAATAATACACGGAGAAGAGATAAATAGACAAAACAGTCTTTCTCCTCACCAAATATTGTAAGATTATATGCTTAGGTCTTCTGCAGATAGGCAGGGGATGTTTCTATCATCATCACTGTGTTTTCTTTATTTTTTGTCTAATTGCAGCCTCATTTTCACTGTCCTCTGATGTGAAGTCTCCTAACTGCTAGAGCACATGGTGAAGTACTGTCAACATTAATTTGAAATTTGTGAAATTAAAACTGGAACAAGAAAGATCTTCATGAGAAAATACTGGTAAATATTTTGTAGGAATGTAAGGTCAAACTCTCTTCATAAAATGATGTTTTAAACAAAGAACCTCATTTTCTTCTGAAGACTTACATTATTTTTTAATAATCCAAATTAGAGGGCACTTATTAAAGAACAGTTGATTGATTTATGAAAATGAGAGAAGCAAAACTGTATTTTTAATGAAAACTCAGAGCTAAAATGTATCCCTTTATGAGGAATACAAATATGCATTACTAATGTTCTGCTCTAAAATGAGAAAATGGGGCACCTGGGTGGCTCCGTCAGTTGAGTGTCTGACTTCGGCTCAGGTCATGATCTCGCAGTTCATGAGCTCGAGCCCTGCTTTGGGTGAGCCCTGCTTCTCTCTCTCTCTCTCTCTCTGCCCTTGTTCACTTGTGTGCACGTACGCTCTCTCTCTCAATTAAAAAATGAATAAAATAAAATAAAATGATAAAATGTAATATCTTCCTTGAGAACTGAAATGGCAAGGAAATAAAAGTAACTATTCAGAAAAATATATGCATAACTGAAATTAATTCAGTATTTCAAATGGAAAGGTTGACTATTTTTAGGAGTCACTGAATTAAAGGACTAAATATACTTACAAGAACATGTCCCTATTCTATTATACAGAACATAATCTTCTAAGCTGTGGGAGATGATTAGAGCTGGATGGCTAATTAGAGGCTACCAAAAATCTTACTGTAGAGACCCGATTTGCCTCTTTCCCCAGCCTGCCTGGGATCCTGCCCATGTACTGATTCCAAGTCTGTGGAATAAAGAGGCACTTATCCGGATGGACGTGTGGGATGATCTTTGTATGTGAGAAGAACCTGCATGGTCAAAAGGAAAGAATATCCTTACTTCATCTCTCTGTAGGCCCATAATTTTAGTGTCTGTATAAAGGTGAAAAGATCTGGCTGGGGAGGACAGAACCGTGGAGATCCTAGTAGAACATTTTACCTGTCTCTTAATCATACTTTATTCTCTCCTGGAAAATAATGATCTGGGAAGATCTGTGCTCAAAACTTTTCTATAAAGTTCCTTGCCATATCTGTGTGGAAAGATCGGAAGAGTCACAATCATAGTAGAAAATACCAGTTCTTTCATTTTGATCCTAAGATCAAATTAGTACAATCCCATCTCATTCCTTGTAATGCCACTCACTGGGGTGAGGGATTCCTGTCACCTGCTAGGAGTTCACAGCGGCTCTGAGTGTCCTCTTCCTGCAGGGTGTGATGGGCATCCTCACGCCTAGGTCAGTTCTGAGATGGAGCGTGTAGCTTCTGAGTATTAGTGGTCATGTACTTCATGATTTCCAAAATCATAGTTTCAGTTTTCAAGCTATGAGTCAATTTAATAAATTAATTTTTAAAAAGAAAATACAAAAGAGAAAAATAGAGGCAGAGCTGGAGGCTTAGAATTGAGGTAATCACAGGTATACTGAACGTAATTAAAGCTGAAGCATAGCCCATCTCAATTAAACTGTCTGAGGAATCTGAATAATCCAACCTTCATTCTAACTAATGGAAGTAGGAAAAATCTTGTGCTTTCTCTGAAATAAACAAGATAATATAATGCTTCAGTATCAAATGCAGTTTACACAAAATTATATAAAAAATTGTACGACTTGTGACTAAATGGGACCTTGTGACTTATAATTGAAAGAAAATATAATCACTAGAAGCAGACCCATGGATGTTTTGGTATTGGAATTAGGAGATATACTTTAAAATAAATATTATCAGTATTTTAAGGGTTAAAACAGATATAATGGATGAAAAGACAAATTGTTACTAGAGAGAAATGGAAACCTAAAAGGAACTAAATAGAAATACAAGAACTAAAATATATAATACCTACAATCTAAAATTTCAGATGCACAAGTCTGATGGAGGATTGGATACTGCAGAAAAAAAGCTTCAAGGAACTTCAAAACAAATTAACAGACATCCAAATTCATGCAAAGAGGGGAAAAAAGTTTTAAAAAATGAAACAAGCATAAGTAAGGAAAGAAGTATTCTAAAATATGTGTCATTAAAGTCTCAGAATAAGAGGGGGAAAATATTAGAAGAAAACAATGGCCAAAGTTTTCCCAAACTTGATAAAACATGTAGACCAAGAATCTGAACAAACTCTAAGAAAAACACAAAGAAAATGAGACCTCAGGGGTGCCTGGGTGGCTCAGTTGGTTAAGTGTCTGACTTTTAGCTCAAGTCATGATCTCACAGTCCGTGGGTTTGAGCCCTGCCTCAGGCTCTGCGCTGACAGCATGGTGCCTGCTTTGGATCCTCTGTCTCCCCATCTCTCTGTCCCTCATCCACTCGTGCTCTGTCTCTCAAAAATGAATAAATGTTAAAAAAATTAACAAACAAACAAGCTAAACAAATAAAAAGAAATGAAACTGCTTAAAAACAAAGAAAAAAATCTTAAAAGCAGCCAGAAAGTAGACAAATTACAATAGACAAAAAATTGTAAGAATGAAAGACAATTTACTATCAGAAATAGTGCAACCAGAAGACAATAACCAATATCTGAAAAGCTAAAGAAATTTTTTCTACAGATTTCTATACCCACTGAAAATAATGGTTAATGATGATAACATTAGTGATATTTTTCCAGCTATAGTAAAACTGAGAGCATTAATCACCAGTAGAAATAAATAAAATATATAATAAAAGATTCTTCACAGAATAAGTGATTGAAATATGGATCTACAGGAAGAAATGAATAATAAAAAATGGTAGATATGTGAAAAAAACCAAAATTATGTTTTTTCTCCTTTCTTAATTTCTTAACTAAAGAAAAAATAATAATACAGTAATACATTGTGGGATTTATAACATTTGTACAACTAAAATATAGGACAAAGGACATAAATGGGATAAAAGGAAGTGTAATGCAAAAGTTTTACATTTTATATATATACGTATACACATACACTTACATTAAATATTAACTTAGAATATGGGATAGGTTAAGGATACATATTATAATCCCTAGAGTGGTAGTTTCTGAACTTTTTGGTCATAAGAACTCTTTCCACACTTATAACTTATTAATGATACCAAAGAGCTTTTGTTCGCATAGGTTATGTTAAAAACTTAATTTTTTAGAAATTAAACTGAGTGAGTCTAAAAATATTTTATGTTAATTCACTAAACAATAAAAGATTTTAGAAAACATGTTAATTAGAAGGTATTTTAATAAAGGTAGATATATTTTTCTAAACAGAAACGAATCTACTGAGAAGACGGCCTTATTTTACATATTTACCAATCTCCTTAATGTCTGACTTAAGAGAAAAGAGGTGGATTCCTTTGTATATTACTCTCTGCAATCTTTTACGGAATAGTATCATGGCTAAAGTATAAGGAGAAAATTTGTTATATAGATATGTCATGGGAAATGGAGGAGTATTTTTTTTTTCAACGTTTTTTTTTTTTTTTTTTTTTTGGGGGGGGGGGGGAGGGAGAGAGAGAGGAAGGGGGGGGGGGGGGGAGAGAGAGAGGGAGACACAGAATCGGAAACAGGCTCCAGGCTCCGAGCCATCAGCCCAGAGCCTGACGCGGGGCTCGAACTCACGGACCGCGAGATCGTGACCTGGCTGAAGTCGGACGCTTAACCGACTACGCCACCCAGGCGCCCCTGGAGGAGTATTTTTATGGCCTTTTCCGTGTACATTGTTTTTGAAACTGCATCAAAACTCACAGTGGTAGTTTGGCTCAGGTCATGATCTCACCATTCTGGTGATGGATTCCCAGGTCGGGCTCTGTGCTGACACCTCAGAGCCTGGAGCTTGTTTCAGATTCTATGTCTCCCTCTCTGTCTGCTGCTCCCTCGCTCTCTCTCTCTCTCTCTCCCTCTCAAAAATAAACATTAAAAAAACTAAAAAAACAAAAAACAAAAAACAACTGGCTGCTACATGGGAAAGAGACACCTTACAAATAGCAAGCATGATATGTCTGAGATGTTATTCCGTTTGCAGATAAAATGGGGTATTTCATAATGATAAAAGGGTTAAAACAATTCAAGAAGACACAGTAATACTATGTGTACAACTATTTACAGAACTCTAAAATACATAAAGAAATAATGACAACACAAAAGGAAGATGTTGACAAATCCAGAATTACAGATTTTTAAAGTTTCCAGTTATTCATAGAATTATTTAAGACCAAAAAAATTAGTAAGAAAAGCAAAGTTTTGAATGACACATTAGTCACCTTGACTTGGCTGATTTTTATAAAATACTCCAAGAAGACATAATGATCCTTAATGTATGTGTGGCTAACAACAGGGCGTCAATGTATATGATCCATAATTGGTAGAACTGAGAAGAGAAACAGATGAATCCATTATTATAACTGGAGACTTTGATGCCCTTCAATCAGAAATGGGCAAATCCAGCAAGCAGAAAATAAGAAAGGACACAGTTAAACTCAGCAACATCAACAATCAACTACATATAATTGATGTCTATAGACTACTTTATTCATCAAGGGCAGAGTATACATTCTCTCAAGTTCACATGGAACATTCACAAAGACAGACCACATCCTGGCCCATTAAACACATCTTAATCAATTTTTTTTTTTTTTTTTTTTGGGACAGAGAGAGACAGAGCATGAACGGGGGAGGGGCAGAGAGAGAGGGAGACACAGAATCGGAAACAGGCTCCAGGCTCCGAGCCATCAGCCCAGAGCCTGACGCGGGGCTCGAACTCACGGACCGCGAGATCGTGACCTGGCTGAAGTCGGACGCTTAACCGACTGCGCCACCCAGGCGCCCCCATCTTAATCAATTTTAACAAGAGATGTCATACAATACATGCTCCAGAGCTCTGATGTAATTAAACTAGAAGCCAATAGCAGAAAGATAGTGGGAAACTCCCAATTATTTGGAGATTAAACAACTACTTGTAAATAACACATTGTTCAAAATAGAAATCTCAAAAAGTTAAATAGGACTAAATAAAAATGAAAATACAACTCATCAAAATTTGTGGTATGCAGTGAAATAAGTGCCAACAGAGGAATTCAAAACACTGAAGGCATATATTGGAAAAGAAGAAAGATGTAAAAACCAATAATCTAAGGCTCCATCTTAAGGAATTTGAAAATAATGAGCCAATTAAACTCAAAGCAAGCAGAAGTACAGAAATAATAAGTTAGAGCATAAATCAAATGAAATTGAAATAGAAAAATCAATACAGAAAATCAATGTAACCAAAATCTGGTTTTTTGAAATGATCGATAAAATTGATAAATCTCTTACCATAAATGAAAGAGAAGTCATCGCTACTGATCTAGGTATATAAAAGAATATTATGAACAACTCTAAACTTGTAAATTTGATAACCGAAATGAAATGGACTAATTCCTTCAAAGACAGGAACCACCAAAACCCACACGAAGAGAAACATAATCTGAATGGGTCCACATCTATTAAATAAATTGAATCAATAACTAAAATGCTCCACAAAGAAGAAAGCGACAGGTCTGGATCATTTCACTGGTGAATTTTACCAAACACTTAAGGAAGAAATTATACCAGTATATACCAATTCTTCACAATATCTTCCAGAAAATAAAAGCAGAGGGAAGAGTTTCTAACTCATTCTATGAGACAGAATTACCCTAATACCAAAGCCAGATAAAGATATTATAAGAAAGGAAGCTACAGAACAATACGTCTTATAAATATAGATGCGAAAATCTTCAAGAAAAGATGAGCAAATCAAATCCAACAATGTGTAAAACGATTTATACACCATGACCAAATGGGATTCATTCCAAGTGTGCAAAGTTGGTTCACATTTGAAAATCACGAAACAGGGGGGATGGGCTAAATGGGTGATAGGCACTAAGGATAGCACTTGTTGGGATGAGCGCTGGGTGTCATACGTAAGTGATGAGTCACTAAATTCTACTCCTGAAACCATTAATACACTATATGTTAACTAACTTGGATTTAAATAAAATTTTTAAAAGAAAAGAAAATCAATAAACACAATCCATCATATCAACAGGCTAGAGGAAAACAACATATAATTGTATCAATGGATGCAGAAAAAGCATTTGACAAATTCCAACACCCATTCATGATAAAAGCTCTCAACAAAGTAGCAATAGAGGGATACTTCTTCCTTCTGATAAACAGCAGCTACAAAACACATACAGTTACCATCATAGTAATGGTGAGAAATTAGATGTCTTCCCTGTACAATCAGGAATAAGGTAAGATGTTCCTTTCACAACTTCTATTCAGCATCATGCTAGAAATCCTAACTAATGCAATAACACAAAATAACAAATACATGGAAAGGCAATAAAAGGTATACAGATTGGGAAGGAAGAAACTAAATTGTCTTTGCAGATGACAGAATTGTTTGAGTAGAACGTGCCACAGAATCAACAAAAAAACCTCCCATAACTAACAACTGATTCAAGCATGATTGCAGAATACAGGGTTAACAGACAAAAGTCAATGGTTTCCCTATATATCACCAATGAACAATGAAATTTGAAATTAAAGCCACATTACCTTGGCACACAAGAAAGAAATACTTAAGTATAAATCTAGAAAATATATGTACAGGATCTATTTGAGAAATTCTACAATACACTGATAAAAATAAATCAGAGAAGATCTCAATAAATGAAGAGTCCAGGTGGATGGATACGAAGACTCAATATCGCCAAGATGCCAATGGTTCCCAACTTGATGTTTCCATTCAAAATAAACCCAGTCAAAATCCCAGCTACGTACTTAGTGGATATTGACAAATTGATTCTAAAGCCTATATGGAAATTTTTAAAAGATCCAGAATAAACATAAAAATACTGTAGAGGAACTAAGGCTGACACTATCCAATTTCAAGTCTTACTATAAATCTAAATAATCATGATGGCATGGTGAAAGAATTGACAAATAGTTTCATGGGAAAGAATTGGGAGCCCAGAACGAGACCAACAAAAATACAGCCGACTGATTTTTTGACAAAGGAACAAGGCAATCCAATGAAGAAAGAACAGTGTTTTCAAAATTTGATACAGGAACAAGTGGACATTCATATGCCAAAAATTAATTTAGACACAGACCTTACACCTTCACAAAAGTTAACTGAAAATGGACCACAGACCTAAATATATAAGTAAAAAATACAGAGCTTTGGGAATGCAACACAGGGGAAAATGTGATGACCTTGGGTTTGGTGATGAGGTTTCAGATTCAACACCAAAAGTGTAATCCATAAAAGAAAAAAAAAATTAAGTTAGACTTTACCGAATTTAAACACTTATGATCTCTGAATGATACTGTTAAGTGAATGAAAAATAAGCCACACCATTTTCAAATAACATAAAAAGGGACTTGGAACCGAAACATATGAGAATCCTTAATACTCAACAAGAAGATAACACAGGACTGTATATAGTTGACTTCACAGGATTATATATATTTGCATACTTTAAAAGCTGCTGTCTGAGAGTCTGGCTCCCAGTCAGCCTTAAACTAGGTGCTAAATGAGATTCCTCTCCCTGGGACACTCGACATCACTCATCATCAGAGAAATGCCAATCAAAACCACAATAAAATATCCCCTCGCACCTGTTAGAATGGCTGTCATCAAGAAGATGAGAAGTAAGTGTTGTCGGGATGTGTAGAAAAGGGAACCTTTATACACTCTTAGTGGGGATGTAAATTGATTCAGCCACTATGAAAATCAATAAACTTCCTTTAAAGTGTTCTTTATTTTTTTTTAGTAATCTCTGCACCTAACATGGGGCTTGAACTCAAGACCCTGAGATCAAGAGTTGTGTGCTCTTCTGACTGAGCCAGCCAGGTGCCCCAATAAACTTGTTTTAAAAAACTAATTTAGAGACTAGCTGGAAAAATTTTATTGTGACAGATTTGACAACTTTAAAACAAACGGACAAATGTTTTTAAAGACACAAATTACCACAGGTCACTCGAGAAGAAATGTATAAGTTGACTAGCCCATGGCTATCAAAAGGAATTGAATTAACAATGAAAACATTCCCACGAAGGAAAATTCCTCTAAGATGCAGTTAGTGGTTAACCATACCAAATATTTAAGGAAGAAATAATGCAAATGTAATAAAATATCTTCCAGACAATAGAAGAGTAGGGCACATTCTCAACTTGTTTTATTTAAGGCAAGCATTACCTTGATACAAAACCAAGAACATTCCAAACAAACAAACAAACAAAAAAACAGAAACAAAATTCCTCATGACTATAGGCAAAAAAAATCGTAAAAATAATTTAGAACACAGAATCCAGCAATACATATAAAAAATCATAACCTTTGAAAGTGCCATTAAAGAAAGATGACATACTTAGGAATTATTTTAATGAAACCTGGAAAATCTATACACTGAAATCTATAAAACTTGTTTAGAGATATTTGAAAAGACCAAAATAAATGGTGAGATACACCATAGTCATATACCAGAAGACACAAAATTGCCTAAATTTTTGTTCTCAAATTAGTTTAGAGATTCGATGCAATCATAATCTTAGCAGTCTTTTCCACATACATTAATAAGCTTCATCTAAAATGTACATGGAGGGGCACCTGGGTGGCTCAGTCGGTTAAGCGTCCGACTTTGGCTCAGGTCATGATCTCACGGTTCGTGGGTTCGAGCCCCACGTTGGGCTCTGGGCTGACAGCTCAGAGCCTGGAGCCTGTTTCAGATTCTGTGTCTCCCTCTCTCTCTGCTCCTCCCCCACTTGTGTTCTCTCTCTCTCTCTCTCTCTCCCCCCCTCTTTCTCTCAAAAGTAAATAAACATTAACCAAAAATTTTTTTTTGAAAAAAAGAAAAATGAACGTTGACCAGAACCTTACACTACAGATGAAAATTAACTCAGGATAGTCACAGTCTTCAAAACTAAATCAGCTGAACTAAAAAGTCTTTTGGAGAAAACATCAGACCATATTTGCAATGTTGTGTAGGCAAAGATTTCTCAGGACACAGAAAGCAATTACTATAACAGAAAAAATGATAATTAGATTTTGCAAAGACTACTCTTATTTATCATAAGTCAAAATTTCAAGTATTAATAGGAAAGCCATATACTGAAAGAAAATATGTGAACAATATTTATCAGCCAAATACTTGTATCCAGATTCTTTAACAACTACAACTCGATAACAAAAAGATAAACAAACCATTAACACTGGCAAAAGACTTAAGCAGACATTTCACAAAGCAAGATGTCTGGACAATAAACACTAGACAACACAAAATAAACACAGGAAGAATTGCTCACTTCGTCTTTAGAGACCGCAGTAAGTACTCCAGTGATGTTCCACTACACATTCGCTGGGATATTTAAAGTTAAGAACCAAACAACAAAAATGTGGCAAGGATATTAATCAACTAGAAGTCTCACATATTTCTGGGAAGAACACAAAATGGTACAATGAGTGACACTTGGAAAGTTTTTGCAGTTTCTTGCTGAGTCAAACGAACACCCTTTTACTCAGCAATTCTATGTGCGGATTTATCCGAGAAAATTGAAAGCATGTCCACAAAAAAGCCGAACTTAGTTGGCGGATGTATTTGCTAGCTGATGCTCACCTGACATGGAGGAAAGACCTCGGTCGTTGGCATCTGTGATCACCACCCCCCCCCCCCCCCACAGCTTTCCACTCTTGCTTGGAATGTCTGCTTAGCAGTCACAGAGAACACTTCCCTATTTCATTAAAAAAATTTTTTTTTGAGAGAGAGCAAGCGAGAGAGTGCTTGAGATGGGGAGAGGGGTAGAGGGAGAGAGAAAGAGGGAAAAAAATCTTAAGCAGGCTCTACACTCAGTGCATAGCCTGCTGTGGGGCTCAATCCCACGAACCTGGGATCATGATCTGAACTGACATCAAGAGTTGGCCATTCAACTGACAGCCACCCAGGCGCCCCAAGTTTCCATATTTCTGATCAGGGCAGCAAATGCAGACCTGAGGATGGATCCTACATGGTCTGGATTAGTCCACATCCATGAAAGACCTGTTAACGTTTAGGGCACTTTTTAAACGAAACCTTGATTTACTAAATAGCAATGGTCTACATTTAGTCTGGGTAGGAATATATACTCCTCTCCCCCCCCCCCCCCAGAGCATCTTATTTTCCTCTCTTTAAACTTCTTTGAATGTACAGAAACTTTTGTCTTCTTTCTGATTCCCTTTCTAATGAATTTAATTGGGGGAAAAATGTGAGAATCACTCAAGATCATATTGTGTAAGGATTCTGCTTTTACAGGGATGTCCTTATGAAAAGTCTGCAATGGCTTTACTGCCAGAAAACCCTCTGGTCAGCACCACACTGTTCCATCATGATGTGTTTCTCACCGGTGGTCTCAGAGGGATCAGAACCTGGATTTCTCAGTACCTCAGTCACAGAATGCAGAAGGTTCCCAGCTCTTTGCAGGCACCTGTTCCATCCCCCCAAAAATCTGGGGTCACCAATATGCAGGGGATGCATGTTTATAACCCATTGTGGGGCCACTGCAGGGATTCCTGGAAAATGAAAACCAATCGGCTCCAAATGGGTTTTGCTGCCTTCACCTGTTGCCATGAGGGATATTTTTATACCTAGTTTAAGTTGAGGACTTGTATGAAGCATGGAAATCATGGGATGCATGAGCAATGCTACCTAGAAACCATGAGTTTCATCTGAGAATCGACCTAGGGACGAGGGTGTCCATCACACTGTAGAGACAGGATGCTCACAGCCACTCTGAACTCACGGGAGGTGCAAGGAATCTCTTACCAAAGTAGTGGTATTACAAAGTCTGACGTGAGACCGTACTAACTTGATTTTAAGATTGAAATGAGAAAACTTAGTAAGTTCTACCATGATTGTGTTCTCTTCTGATCTCTCCACGCAGATGTGGCAAGGGAAGTGATTCGGAAAGTTTTGAGCTCAGCTCTTCCCAGGAGAGAATCAAGTAGAGTTAAGAGACAGGTAAAATGTTTCCACTGGGGACCCCATGGTTCTGCCCTCCCCCATCCTGTCCCTGTCACCTTTCTATAGACACTGAGATGACAGGCCTGTAGAAAGATGAGCTAATGACATCCTTGCCTTTAAACTGTGCAGATTCTTGGGGCGCCTGGGTGGCTCAGTCGGTTGAGTGTCCAACTTCAGCTCAAGTCATGATCCCACGGATTGTGAGTTCGAGCCCCACATTGGGCCCTGCGCTGACAGCTCAGAGCCTGGAGCTTGTTTCAGATTCTGTCTCCCTCTCTCTCTGCCCTGACCCCGCTTGTGCTCTGTCTCTCTGTCTCTAAAATAAATAAACAGTAAAAAAAAATTACAAAAATATTTAAACTGTGCAGATTCTTCCGGTGTGCACAGGTCACCCTATGTGTCCACCCAGGTAAGTGTGAAAAACTTCCCCAGACTTAGAATCAGTGTCCGGGTAGGGTCCTAGGCAGGTGGTGGAAGCGGGAAAATTGGGTGTAATAGGAAGTTTCTGGTAGCCTCTGATGAGCCATCCAGCTCTAACCATCTCCCACAGCTCAGAGGACTATTTTCTTTGCTGTGCACTGCGACCATTCATTTCTCGGAATAAAATGGCTTTCATTTATTTCCTTTATCAGTTCAGAAGGTACATATTATTATATTATCGACTCATTTTAAACTAAAACCTTACTAATTCATATCCATACTCATCTTGAAAGGGCACATTTCAGGTCTGGTCTTTATTTATTTTTTTGGAATGTCAGAAATTTCTTTATTATTACTTGTTCTTCTTATTAAGCACCAATTCAATACTGCAGAAAATTTCCAATTACCCTTCGACAATCCATTCTTCCCTCCCCCACCCAAATTCTTGATAAAGAGCTCTTCAAGCGAAGACACACTCTCTTCTCTCTTCTGTAAAAAACTGTATCAAATAAAGGCAAAGAAATGTGTTCATCTTGCTGTAAAATGCTGCCCATGGCTGTGGAAAAGTGTCTGCCCAGGCTCCTTTTATTGTCCAGGTCCTGAAAGACTCTCGTTCATGAACTGTCTCTTCACAAGCAAATCCACCATGTGCTGAGGGTCCAAAACTTTCTCACAAAGTCTCAGTCAAGTCTCTTGTCTCAGCTGCCGTAATAGGCCCTCATCACCTCATCATCCTGTTTGTTTGCAGGTTTGGCATAAATTGCATTAAGTGGAAAACCAGGCTCTCCAGGAATGGGAAAATTAGTGAATCCCAGCATATATATTTCTTTCTCACTTTGGATTTTGGAATTGCACTTTTGGAGTTTCTTTAGACACTCAGAAATGCAGACAGTTATATATATCAAGGTTCTATCAGCTTCATTCTTAATCTCATAGTTTTGGAAGAAGACATTGGCCTTGAAGTAATAAATGGTTTCATCTACAGTATCTGTATCTTTTGTCTCTCTAGGGGCAGGTCCTTTGAACTGATTTCTGATAGGCAACAGTGCCATGTTTCCAATGAGTTTGGTGTCAGGGTCCACGAGAGAAGAGTGGTAAGCGGGCATCTGGGCACCGCCTGGGTTTCAACCTACAGGAGGAGGTTGGGCATCAGGTCTGGTTCTTAATTACTCAGTTGACGTCTCTCCATGAGTCAACTATAACTATTATTTAATAAGTGTCTTCTATAATTTGTGCAATCAAGAAAACTCAGATTCGTTATTGGGAAATAAGGTTCTTTGTTCAAAAAATTGTTTTACAAAGCAAGTTTAACCTCATAGTACTATATGATATCCACCAGTATTTTCTCACGAAAACCTTTCTTGCCCCAGTTTTAATTTCACAGATTTCAAATTAATGGCATCAGCACTTAAGCTTGTGCCTTAACAGTTAGGAAATTTCAGATCACAGGACACTGGAAGTAAGGTTGCAACTAATTAAAAATAAAGAAAACAAAGTGATGATGATAGATGTCTCTTCTGCTTGTTTAAGAACACTATCTCCCAGTAATTTGGGAGGAGAAAGACTATTTGGGTCCATTTATCTTTTCTCTAAAAATTAGTTCATATTCATTTAACAAATTCCTCTACCCCTTCCATTTATGGATATGCCAGAACACATTTCATTAGGAAGAAAATTTACGACTATGATCGCTATGTTTGGGTTTTAAGTTATTTTTTCAAACTTTATCTTCTCACGCATTTATTATGAAGAGGTAAATGTGAACTGATCTCCTTTCTTGTTACTGAAATACAAAGATTTTGGTGATAAATAAAAGTGAAATCAGTTTAGCAAAAAAGACATACTGCTCTTACTTCACCACTGTTTGGTTGATCAGGGAAACCAATTCTCATGTAGGACCATTTGAGTTCCTGAGGTTTGACAACTCTGTATTTGTGATGTAGTTGCCTCTGGGATTTTAATGTTTCTTTAATTTGGAGAAATAATTACCCTTCTCATGATTCTTCTTCTTTTTCTTTTCTTTTCTTTTTTTTGAGAGAGAGCGAGAGAACACACACATGAGTGGAGGAGGAGCAGAGGGAGAGGGAGAGAGAGAATCTCAAGCAGGCTCCATGCTGCACATAGAGCTCCGAGTTGGGGCTTGATCTCACAATTGTGAGATCATGACCTAAGCAGAGATCAAGAGTTGGCCGTTTAACCGAGTCACCCAGGTGCCCCCAGGATCCAGTGGTTTTAAAGCAATGACCACCTCAACCATAATTTCTTGAATATTAGTGCAAGTTCATGGCAACTACACACTCCTGCCTTTCCTTCCTTAATCATTTCTATTTGTAGGACTGTAGTCCCCTTAATAACACTGAAAATAATGGGAGCCCTTCACCCTAATGCATATGATTGAAACTTGCTACTTGATCACTTTTATAATGTTACCTATTTATAAAATTCTATATTTTCTTTTTTAAAAGTCTATTTATTTTTTGAGAAAGAGAGTGTACACAAGTGGGAGAGGGGCAGAGAAAGAGGGAGAGAGAGAATCCCAAGCAGGCTCCACACTCAGCACTGGGCCTGACAAGTAGCTCACGATGATGCTGAGATCATGACCTGAGCCAAAATCAAGAGTTGGAGGCTTAAATACAAAGATAAAGAGAGAATTCTGAAAACAGCTAGGGACAAATGGGCCATAACCTACAAAGGTAAACACATATGGGTAGTAGCAGACCTGTCTATTGAAACTTGGCAGGCCAGAAGGGAGTGGCAGGAAATATTCAATGTGCTGAATAGGAAAAATATGCAGCCAAGAATCCTTTTATCCAGCAAGGCTGTCATTCAAAATAGAAGGAGAGATTAAACGTTTCCCTGACAAACAAAAACTAAAGGAATGCATGACCACTGAACAAGCCCTGTGGGAGATCCCAAGGGGGATTCTGGGAGTGGAAAGCAGCAAAGACTACAAAGGACTAGAGATATCACCACAAGCATGAAACCTACAGATAACACAATGACACTAAATCCGTATCTTTCAATAATCACTCTGAATGTGAATGGACTAAATGCCCCAATCAAAAGCAATCTATATGCTGCCTACAAGAGGCTAATTTTAGACCTGAGGATACCTGCAGATTGAAAGTGAAGGGATGAAGAGCCATCTATCATGCTACTGGAAGTCAAAAGAAAGCTGGAGTAGCCATACTTATATCAGACAAACTAGATTTTAAAACAAAGACTGTAATAAGAGATGAAAAAGGGCATTATATCATAATTAAAGTGTCTATCCATCAAGAAGAGATAACAATTGTAAATTTTTATGCTCCTAACATGAAGGAACCCAAATATATGAATCAATTAATCACAAACATAAATAAATCTATACATAACAATACTATAATTGTAGGAAACTTTAATGCTCCACTTACAACAATGGACAGATCACCTAGTCAGAAAATCAGTAAGGAAATAATGGCTCTGAATGACACATTGGATCAGATGGACTTAACAGATATATTCAGGTCTTTTCATCCAAAAGCAGAATACACGTTCTTCTCAAATGCACATGGAATATTCTTCAAAATAGATCACATACTGGATCACAAAACAGCCTTCAACAAATATAAAAGGACTGAGATCATACCATGTATATTTTCAGATCGCAACCCTATGAAACTTGAAATCAACCACAAGAAAAAGTTTGGAAAGCCTCCAAATACATGGAAATTAACATCTTACTAAAGAATTAATGGGTCAACCAGGAAATTTTAAAATATATGGAAGCAAATGAAAACAAAAACATGACAGTCCAAACCACTTGGGATGCAGCAAAGGCAGTCCTAAGAGGAAAACACATTGTAATCCAGGAATCTCTCAAGAAGCAAGAAAAATACCAAATACAGGATCTAACCTCACACCTAAAGGAACTAGAAACAGAGCAGCAAAGAAACCCCAAAGCCAGCAGAAGAAGAGAAATAATAAAAATTAGAGCAGAAATAAACAATATAGAATCCCCCCCCCAAAAAAAACCCCAAAACCCAGTAAAACAGATCAATGAATCTAAGAGCTGGTTCTTTGAAAGAATTAACAAAATGGATAAACCCCTAGCAAGTCTGATCAAAAAGAAAAAGGAAAGGACCCAAATAAATAAAATCAAGAATGAAAGAGGAACGATTACAACCACCACTGCAGAAATACATACAATAATAAGAGAATATTATGAGCAATTATAAGCCAATAAATTGGGCAATCTGGAAGAAATGGACAAACTCCTAGAACTGTATAAACTACCAAAACTGAAACAGGAAGAAAATCTGAATAGACTCATAATGAGTAAAGAAATTGATTCAGTTATTAAAAATCTCCCAACAAACAAGAGTCCGGTGCCGGATGGCTTTCCAGGGGAATTCTACCAAACATTTAGCGAAGAGTTAACACCTATTCTTCTGAAGCTGTTCCAAAAAATAGAAACAGAAGGAAAACTTCCAAACTCATTCTATGAGGCCAGCATTGTCTTGATTCCAAAACCAGACAAAGACCCCACTAAAGAGGAGAACTACAGACCAATTTCCGTAATGAACATGGATGCAAAAATTCTCAATAAGGTACTAGCCAACCAGATCCAACAATACATTAAAAGAATTATTCACCACGATCAAGTGGGATTTATATCTGGGATGCAGGACTGGTTCAATATCCGCAAATCAATCAATGTGATACATCACATTAATAAAAGAAAGAATAAGAACCACACAATCCTCTCCATAGATGCAGAGAAAGCATTTGACAAAATATAGTGCCCTTTATTGATAAAAACCCTCAATAAAGTAGGGATAGAAGGATCATGCCTCCAGATCATAAAAGCCATATGCAAAAGACCCAACTTTAATATCATCCTCAATGGGGAAAACCTGAGAGCTTTCCCCCCAATGTCAGGAACAGAACAGGGATGTCCATTCTCACCACTCTTACTCAACATAGTATTAGAAGTCTTAGTCTCAGCCATCAGACAATACAAAGGAATAAAAGTCATCCAAACTGGCAAGGAGGAAGTCAAACTTTCACTCTTCACAGACAACATGATACTCTATATGGAAAACCCAAAAGATTGCACCAAAAAACTGCTAGAACTGATCCATAAATTCAGCAGAGTCACAGGATATAAAATCAATGCACAGAAATTGGTTGAATTTCCATACACTAATAATGAAGCAGCAGAAAGAGAAATCAAGGAATCGATCCCATTTACAATTGCACCAAACCCCGTAAAATACCTAGGAATAAACAAAACCAAAGAGGTGAAATATCTATATGTTGAAAACTATAGAAAACTTATGAAAGAAATTGAAGAAGACATAAACAAAAAGGAAAAATATTCCATGCTCATGGATTGGAAGAATACTGTTAACATGTCAATACTACCCAAGGCAATCTACGTGTTCAATGCAATCCCTAACAAAATAATACCAGCACTCTTCACAGAGCTAGAACAAACAACCCTAAAATGTGTATGGAATCAGAAAAGACGCCAAATACCCAAAGCAATCCTGAAAAAGAAAACCAAAGTAGGAGGCATCACAATCCTGGACTTCAAGCTATATTACAAAGCTCTAATCATCAAGACAGTATGGTACTGGCACAAAAACAGACATACAGGTCAACGGAACATGCGTTTTCGACTGAGCCTATCAGATGCCCCAGTAAGAAAGTCTCTTGAAAACAGTAAGAGATAAAAGATACATTCCATTATTGGGAAACAATGATTTGGATGACCATGGATTTCTCATCAGAAATAACAAATGTCAAAAAACAGTGGGAAAATATCTTTAAGTGGTGCCAACCCCCCCCCCCCCCCTTCAAAAAACCCTCCCAAACCTGTTCTATATCCAGAAAAAATTTTCCTTCAGGAATAAGAGTAAAATGAATTAATTCTCAATTGAAGTAAAACTCAAAGAAGTATGTGCCGGCCAATCTGCTCAACGAGAAAGGCTAACGTAGTTCATCCTGAAGGGAAATGATCCAGAGGGAAAGTCAGTACTTCAGAAATTAAAGTAAAGCCCAGAAATGGTAAATAGCAGGGTAAGTAGAAAATACGACCTCTTATTTCCTCCTAGATTTTCATTAAAATATACAAGGGCTGTTTAAAGCAAAATTTATAACACAGGTTAGTGGCTGTTTCACTCCGCGTATGTGTACCACATAAGACAGAAGTGGGGTCATAATGAACCCACACGGCGTCCCAGTTCTGAGAATTTACATAAAGTGGTACTTTATTAATTCTAAGTAGATTCTAAAAAGTCAGATACGTATATTATAATTCTCAGGGCAGCAAGAAATAAAAATGTTCAAAGACATATTGCCAAAATGCCGTGTGATAAGTTAGAATAGTGATATTATTAAACTGATTCAAAAGAAAGCAGGAGAAGAGAAGAATAAAAAACAGGAGAGACAAACAGACAACACATAAGAAAATGACAGCTCTCAATCCGACTGTATCCATAATTATATGAAATGTTACTAATATAAACAATCCAAAGGCAAAGATGGAGAGTGATTTAAGAAAAAGAAGTCCGTGACAATAAATTATATTCAGAAAAGAAAAAAAAGAAAAAAGACAAACAAGTCCATATTATATGTATTCCAAAATAGGAATACTTTAAAACAGGAATTAAGAGACATACCATGTAAAGAGTAAGGAGAGGAAGTCCCGGGCGGTTATTCTAATATCAGGTGAAACAGACATAAAGGCAAAGCAATTTTTTACCTCTTCAAAAGTGGGATAAAATACATAAAACATAAAATTTAACATCTTAAACGTGTTTAAGAGGCACTAAGCCCACGCACACTGCTGTGCAGCCATCACCACTGTCCACCTCTAGAACTTTTCTCATCTCGCATAGTTGAACTCTGTCCCCATGGAACACAACTCGCCATTGCCCCTCCCCCAGCCCCTGACGGCCACCATCCTATTTTCCATCTCTGAATTTCACTGTAGGGACCTCATGTAAGTGGAATTGTTCAGGATTCGTCCTTTCGTGATAGGCTCATTTCACTGGGCATAACGTCCTCAAGGTTCATCCATATCGTAGCCTGTGTCACAGTTTCCTTCTGACCCTCAGAAGTCCCCTTCCTCTGTTTCCTCTGGCCAGAACAACATGGTTTCTACTATTCACGAGAGAAAAGAAATGGGAAACTCATCCTCATGTAGGATGCATCTTCTGGTTTTGGCTCGCGCCACAATTGGCCTGCTTTTGTTGACTTTTCAGAGGCCTCGGACAGTTGCCTCTTACAGTTCCCCCAAAGATTTAGCTGTCGTTAGCAAAAACAGCAGGTTTCAATAGCAGAATTGGAACTCTTCCATCAAATTTCAATTTCAATTTCTTCCACATTATTTTTATAATTTTCATATGGATATGATGTAATGAAAGTTTTCCTTCGTATTAGTTTGGACTTCAAATTCTACGAATGTGAGTGATTCGGAATCTATACATTCTCTAGTTATTTCTCAAGAACAAGAAGGAAGCAAATAATAAGTCATTCATAAAATAGTCCCAAGAATAAGATAAGCTATATATGAGTGAAAAATCTAAATTTTCAGAACATTCAGAAACCTAATTTCTGGTGAAATTAAGTGTCCAGATACTGTGAAAACCAACAGTCCAGATATTGTAATAACCACATATGTAATATAAGTATGAAAATATTAAAGACATAAATATAAGACTTAAAACATGAACAAAGATCCAAAATACTCTAAAAATGAACCAGATTTTATGCAGGGGAGCAAGTTTCCCATTTCTTGGCTCCCATGCATTTTTTTTCTCCTGAATTGGCCTGGCAGTAGTAACTAACAGAAACCACATCCATCTGGCCCATGGATACAGAAAAAGGACCTTCGAGGACCAGAGAGTGTGGGAGGGAACTCCAGAGGAGAGAACCAGAAAAGGGGTCCTAGTTCCGTGTAGGCCTGGCAGTGTCCCAGCCAAACCCCTGACCACGTATGGCACACATACAGAATAACAGAGCAATGTGATCTAGTACACAGAATCTGAACTAGACATATAGGTTGATGGACCCAAACCAGGTTGATTGCCTTCTTCAGCAAAACAACATCTCAAAAGGCATCTACCAGGCCTGAGAACACAGCATAATACTCACAATGTCTAAATATAATTCAAAAGGACTCAATATACAAACAGGAAAATGTGACCAATTCAAAGGGATAAACACAATCAACAGATGCCAGACTTATATAGATGTTGAAAATATATTACTATTTAAGTCACTCTGTTTGTAGTCATTTGTTAGGGCAACTCTAGAAATCTACCAGGGGTTTTCTTCTAATGTGGAATAGAGTGTGACTTCTTGAAGAATGCTTTACCACATTCATTGCTTTTATAAGGATTATCATCTCTGCAGAACTTCGCTAAGGAGTTTTAACTCCTGGATCTATAGCTTCTCACTTTCATTAAAATCAGAGGGATTCTTTATAGTATGACTTGTTTGCTCTCTTCCCTAGTGAAGGCCTTCCTACTTTTATCACACTTACGGGAATCTCTCCACTTTATTAATCCCTTGAGATCTTATGAGGTTTGTTATGACTGAAGGTTTTCCCATACTGATTACATTTTAGAAGTTTTACTCCTGCATGGCTTGTGCAATAGCACAGAATAATTTCCCACATTCGCTGTGTCCGTAAGAATTTACTCATGCCAGCAGTTTCTCTCATCTTCGCCTAAACTACGTTTGAAATGCCCTCAAACAATTATGGGATATTTTTCTTAGAGGAATAAGCTCTGAGCTCAGATGCAGTTGGGTTTCCACTTTGACCATATTCATGTCCTTCCTGCACAGTCCAGTGCTTTCTTGAAAATGAATACAACTGGCTTGAAATCTCCTTTTCCATAAATGGTACAAATAACTCTTCTTTGTGAATACTCTTGTAATGTACCTCGGCATATGCTTGGTCAGAAGAGCCCTGTTGACTGTTTGATACTCTGGTTTCAGATCTACTTTTCCAGTACTAAAACTCTCAAGTGCAAACAGTCCCTTCCCTGTCTGAAAAAGTACCCATCCTAAGCCAATTGGTACAAAAATGGACAAAGCGGGGAAGAGAACATTTGAATTATTTCAGATATGATCTTCTATGATGCAGCAAACCCATAAAGCACACACAAGAAGTTAGCAGAAAACTGGAGAGCTACTAGAAACTAAGGAGCTTAGAGAGATGTCAGGGAGAATGGCAGAGTTAAGTACCTCCAATCCCTGCTTCATAAAAGCAACGAGGACATCAGCAAAAAATAGTCCAAATCAACCCTTTCAGACTCTTGAAATTAACCAAAAGCTTGTAATAAGAGAGCATTTATTCAAGAAAGGCGGCTGGATGTGGGTTAAGCACAGCACACTCTGGGGCATTTAAATTGCTCTATTCAGACCCTCTTCTCCTTGTCTCTGGGTATTTTTGAAAGTCAAGAGCCAGCAGTCATGGTGAAAATCCGCAGCCCAGCAGCCAATGGAGGGGAAAGAACAGGATGGAACACATTCAAAGCCCCATTCCAAGAGAATTATCTTTATTTCATCTGTCTGGAAGTTCCTGAGATAACCCCACTCGAAAGCTTTCTCTTTACTTTATCTTCCTCAGGATTACCCACAGTGAGAAGCCTCTGTAACAGGGCCCTGGGTCAAAAACAATCAGCAGCAGTTCAGCTACGTGAGGTGGTGATAACAGGAGGAGGTAAAAATCAAGCTAACCAAAACCTTCGAAAAAGTATAATCTGGAGAAAATCTGGAGAACAAGGGTCAATGGGGGGCTCCGAATTCCAGGGGAATCTAAAAATCACGAGCACATACAGGGTATTGTTCACACTCAGGGCTACAGGTATGCCAGGAAAGGCATGACGAGGCCGAGTTCTCTCGCCTGTGGCCGGTCATGATGCTTTGTGCAAGCAGGAAGCAAAGACTAAGACAGTATTATAAAGTGACTTGCAGTGTTGAAGCCAATGCCCCAACACACACAGTGCCACTCAGTCAACTCTGAGACATATTAGCTCCATGCTTTTAAGAAAGTCTCTCTCCAACCAATTACTAGCTGACCGATGTGGTCAAATAGCCAGTATTTCAGTGGCCACAATGAGAAAAAAAATATTATGGACTTTACAAATTCAGCCGAATCCCACGGCTCCAATATTAGCAATGTTAACATCCTGGGCAGGTATCCTTTTATCCTGTTTTCCTTAGAGAAATACTACCTATAGTTGCTGCCTCTAAACTTAAAAAAAATTTTTTTTAACGTTTATTTATTTTTGAGACAGAGAGAGACAGAGCACGAATGGGGGAGGGGCAGAGAGAGAGGGAGACACAGAATTGGAAGCAGGCTCCAGGCTCTGAGCCATCAGCCCAGAGCCTGACGCGGGGCTCGAACTCATAGACCGTGAGATCGCGACCTGAGCTGAAGTCAGACGCTTAACCGACTGAGCCACCCAGGCGCCCCTGCCTCTAAACTTTCTAAATAATGTTTATTAATGTTTGAGGCTGGGAGGGGCAAAAGGAGAGGGAGGGAGACACAGAATCCAAAAGAGGCTCCAGGCTTGAGCTGTCAGCACAGAACCTGACACAGGGCTCGAACCCATGAGCCATGAGATCATGACCTGAGACAAAGTGGGACGCTTAACCCCCGAGCCACCCAGACACCCCTGATTGTTGCCTCTAATTCCTTCACTCCCATTCTCCCAAATCTCATCGTCCCCCTTGGTGTCTCTGTTCACTGCCTCAGTGAACAGTGTCTCATTTTGAGCACAAGGTGGTGTCACCCTTCTTGAAATCACCTCTTCCCTGAAATCCCTATCATTACACTTACCTGGTTTGCCATCTGCCAGACTGAATGCCCTTTCTGTCTCCTTCACGCACTTCCCTCTCTCTCTAAAGTCGTTGTGCCCAGGACTCAGGGTGAGGTCTCTATGCTTCTGTCTGCATCTGCAGTCTCATGGCATTAAATATTATCCAACTCCCATGACCTCCTGTCTTCTTCCTACCTGGAGGGCTCTCCCCACAGATATCTAAGAGTATCTCATGCTAACAATGCAAACATGGAAGTCCTCCTGCCCTGGGGAAAATGTCTCTGTTTTTCCTGCCCCAAGTCTCTTTTCCTCTTTGTCCAGGAGCAGGTGACATGAGTCTTCTGTGTTGTTGTCACGAGCATGCTATGAAGGCGTACGCTCAGAAGACACACAAGTTGTGTCTTTCCACGAGGCCAGTTTAAGTTAGTCATCAAGCAGGGTTAACATAATTCTAAAGCAGGTTCAGGATTCCCAACCCAGTGACATTGCACCACGTGATTCACTTGGCTCCTTACATGGCACACAAAGGAGAACACTAGACAAGTCACACAACAAACGAGCTAACACACGGGGGGTAGTAAGCTAAGGAACCAAACGCGAAGTCAGTGTGTGGGCTCACAGCCGAGATGAGGCCTCGGTCTGGTCCAGGTCAGCTCTCGGCACTTACTGCTTATTATGTTCAAGCAGTGAGGGATCCCAGTTCTGTTTGGAGATCAGTCAGGCGGAGCCTTCGGCATCAGCTACCTTTCTGAAGTGGTCAGGCAGGGGTCAGTGTCTGAGGAGTCCGACAGCTTGCTGCCAAAATCCTCCCCCTTTAAAGGGATTTCATCAGTGATGGGCCCCTGCAGACTTCCGCTGCTTCTGCCTGCTCTCAGTTCTGGGGTGTCATCAGCTGGCGCTGGTCTCAGGGATATCTGGTAGCTGCGGTACGCTTGGCTGCTTGTGTCACTGCTTGACTCAGGGACCTGCTTGCTCTCTACAATTATCAGCAAGGGACCTGCTTGCTCTCTACAATCTTGCTCTCTACAGTTATCTAAGCCAAAAGCTCAGGAATCATCTTTAGATGCTTTTCTCCTGTATCTGTCATACCTATCCATCAGCAAACCCTGCCTTCTTTAGAGCCAAAATAATATACGGTAAAACCTTGGTTTGCGAGCATAACTCATTCTGGAAACGGGCTTGTAATCCAAAGCACTTGTATATCAAAGTGAATTTCCCTATAAGAAATAATGGAAACTCAGATGACTTGTCCCACAACCCAAAAATATTCATATAAAAATGACTACAGGGGCGCCTAGGTGGCTGAGTTCATTGAGCATCCAACTCTTAGTTTAGGCTCAGGTCATGATCTTGTGGTTTGTGAGATCGAGCCCTGTGGTGGGCACTGTGCTGACGGTACGGAGCCTGCTTGGGATTCTCTCTCTCTCCCTCTCTCTCTGCCCTTCCCCCACTCACGCTTGCTCTCTCTCAAAATAAACTTAAAAATTTTTTAATGATGATAATAGTGTAATATAATACAAAATAATAGAGAAACTATAAAATATAAAGAAAAATAAATTAACCTGCACTTACCTTTGAAAAATTTCATGAGTGGTGTGAGGGAGACAAGAGAGAGGAGGGTTATTGTGTAGGACAACTTTCACTACCACTAATGGAATCACTGCAATCTATTGACTCGATGGAATCTTTTTTTCTGCATGGGGGCCACTGTATACGCTTGCATGAATGTTGACTACAGTACAGTATTAATAAACTCCTGTCAGATGCTGTATTTAATGTAACTGGCAACAAGGCAGCAGAGGAAAGGGTCTATGTCTGCAGGCAGCCTGACCTAGAATGAAGCAAAGCATTCCTAAGCTTACTCTTGTATGGAAAAGCAAAGGACTGTCCATAGGTGCTTTGAAGTGACAAAAAATACACAAGTTCCAGTTGTGGGCACCTTCCAATGTTCTGAAAAATCACGGATTTCTACCAAACATCATGGTGTGAGACTGAGCATCTGAGCATGGGAGATGATCACCCACAATCCTGCAGGGAGAGAGAGGGAGAGAGAGAGAGAGAGAACCACTGGCTCAGTTGTGATCACATGACATTCAGCATCACGTACTACTCACATTACAAGACATTGCTCGTTTATCAATTTAAAAATTTGGGGTGCCTGGGTGGCTCAGTCGGTTGAGCGTCCAACTTCGGCTCAGGTCATGATCTCACAGTCCGTGAGTTCGAGCCCCGCGTCGGGCTCTGTGCTGACAGCTCAGAGCCTGGAGCCTGCTTCCGATTCTGTGTCTCCCTCTCTCTCTGCCCCTCCCCTGCTCATGCTCTGTCTCTCTCTGTCTCAAAAATAAATAAAAACATTAAAAAAATTAAAAAAAAAAAGATAAAAAAATAAAATTTATTAGAAATGTTTGCTCGTCTTACAGAACACTCCCAGAACAAGTTACTCGCAATCCAAGGTTTTACCATCTACCCCAAATCCAAGCACTTTTAGTCTATCATCTAGTCACGTGCCATGACACAATATACATTCTACTGATACCCATATCTATTGTGGCAAGATCTGCCAGGTGCTCACAAATCCTCACTTCCCAGACTCCTTGAACTTACTTCAGACCACATGACTGGGTTCATGCTGGTGGAAGAAGGAAACAGGTAGCATATGCTGCCCCCAGCTTCAAATGTCCCCCTAAGTATTCCTCTCACAGGCCAGAAGCAGGGGTCGAGGAGTTGGCAGAGCGACAAGCTGTTCCAGCCCAGACCCCAAACCACCTTCTGGGGTTACTGCCCAGAGTTGCCTCCCGAGCACATCACACCATGCAGTGTGAGGAATAAACTTTTTTATGTTAAGCAACTGACATTTGGGAGCTTTCTGGGCACTGCAGCCGGCATGTACCCTAATGGACAGACACGTATAAAAAGCACATGTAGAGACCGATCCACGTGGACCAGTAGCTACCTCTGGGATGGCGCTTGAACTGGGTGCATCAGACAAGGTGAACCTCAGCCTGATCTACAATGTTTTTATTTTCACAAGGATAATGAATGTATACATTTTAGGTGTTGATAACAAATTTAAAAGACAATCCCTGGGGGCACCTGGGTGGCTCAGTTGGTTGAGCATCTCACTCTTGATTTTGGCTCAGGTCATGACCCCAGGGTTGTGGGATTGAGCCCCGTGTTGGGCTCTATGCTGAGTGTAGAGCCTGCTTAGGATTCTCTCTTCCTCTCTCTCTCTCTCCCCCCTGTCTCTTAGCCCCTCTCCCCCACTTGCATGTTCTCTCTCTCTCTCTAAAAATAAAAAAATAATAAAAATTTAAAAAGACAATCCCTGAATTCCCCTCCTCTTGCTCCTGGAAAACTCTATTCCCGAACTGCCTTTCCCTTACTCAGCTCCATGGTTCCCTGGGCTCCATGCCTTGGCTCAGGGCTAGGGCAGGAAAGGATGAGATACAGTCAATGAATCAGTCAACAGACACCAGCACCAATCCCTTGGGCCCTGGACTGTCACAAACTGGACAGGACGAGGTAAATGAGTCATGTTCCCTGGCCCTGGGCAGCTTTCTCATCAGAGTGGCCACTCTGTTGAAAGAACTGTGCTGTATTACAAGCTCACATGCTGAAGATGGGACCTGTCTGGGACACAAGGGGGCCAACTCTCTGGGTCTGTCTCTTCATCAGTGTCCAAAGCTAGCAGGGAGGCAGAACAGAAAGGATAATTGCATCAGGGCGAGGACAGAATGTGTACTCAGATCAAGGAGAAAGGCCACAAAAGTAGAAGTGATCAAATCAGGAGCACCTAAAGAAGACGCGCCTAAGGTGGGTCTTCATGGCTGAGCACAAGCTCAATGAGACAGCAAGAGTAAGGGAAGGAGCATGCAAGGCGGCAGGATCCACATGTGCAAAGCATAAGAGGTGAAATGATCCTTTACAGTCAAGACACTGATGGCCTCACTCTGTTTTAAACTCAGGGTGTGTGCATGGGAGAGGCACTCTGGGCAGGCATCCCTGTGTGAATTTGGACTTGATCCACAGGGCTGCCACCACCACTGTGTAGATTGCATCCTTGGGTGTCTGGCCACAAGGGCAAATGCGGCTGAAATCCAATCAACTCAATCCACCAAGCAATGCACCCTGGCACTGGTTTGAGTCTACCCGGAGAAAGGGATGGCTTTTTCTCACTTCCCAAATATGCTGTGGAGTCTGACAGCAGCCTTCATTATCCTGCCCCCAACACCACAGCTTTCAAAGCCTTTTCACTTGTCAGATCTCACTGAATGAATTCTCACAACTCCGTGGAATAGGGATTATGAGCACGATTTCACAGATGAAGAAATAAGGCTGAGAGGTGGAGAAGGACAAAACTCTCCAAAGAGGCACTACTCAATTCCAGGGAGTTTACTCAGGTCAAAAGATCTTGGGAAATGGGGTGCCTGGGTGGCTCAGTTGGTTGAGCGTCCGAGTTTGGCTCAGGTCATGATCTTACAGTTTGTGGGTTCGAGCCCCTCGTCAGGCTCTGTGCTGACAGCTCAGAGCCTGGAGCCTGCTTCCAATTCTGTCTCTCCCTCTCTCTCTCTCTCTCTGCCCCTCCCCCACTTGCAGTCTTCCTCTCTCTCTCTCTCTCTCTCAAAAAAAAAAAATAAATAAAAATTTAAAAAAATTTAAAAAAAAGATCTTGGGACAAATTAGTGAGACTGTTGGCCATTTGCCCTGTGCAAAACACAGGCTTGACGAATACAACTAAAGTTCATTATACACATTGTGCAACATGACCAGAAATAGAAATCTGAACAAGGCAAAATAATAGCTAGTTTAATAATTCTCATATTTCCTTTCATTCTATTAGACTGTCCTTGGTGGAAACTCATCTATAAAAGGATGGACTATCCCCTCACTATCTGGCAGCAGAGACCAGGTCGTGACTGCTTCATGACATCAAGCAAAAATCCATTTTGTGGCCCCTCCTACGATGGGGAGGGACCTACAATTTCACACATCTGAAATGTTAGATATTTCACCAAGAAACCAAGGCAATTAACACTATCTGATTTTTACCTAATATTACTTGGGTGGAAGATAAATGGAACTTTGCAGGGAAAAAAATCCTTCTGATGGAATTCTTTTTCCTGGTTTATGAAAAAACAGCCTGACAAAGGGAAGGGGATGTTCCCAACCTTGGCCAAGGTCCCTGAAGCATCCAGGCACAAAGGTTGTATGAAGAAGCTATGAGTGAATTCGGACCCTGAACTAGCTTCTGAGTACCACTATGGGGCTTGTTGTCCAAGGATAGATGACGGTACCGAAACACTGGGTAGGTAAGCGTTCCTGTTTCTATCTGGAACATTAATGAGATACATAAAATTCATCGAGAGTTGTACTAGAAACACCTAACCTAAGTTTATAAAACAAGTTGTCGAGGGTCTTTCTAAAAGTTCCAACAACCAAGCCAAGTTTACAGGTAGCCAGTACTCAGGGGCTACTGGAGAAAGCTTTGAATACAGTTTCGGCGCCATCTTGTGTCAGTATCGAGATCAGCATTTCTAAACAAGAAAAAAAAAAAAAAAAACATACAGCAGAGGTATGAGGGAGTTGATAGACTCTGGCAGGGGTGAGTAGCCAGGCGTTCCTGAAAATTTAGGGACGGAAGGGAGATGCCAATGGAGAAACAGGCTGGGGCCAGCTCCTGAAGGAAGCCTGTGTTTCACAGGCACTGAAGGGCTGTTAGCACCTCAGTGAGGTGATCAGATGTGTGTTTTAGAACACTTCAGGTGCAGGCATATAGACATGGGCTTCAAGAAGGCATCAGGTAAAAAAAAACAAAACAAACAAAAAAAAAAAAAAAAGAAGGCATCAGGTGCTTATGGGGTCAGCATGTCCAAGCCTATGCTTACTATCGGAATTCTTGGGCCAGATCATAGGAATAGCTGCCTTCTACCGGAACACGAGCAGGGATTATCGGCTGACTTGCTCACATCTCTATCCACACTGCCTAGAACCTTAAGAGTTCTTCTTAAAAAATGAAAGGGGCACATTTCACAATAGAAAGACGCCATGATAATACTGTCAAAGTGCAGATCCCCTACCCCATCCATCCCCCCCAGCACCTTTGTGAGAATAAGGCATCTCACAAGCCTGACCAGCAGGCATCAGTCTCCTAACCTTACAGGTGAAAACAAGGAGGCTGAGCGAGGTTGCCCTGCTAAAAGCAAAGACCCTCTCCCCATCTGTGACTCCTTCACTGCTCAGGCCCCAGAGAGCTCCTGTTTCATGTAACCGTGTTGGACTTTGGGACCAGGCAAGGCTTAACCGTGCATCAGCGGTGTCACACATGTACCCTCTGGACCTCCAGGTTATGCATCTACCGCACGCCCGGAGAATGAGGCTTAATTATGGCTCCAGAAAAGCGGTCTTTCAAGTGACATTCCCCAGGACGAACCCCAATGAGAGAGGGAACATTCAATCCCACTAGAAAATATGAAAAGTCCGCATCATCCTCTGAGGGGGAGGGCTTAAGAAAGGCTGCGTCTTCTGCCTCCCTCCATCACCCTAATTGTACAAGGGGGGAAACTGAGGCCACCAAAGAAGAGAGTCTCTCTGAAGCTACTTCGCAGGCTCGGGAAACCGGAGCGCACGGCTTTCCCATTGGTCCTGGAAAGGAGGGGTCCAGAGACGATGTGCTACAGGATTTCCGGGGCAGCCTCACCTCTGCACGCTCCCATCGCCTCCGCTAGCCGTGACCCACTCAGCTTCGTTCCTGTCACCCGCTCGGCTCCACGTGACTCTCTGCGCTGACGCTCGCCTCCTCCTGGCACCACTCGGCTCCACCCGACTCGCTCCGGGCACCAGTCGGCTCCACTCGGCCTCTCTCGGCTCCGCTCGGCCCGCGTCCGACCCCTTTCGGCCCCACTCGAGGCTTCGCTCGGCTCACACATGCTTAGCCTCTGAGCCAGTGGAATCTCATAATTTCTCACCTTCGCCGTGGCTAGTCACGCAGCCGTCTGCTGGGTCGGGCCAGGCCCACCTCGGGTTGTGTCACGCACAGCTCGGCTCCACCCTCCACCGGGCACACCTCGTTCCCTTCTTCAGTCGCCTACGAAGCTCCCCCGCACGCCCGTGCACTTGCCAACTCCTCACTTACCGGTGGTCCGCTCTGGGGGAATTGGTCCCAGGTGACCCCGAAAGGGTCTCCCAGGGTTTACATCATCGCGGTGGCCTCGCGGATTGAGGGACGGTTCTGAGTTTGGCGGACTTGGCGTCGCGTCCAGGGCCTCCCATGTCACAACTGGATGAACTTGGGGCACCTCCCCTCCCTGAGTCTCCGTCTCTCTATCTGCACCAGGAAGCTGTTGAAAATTCCGCTCTCCTGAGGCTACTTGGAGGATTCGGGAGCCAGTGAGCACGTGTGAAAAGCCATCTATGTGCTGAGTGAGTGTGGACGCAGGATGATCTCCGGCCCAGCATCCTCCGGGAGCACTCAAGACCAGACTGGGCGTGTTTTAGAAGACCTGGCTCTCTGCTTTGCCCCAGTGGTTTGAGCACATCGCTTAGACGCGCTGAATCCGTTTCCTCTCCTTAAGGTAGGCATAGCTCCTTAGCGAGCAAGAACCGTCTGCGCTTGCCCTGCCCTCCAGCCCAAGACAGCTCAGAAAGAGGCTGCACAGGTGTCAGTCCCGTTTCCCATCCTTTAGAAAGTTGGCCTGGGGCAAGGATAGCCTCTTATAACAACTCTGTGTGTGACTGAGATAGATTCATTCCAGAAACATTTAGTAGCTTTGAACTTGGTGCCGGGAAAACGGCAACAGTTGGCGGCTTGAGTTGTAGGCTGCAGAAGCTGAATTTACTAATTTGCGTAAAAACAGTTGTTGGAAGGATACCGGCGAGAAAGTGGAATGAGGGGTGCTTGAAGACAAGGGTCGGTAAAGCAGGAGCGGGGCTGTCCCAGGTGGTTTAGGTGCCCCAAACTTCTGAGCAGTCACTCCTGGACACTGCTGCTTTTTGAAGGCACTCTAACCTTTTCTGCTGTCTGAGCTGTCCCTGCTCAGAGTCTGTGTGTCTGGAGAAGGAGTCTGATTAATGGGGCATAGGTGTCAGGACATGTTTCACATTGGAGTAGGTTTTGAAGGATGAGTAGAAAGTTACCAAAGGAAAGGGGACCTTCTAGGTAGGAGCTGTGTGTACAGGGCATGTCCAGCACAAGGCAGGAATCTTGGGGCGGTCTCAGAAAGCTGCTTCCCACACTGTGCCGCGTGCTTGCCTGGTTATCTTGAAAACCCTACAGAAGTAGGTATGATTAATTTTTTGGAAAGTGATTTTATTGTCTTATAAAAATACGAAATGCTTTGTAAAGAATCCACACTATACAGCAAAATACTGCCAAAATGGGAGGGGGGATCACATATATTCAAGTACCCCAGATATGCAGGAATAATATTAGGCAACATCATTCCAGATATCCTTCTAGGCATATATATTGCAGGAGGGAAGAAGGAGAGAAGGAAGGAGAAGGTTTGGGTGGAAGGAAGGTAGGGAGGGTAGAAGAAAGGAAAGAAGGAAACGAAAGAATTTTATGAAGTGGGATCACACTCTGTATGCTAATTTTTTTGTTGATTTCCATTTGTAATGTTTATTTTAACAATTACAAATATAAACTTGAGTCCTGAGTTTTTATTTAACTAATTATGAAATAATGAAATAATGTTATAATGAATAATGAAATAATGAAATAATGTTAAATAATGAAAATTTTCCAATTTTTTTTTTTAAATGTTTACTTATTTTTGAGAGAGAGACAGAGCATGAGTGGGAGAGGGGCAGAGAGAGAGGGACGCACAGAATCCGAAGCAGGCTCCAGGCTCCGAGCTGTCAGCACAGAGCCCACGCGTGGCTCAAACTCATGAACTGATAGATCATGACCTGAGCTGAAGTCAGACGCTTAAATGACTAGGCCACCCAGGCGCCACTCCAAGTCTTTAAATATGCTTTGGAAGCAACATTATAATGGCTGCATAATATTCTATCAAGTTCATGAATTATAAATCGTAACTTATTTACCTAAAGTTGGACATTTTGATTATTGCTAATTCTCACTGTTATAAATAACATTGCTGTAAACATCTTTGCATATGCATATATCTGTGAAACTATCTCTGATTATATCTTTAGAAGTAGGATTACTCATTTAAGGACTATGAATATTTTTGAGATGATTTTCAGTTTGCTTTCCTAAAATTAGTATTAATTTATAGACTCAAATAATGCATGAGTGCTTGTTTTTTTGTTTTGTTTTGTTTTTATTTTAGAGAGAGAGAGCAAGGGTGGGAGCACGTGGGGTGGAGGAGAGGGGCAGAGAGAGAGAGAGAGAGAGAGAGAGAGAGGGAGAATCTTAATCAGGCTCCATGCTCAGCAGGGAGCCCGATGCAGAGCTTGATCCCATGACCCTGGGATCATGACCTGAGCCAAATTCAAGAGTCAGATGCTTAATGGACTGAGCCACCCAGGTGCCCCTCATGAATACCTGTTTCAGTGGGTGCTGAAAATTCACATTTAAAGTATATTTGGTCAAGTGTACAGATTATAAATAGTATTTTATTGTGGCTCTATTGCCTATTTCTCTAGCAATGAGTTTGGTGATTTTTTATATATTTGTGGTAATTAATGTTTTTTCAATCAAGAATTGGCTATCCATGTTCTTCTTTACTAGAGTAATCGTGATTTTTAGAGCCTTTTATTATGTATCAAGGATAGCTACCTCTAGTCAAAATTATTTTTACCTAACTGAATATGTACTTGAATATTTTGCGTATAGTTTTGTGTTCGCTTTTTATAATGTACAGAAATTTTAACTTCATTACATCATTTTTTTCCTTTGTGATCTCTTTCATTGCCTTTATCTTATCTTAGAAAAGATACCTTTTTACCTTCATGCCAGTTAAAAGACACATCTGTTTTCACCTAGTGTTTTAGAGTTTTGTTGTTTACACTAAAATCTCTAATAAAGCCGTTACTATGGTGTAAGTTAAACACTTAGTTATTCTTCACTAAGTAGTTTTCCAAAAATCTTTGTTGAGTCAATCATCCATCTCTTTTCCATTTGCCCATGATGCTTCTTCACAGTACACCTATTTCTTATTCTGTATGCTAAATTTTAAAATAACATATGGAGCTTACTGATTTTTGAATTTAACGAAAGAAAAAGAATTTAATGGAAATAAAAGCAGTTCTAACTTTACTCGTTGGTTTGTTACCGTATTGGATATTATTTCCTACAAGACCTCCCAAGATTATGAAGAATATTAAGAAGTTGGGAGTCATGTATTTTTTTTTTAATTACACATTTCACTCCACTCTATTTTTCCCTACCATGAAGGATGAGAAAAGTAAGGCCCTCACACTCTCTTCCTTGCCCACGCCCAACATTCTGCTGCTGGGCTATTGTTTTTATAATGCCAAGGTCTGTGATAATCACATTTACTCTGCCACCTCCCTTCCCTAGGATGTTTAGACCTAGTGCTGAGTTTATTTGGAAGCACTGCTTACCTCTGGTCCTGTTACTTTGTCTTTTCCTTCCAAGTTCCCTGTCTAACTGTATCTCTTGGTTGACATAGTCCCACTGACAAATGTGACATCAGGCTTGTTCAAAGACACTTTGCCCGTGGCAAAACAGTGCAACAGTCAAGATTCTCATCTATATTCTCCTGACTGCAGAGACAGTGCTCAGGAGAGCAATGGGAGCCATGAGTTTTTAGGTTTAGGGGGCATGGGGGAGGCACGCCCTCTTTCTGAACCTTCTGAGGAGGCCAGAGGAGCGTGGATAGGAACGCATGGCTAGCTCTACTCCAAGGGATCACATTCAGGACTGGGATTTCTGTGGTACCAGGAAGTCCTCAGCCCTCTTAGTGGGTCCTCTTGGCATAGATTTATCTGGAGTCTGATGACTATGGACAGAAAGTAGAAAAATGAGTGTGCTCGCTTTGGGGGCACATATACTAAGGTTGGAACAGCACAGAAATTAGCATGGCCCTTGTGCAAGGGTGACACACGAATTCGTGAAGTGTTTCATATTAAAAGAAAAGATAAGAAAAGAAAAAAGACAGTAGAACAATGAGGTGGTCCAAAGCATCTGTTTTCCTTCTATCAGAAACAAAAGTTCCCCAGCCAGAGGCCTAAACAACAAGAAGTCTATCTTCTTTTCACTTGGGGGAAAAACGAAAGCCCAGAGTTGCCTTCTGGGCTGCAAGGGCAGCTCACCCAGGCCGGTGAGTCCAGGATCCTTCTAGTTTTTCATTCTGCTGTTCTCAAGATGGCAGCCTGAGGACCACAAAGAGGGGAAAACGCAAGGGACGAAGAACCTGTGACTTCCACCTACATCTCAGTGGCCGCCACAGAGCCATGGCCACTCCTAGCAGCAACAGATGCTGGGATCTGTACGTTTTTAAGTCTGTCAAAAGACAGAAGTTTTGTCTCATGATAACTGATGTTTCTTATTTTATTTTATTATTTATTTATTTTTTGTTCAAGTTAATTCTAGGTAACATAAGGTATTATATTAGTTTCAGGAGAATTCAGTGATCCATCACTTCCATAGAACACCCAGTGCTCATCACAACAAGTGCCCTTCTTAACACTCATCGCCCATCTAGCCCATGCCCCGCCCACCTCCCCTCCATCAACCCTCAGTTTGTTCTCTGTCGTGAAAAGTGTGTTTTATGGTTGCCTCTCTTCTCTTCCCCCCATGTTCATTTGTTTTCTTTCTTAAATTCCACATATGAGTGAAATCATATGGTATTTGTCTTTCCCTGACTGACTTATTTCACTTAGCATCATACATTCTAGGTCCATCCACATGGTTGCAAGTGGCAAGATGTCATTCCTTTTGATGGCTGAGTAATATTCCATTATGTATCTAGATAGATAGATAGATAGACAGACATATATATAATATATATATATATATTCCAATATTCCAATATATATATAATATATATATATATAATGGAAAAAATATATATATTATATATATATTTCTCTCTATTTAAAATTAACAAATATGTATACATATATATACCACATCTTTATCCGTTCATCAGCCAATGGACTTTTGGGCTCTCTCCCTAGTTTGGCTATTGTTGATGATATTACTATAAACACTGGGGTGCATGTGACCCTTCAAATCTGTCTTTTTGTAGCCTTTGGGTAAATAGCCAGTAGTGCAATTGCTGGATCATAGGGTAGTTCTATTTTTAACTTTTTAAGGAATCTCCACACGTACTTCAGAGCAGCTGCACCAGTTTGCATTCCCACCAACAGTGCAAGACGGTTCTCCTTTCTCCACATCCTCGCCAACATGTGTGGTTTCCTTGTTTTTAATTTTATTCATTCTGGCAGGTCATGATAAGTGATATTTCTTCATCGCTTTTTAACCTATGGTGATAACACTTACTCACGTTCATATATTTGTTTGAAATGCCAAATGTGACTCTGGCACAGAGCCAGCTGTAGTGGGTACAGTGGTGAAGTGACAAGGTGCTTGTCCTCACATGGGTCGCTTGGGGTGCTCACATGTGCAAAGCGCATAATATGTGTTACTCCTTTTAGTTCTCATAACAGCACTGGGAAGTAAGTACTGTCATCCCGATCTTATGGGCAGGTAAACAGAGGCTAATAATCTATTCAAGGGTCCATACTTATATAACATGGCCAGAATCCAAACTCATGTTGGTCTCCTCCAAAGCTTTGGCTCTTAACAATATTCCACACTAGCGGTTTCCATCACTGGCTGCATCCAATGCCTGGGACCTATCCCTCAGATTCCGATTTAATTGGTTAGAGGTGAAGCACAGACATCAGTAAGACTGTATTATCTTATTTAAAGTGTACAACAACTGGAGATGGAGGTATTTTTCTCTCTACTTAAAATTAGGTAAACTAAGATCCGGAGAGGTAGATTCATTTGTCCAAAGTTACATAGCAGGTTCACAGTGGAGCTGGGATGTGGGTCCACATCTCCTCACCTTCTCCAAAGAGCTGTCTTTGGCTCCAGAAAAGGGTGACTTCCATTAAGTTGTGAGGCACACTGGCCAACCCCTCTGCTCCAGCCAGCCCAGAATCCTTCCTGGGAATGTGTGTGCCTGAGGGGCAGGGCACCACGTGGGAACTGGGTGATAAACAGGTCAGGTTAGGCCAGGATGTGCGGCGGAAGCCCAGCCTGCTGAAGGCAGAGGTGTGGCTGGGCCAGGGTGAGGGCCGGACGTGGGGAATGCACTTTTTCCCCAGCACAACAAGCTGTGGGCTTCCTCCGCCCTAGCTGAGCCCTGCCTGATATGTCAGGCCCAGAATGGGTCACTAGCCGGGGACTGGAGGGCTGGCAGGCAGGCAGGAGCCCAGGGCCAGTCCCCAGAGGAAGTCACATGGCAGGGGTCACAGGCCTGACCCAGGAATGGTGAAGGGAGGGAGATATTTCAGGCCTGAGAGGAAGGGCCCAGCCCACGAGATGAATCACCCGGGACAGATTATCCTGAGGAAGACCTTGGGGGTGGAATTGTGATAAGCACCGTCCTCCCAAGGTGACCAGGAGCCTGTGGTCAGCTGGCCAGTGATCAGCCAGGCCTCGTGTGGCTGGAGCACTCGTGTATCTAAGAAGGCCCACTAGCTCCAGATGCATTGCCAAAGTGACTTCTCAGAGACCTTATGCCGTGAGGAGGAGCATCTCTACCTTCAGGATGAGAAAACAGAACCTCAGAGCTAAGCTGCTCACTCAAGGTCATATGCCGAGATGGGATTTGAAATGGGAGCCTGCCAACTGGCCTCTCCAAAGCAGGGAGCTCAGATGGCGACCGTCTTCCCTCTCCACATGCTCCCTGTGTGGATCCGAAGTCTCACCAGCAAAACCACCAGGCTCTAGACGTATAACGGCAAGCCAGGCCTCGGGTCTTATGCTTGCTTCTGGATGAGGCGCTTGACTTGCCCAAACTGCTGAAGGTACAGAAGGAAAGGATGGATCTCAGAGAGGGCAGAGGGCTTGCCCAGGATTCCAGAGTAAGTCTGTCAGAGGCCGACTCAATCTGACTTCTGCCTCCCAACCCATGGGTCTGTGCACTGCACTAGTATTTGGATCCTCAACAGACTCTGCTCCGATGAAGCCAGACATGGTCGGTAGCTGGGGAGCTCCTTAGAAGCAGAAGAACGACTCCTACCTCTGCCAGGAGGCCCTGCTTGATCTGGAGGGGACCTGGGCATCTGTATTTGTAACCAAGTCATTCTGATGGATGAAGAAGTTTGAGAAACACTGGCACAGATGACCTTTAAGATTCCTTCTGGTCCTAAGGGCCGGGTTCCAATACATGTCATGACCATTGTCATCGTCATCATCATCATCATCAAATACCTGTCATATGTTGAGTGCATGATATATGCCAGATACTCTGATAAATGCTTTACGTGCATGATTTCATGTGACTCAGAGGTAGCACCATTATCCTCCCCGTTTTACAGAGGAGGTAACTGAGGCTGAGAGAGGCTAATTATTTTCCTAAGATCACAAAGCAAGTGGCTGAGCCGAGGCTCAAGGCTGGGTCTGCCCCAGCAGCCTCAGCGGCCTTTCACATCTGACTCTTCCCCTAACTGGCCATGTCTTGGGAGCCTCTAGTACCTGCTTTTGGATTCAGTCTCGCCATCTATGGGACGGACAGTCTCTTTGCACTCTTCGGGCTCTGCCTCAAATTTGCAAACTGGCCTTTGGGTTTGCCGCCCAGCCGAGCAGCTAACGGGACTCTGGCAGCAGGAGGAGTGAGGTGCTGCTTTTCCAGCCTGCATGCCCATGTTCCAGCTCCTCCCAGTCGGGGTGCTTCAGCCCTATTTATCCTGGCCCCCCTGTGTTAAGCACTGAATCACTGACCTGGGGTGAATGGACTTAGTGCGTAGCAGTGGGAGGGCTGGGATGGAGATGAAACCAGAGTAGAGGCCCCCGTTGTTAGCAGGGTGGGGAGACGTGGAGACAGAAAGGAAATTGACGGTTAACTTTTATTAAGCACTCACTGGGTGCCAGACACTCAGCGAGTTGCTGGACAACCGACTGAACCTCTCAACATCTCAGCTTTCTCTTCTGGAGAATGAGGTGGTTACAAGGGGTAAATGACACCCGTTCGATTATTCATTTATCCAACAATCATCCATCGAGGGCCGATTATTTGCCAGCCATCTTTCTCGGAAATGCAGCAGTGAAGCGACAAATACCTCCCTCGTAGGGCTAACAGGGCAGCCAGGAAAACAGGTAGAAATGAGTCAGCAAAGAAATACATCCTGTAAAATTGGAGAGTGGCAAGAAATGCTAGGAAGCTAAGTAAAGCCAGGGTAAGATGTGTGCGGAGTGCTGAGAAGGGACAGGATGAATGGGCAGGGGCTGCTCTCATGAAGTAAGCAACCACTGATAAAACTACCTGGGAGAAGAGTGTTTCCAGGGGGCAAAGAAATGGAGCCTGGCACATGGCGGGTGCTCAGTAAATGGTGAATGCTGTCATAGCTCAGAGGGAGGGACCCTGTCCTTACTGTAACAGGTGGGCGGTCTCTGTGTTGGGGCTGCTTCCTGGCCATGGGAATGTGGCCTGCGAGCGCCCCCCTTCTCGTCCCGCTTGCCCCCATCCTGGGAGAGTGGGCCTGGAGGTGGGCAGCCCCAAGCAGGTGGAGGAGGCGGAGCTTCCGTGGGAAAGGCTGCAGCACATCCACCAGCCTGACGCACAGCGGGAGCCCCCCCAAGTGGAGCCGGGGTGACAGTCACGAGAGGGCTGGACGCTGGGCAGCTACAAGACAACAGAGGCCCGCCTCACTCTCGAACACCCACACTGGGTCACCACCCTGCTCAGACACAGGGGACGTGGGCGTTTTCCCACATCTACATCTTCCCTCCACCTCTTCCCCCGACCCGGGGCTCCACAGGGGCTGGTCGGCCCTGGGTCCCGGGAGCTTCGCTGGAGCGCAGCCTCTGTGCACCCTCTTCTGGAAGTGCTCGCGCCAGGTGAGGGGGGCACACCAGCATACAGGCGAAGGTGATAGAGCAAGCTGGCTGCTGTGATGGGGGCCAGCGCGGGGCCCATGACGAATAATGGTCCTGGTGGAGGAATGTACCAGGGATGGCTTCTGGAGGAGGGGACTGCATCTCAAAGCGTGTCATTCGGTTCTCAGCGGAGAGGTCTGCTCTGGCTGCACTTGCTGAGAGGCCCCACCAAGCCACTTTCTCTCACACTCCTTATTAGGAGTGCACTGTGGGGGCACCTGCGTGGCTCAGTCGGTTGAGCATCTGACTTGGCTCAGGTCATGTTCTCATGGTTCGTGAATTCGAGCCCCGCATTGGGCTCTGTGCTGACAGCTTGGAGCCTGGAGCCTGCTTCACATTCTGTCTCTCTCTCTCTGCTCCTCCCCTGCTTGCGCACTCTCTGTCTCTCTCTCAAATGTAAATAAACATTAAAAAAAAAAAAAGGACTGCACTATGATGGTGAACAGGACCCTACACTGGCCCCTAACCTCGTGGAAACCCCTCCCTCCCCAGCATGAGGAGACAGACAAGAAAGAAACAGTGAGAATAAAAGCAGGGTCCATGAAGTGGCCAGTGCTGTGAAGGGAGGAGATAGGTGAAGGGAGGGCAGGAGGCTGAAGGTGAGGCTACTTTAGAGTGGGTCTGGGAAGGTGAGGAGTGACATTTCAGGGACTTTCTCAAAGCCACACAGGGTAGTGACAAAACCGAGGGAGAACCTCATTCTCTTGGCTTCCATAGAAGAGCTGCCTCATGCCCCATGCTCCCAGTATTCCCTCATGCTAAAAACCCACACACTTTTCCAACAGCCTTTCCCAGATGCCGATCACTGGGGGCCTGCTTCACGGGAATCACTGCTGCTCCCAGTTGCTCCCAACAGCTCCAGGCCTTTTCTCTGGTTTCTGTTGCTGAGGTTTTCTTAGAAGCACAAACAAAGAAACAAAAGAAACAAATACGAATGGGAAGACTCTACTATCCCAACCCTGGGAATCCGATGATGGAGACTGTTTTAAACGTGGACATCCTATCTGGATCGGTGGTGGCACCAAGCGGTGGTTGTGGCCTTTCCATTAGTTTAACGTTACAGCTGCACACGTGGTACTCGCTGTGTTCCAGGCAGCATCATAAGCACTTGACGTGTAGCGTCTCAAACCTCACAATAACCCTACGAGGCAGAAACTGTTAATAATCCCCAGTTTACAGATGAGGGAACTGAAGCAAGGAGAATTTAAGTAACTTGCCTAAGGTCATGGAGATAACAGAGTGGAGCCAGATTTGAACCAGTCCAGAACTAGCAGTGCTCCATGCATGTTCCTAATAATGCGGTCCTGGGGACCCAAGCAGCCTCTCCTTCTGCATCCAGCAGGGGGAGCCAAAGGCCAAGGCCCTCTGTGCCCCTGCCCCAGGCATGCTTGGCAGGCTAAAAAAGGTGCAGCATCTGCTGTAGAGACACCCTTTTCCCTTGATCCAGGCAGAAAGCGCCAAATAGGGAGAAAACCTCGTGGTTAGCATAGCTCTGTCAAAGAAGAACTTTCTGCAGTAGGTCTCACTGAGTCATGAAGCAGTTAGTCACAGCTGGTCTGGGGTCTTGCAATGAATCAGATACAGTTCCCTCTGGGGAAGCTGTCAGTCGAATGAAAGATTTTTAGCCTCAGTGAAAGCCCAACAACTCTTAGAATACACTTTTAAAGAAACTGCCCTGGATTTTGCAGCTATTAAGTGGCAGAGCTGGTATTCAGACCCAGGCCTTCTCGATCCCAAAGTCTGTGGTCTTTTTTATCAAGCCATGGTCCTCAATCAATGCTGGGGATACAGAGATGCAGGAGAGAGGGGCCTGTCTGCTAAGATCTCAGGGTCTAATGGAAAAGGAAGGCACGTGAGCCCAGCCATCCTTCTGGGAGGAAGGATTCTGCCAGGATCAGCTCAGGGGCCATGGAGCTCAAAGAGAAAAAATGTGTTTCCTGCTGTATCCCATACCCAGCATGGGGCCTGGCACACTTTAATCTTCAGTGAATGTTTGGTGGATGGATGGATGGATGGATGGATGAATGAGAAAGGGACTAAATGCCTAGGACAGAGGCAAAGTTAACCAGGGAAGGCTCTTCAGATGAGTTCACTTTGGGAGGGTCTTGAAGGATGAGAGGAATCAGCCAGGTTGGAAAAGGAGGGGGAAAGGCATTCCAGACATATAAAAGGGGATAACAGGATGGAGTAACAATCTCAACTTTTTTTTTTTTATTACAACCTACGATACACACACACACAATCGGAGCCTTATTATGTACAGTGCCCTATTATTTTCTGGTCTGTTTCCATTTTGTAAACATTAGTGGCAACCTGCTAATTTTTTGTGATACGGTCACAGGGGATTTGGGAAAAGTAGGGGCTGGAAACGTGATTTTCAGCCAGACTGTAAAGATCTTTGGATGTTCGAGTTGAGTTTGGACCCTTTTCAGTCCTTGCTTCTCCTACAAGCTCTGATCCTGAAAACTACTTGCTCCTTCTCTAGCTCTTTGAGTAATTTCCTGCCCACTCCGGCAGTCTTCTTCACTTGCTTCTGGCTGCTTTTCTCCCTACGCCCCCGCCCAGTTGGTTCTTTAAATCGTGCTGAACTGGGGCTCTGTGCTGGGCTGTCCTCACTCAGCCTTCTTGGCCTCTCTGACGTCTCACCCATGCCTTGGTTTGAAGGACTGCCCACTTCCAACTCTGGAGACCATCACCCTCAAAAGTCCACACGCTCCCTCCTGAGTGCCCAGCACACTCACTCAACTGCCCCTTCAGTGACCTACAGGCACATCAAACTCAGCACCTCCAAAACCAAGGTCATCACCTGTTCCTCCCTGTCCCATCTCTGTGTTGTCCTCACCAGCCACAGTGCCTCCAGGGCAGACTCTTGTCCTTGGAGATGCATCATTCTGTCTATTCTGCCTTCAGACCAGCTCTCAAATCCATCCGCTTGTCTCCTTACCATCTGCCACCACCCTTGTGTGGGCTGGACCTCTTCTGCCCTGCATGTCTGTGACACCTCCTGTCCCCATGCCCTGCCCCCTTCTCTCAATACCGCGTAACAGCTGCCATGAACCTTCTGAAGCATAAATATGACCGTATGACACCCCTGCCCAAACTTATTAATATGCTCTGTGTCCCCAGACTCCCTCTCTACCCCCATTCCCTCTGATGCTCCATTCATTCACCAGACCTTAGTGAGCCCTGCTTCCTCTGGCTTCAAAAACTCTGCCCGGTGAACCCCAACTCATTCTTTCTGGATCCCGGTTTAGGAACACTTCATCCAGGAAGCCTTCCCTGACCCACCCATTTGGAGCCCCCTTCTCTGTGTTCCCACAGTCCTTGCATTCCCCATCTTGATGCCTAATACCTTTTTTTTTCCTATTGCAGTGGCCCACGTCTCTCTTTTCCATTAGATGGGAGGCATAATTGAAGGATTAAGAGCAGATGCTGAAGTCAAAACTCCGTAAATTCAAATCCCAATTCTGCCACGTGGTAGCTGTGGAGTTTGGGATTTTATTTCATCCCTCCATGACTCATTTTACCCATACTATAAAATGATGATAATTATGATTATAACAAAAATATTAACAAATAAGAATAGTACCTACCTCATAGTATTATAAGAGGATTAAATGAGTCAATGTGCTACAGTTCTTGGTGACAGTGCCTGGTACATAGTAAGTGCCACCAGTGTGACTGATAATCAAATCAGCCCTCAGAAGAGTTGCTCCAGGAGGGCAGACACTGGATGTATTTGATCCACTGCTATGTCCGCAGCACTTACCCCAACATCCTGATCATGAGTGTCCCCCAACACTTGTGACACGAGTGAATCTTTTGTCTAAGAGAATGACAATGCATATAGAAAAGAAAGGACACATTTAGGTGATGCTTTGGAGGAAGACTGCTCAGAGCTCATCACTGACTGCATCTGAGGGTAGGAGAGGAGGAGGAGGAGTACAGGAGGAAAAACATGGCCAGGACAGACTTTGTGACTTTCCTCCCGAGCCCTTAGCTACTCCAATCCCCCTCCCCCACTATCACTCATGACTGCCTTCATCCATCCAGGACTCCAGCCATCCTAGGGGCTCACTGTTCATCCCTCTCTCCACTCTGTCCCTTCCCTGCCCCTCTCTCGGCCAGGCCCTTCCAAGTCCTGTCAGACCTTCTTGTGGCCCAGGCCCAGCATCCTCCATTCTCCCTGCACACCCCCCTTCCACCTTAGTTGTTTCAGTTACAATTGCTGTGTAACAAGCACCCTACCCCAAAGAATGGCATAAAACAATCATTTTATTCTACTCCCAAATTATGGGGCTTGGAGATTTAGACAGGGCACATCAGGGATGACCACAGAAGCCCCTGTCCACGGTGCCTCAGCCGGAAAGACTCAAAGGCAGGGATGACTTGGTGGCTGCAGGTTGGAATCATCCACATGTCTGGCACCTGGGCTGGGAGGACTCCGATGCTGAACACAGCTGGGACTGTGGACTAGAACACCCACATGTGGCCTCTATCGATGCCTGAGCTTCCTCACATCATGGCAGCCTCCAGACCCCTTCCATGGTGGCTCAGGGCTCTGGCAGGAGTGTTCCAGCCAACAAGCAGAAGCTACACTGCCTCTTATGACCTAGCCTGTGGCAAGTCTTGTGGCATCACTTCTGCCACACATACGGCCACCCAGATTTAAGCAGGGAGAGCACAGACAGCCCACCTCTCAATGGGAGGCACATGGAATAATTGTGTGGTCATGTTTTAAAACCACCAGTGTCTCATACCTGGACCATGGGGTAGTCTTCTCTCCGGTCTGCCTGGCTTCACTTTGCCCAGCCCTACCCTTCCCCCACTAGTGGATTTTCCACAGGGCAGCCAAGGGGAGCTTTTGAACACACAAATGAGATGAGTCATCCTTCTTCATATCCCTCCAATGTCTTCCCACTGAACTTCCCCTTAAAATCTAAGCTCCTTGACATGCCTACACAGCTCTGTGGGATCTGTGTACCCCCATCTCCTCCCTTCCATCCCACTGGCCGCCTTTCTCTTTCTTGAGCAGAGCCCCACTTCCCCTCCTGGTGCTCATGCCCACCTCCAACCTTCTGCACTGCTGTCCTCCTTCTTGAAGTGCTGGGACCCCAGATCCTGCATCCTTCAGCTCTCAACTCAAACACCACCTGCTCAGATCTCAAATAATCCCTAGGCACCCAGTGTTGTCTCCCTCATCATTCTGTTTTATATTATCTTCACATCACAGGAAGCTGTGATGTCTGAAATTATGTGTTTACCTCTCTCTGGTCTGTCTCCCTCACTAGCTCCAAGAAAGAAGGTCCCTTGTCCTTCGTGTTCCTTGTGTCCACGGGCCTGCCATGATGCCTGGCATAGACATTTGCGGAATGTGAATGAATGCATGAACAGCGGTTTTCAGGGAAGATTTAGAAAAGCAATTCTGAACGATAGGCAGGTCTGGCGTTGTGGTGGTTAGAGTGGGGGGTGGGGGGCGGTGTTTCCAATCTGCCTCTCCCACTCACTAGCTGCTGACTTTGGGAAAAAACCTTCGCGTCTCCGAGCCTCAATTTCTTCAGCTAAAACGTGAGTCCACCAGCCCCTAGCTCAACTGGACTCTGGGGTGTACATCATAGGAGGGGATCAGCATTTCTGCTCAGCTGGAAGGCTCTGAGCACCCCGTTTCAGGGAACTAGGAGGAGCTAACAGCGCCCACCGCGCCCGCCAGGTGTCGCCGCGAGCACGTGCTGAGCGGCCAGCGGAGCCTGGCGCCCTCGGGCGGCTCCGGAGGCCCACGCCCGGGTCTCGTGCCGGGCATCCTGGCCTCCGCCCGACTCCGACAGTCCGCTAGGAGCGGCATTCCAGAAGAGGCTGCCCTACCTGGGCACCCACCTGCCGCACCCCCTCTAATAGACAGGGGTCGGGGAGGAATATGCTGAATCAGTTATCCCCGCTCCGCGGAAGGGGGCGCCCTCCCCTGAAGCTGGGCTCGGAAGCCTGGGGAAAGGGGGAACCGGGGTGCCACCTAACACCCCGCCCCCCAGCTCTGAGCGTTCCACAGGGCGGGGAGGACGAGGAGGCGAGCCAGGGTGCGGGGGTTTTCGGTCGCGCTCGATCCTCTCAACCCGAGGGGCAGTCCCAGGGCGCCAGCTCGACCCGCAACTTGCGAAGTAGCGACGCGTGGGGGTCGAACTGACTTCCACCGCCCCCTGCCCGGCTCGGCGCCCCGGAGCCGGGAGGGGGCGCCGCGGGAGCGCGTGGGGCAAGGCGTGAGCGCGCGCTTGGAGCTGGCGGCCCTGTCCCGCGGGCTCTGGGGTGCGGGGCGGGCGCTCCGGGGAGGCGGGCGGGGGAGGGGGTGGAGGAGGGACAGGAGAAAGGAGGGAGGGAGGGGCGGGGGCGGGCGGCAGCAGCGCCCCCGCACTCCCCGCGCCTCACACACTTGCACCGGCCGCTCGCGCGCAGCCCGGCGTCGCCCCGCGCTGCGCTCGCTCCTCCCTCCCTCCTCCCGCTCCGTGGCTCCCGCGCTCCCGGCGAGGCTCAGGCGCCGAGCGCGCGGACGGGCGCACGGACAGACGGCCCCGGGGACGCCTCGGCCCGCGCCTCCCGGGCGGGCTATGTTGATAGCCCCGCCGGGGCCGGCCCGCGGGATCAGCACTGCCCGGCCCGCGGCTCCGGCGGCCAGCGGGGACTATGAACCGGAAAGCGCGGCGCTGCCTGGGCCACCTCTTTCTCAGCCTGGGCATGGTCTACCTCCGGATCGGGTAAGGGCCGCTCGCATCTCCTGCACGCTGTCCCGGCAAAGTTGGTGTGGCCTGGGGAGGGGGTCGGCCGCCGGCCACCAACTTCTTCGGCCCCTCGGGGAGGCTGGGTGGGCGCGGTGTGGGAGCCGTGGGCGCACAAAGGCCCCCCGCAGGCGGGCGCCCCAGGGGCGCGCACAGCCCTAGAGACTCCGGCAGAGGTTCGGCCATCCTGAGGATGTCTGAGTCTGGAAGCCCCAAGAACCAGAGACAACCAGCAGGGACGGTCCGGCCTGGGGGACTCTGAGCTATAGCTGCTGCAAAGGGTCAGCCCCTCCTAGGGACACTTCTGACCCAGGCATAGGAACAGCAGGTCCTTCAGGAGCTCCGGAGCCGGGAGCCGGAACGACAGCCGCTCCCAAGGAACTCAGCCCCCGGAGCCCGAGAAGAACTCTGTACACAGAGGCGCGGGCACAGCCACTCCTGGAGTCAGGGCAGTCACGGGGTGGCAGGTGGGGCTAGTCCGTGCAACAGGGAACAGGTACCTAAAGGGAGGGACCTTCGATGGCAAAAGCACAAACCCGCTGCTCAGAGCCCTGACACCACCGATTTCCGAGGACCCTCGTACTCCTGGAGCCCTTTCCTAGGCCAAGGGGACAGCTCCTCCCATCCCCACGAACACACACAAAGGTAGGACGAGAGATGGCCCTAGACACCCAGAGAGACAAGCTCGCAGAGCCAGCGCCAGAGAGACGCGGGCCACCCCGCCCCCTAAAACTGGGCACCCGAGTCCGCTGGCGCGCCTGCGGAGCAGCCCTCCCCGCTTCACTCCAGCATTTCTGTGGAGGTGGGGCCTGGGGCGGCGCTCTGGCTGGAAAGTGGGAGGGGGTGGCTCGGGACGCGTCTCGGAGCTGCAATTGCAGGGCCAGTCACCCTTTGTACTTCGGAGATAATGCGTGTGAAGCACGGAGGGGCGGGAGTGGGGGCTTTAGGGATTGGTAGAGGTTCTGACGCTAAAGGAAGGGCCACCTTGGCAGGTTTCACACAAGCTGCTTTCCCACCTCCAGCGGTGACCACCGCCCCCCCCACCCCCCCTCCCCCGACCCCGACCATTCGGCTTGGGGAGAGGGCGGACTGCGGGGGTTGCTGCGAGGGGGTGTGTGTGGCAGAGCCTTTGTGTTTTGCCACAACCACTCCTCCCCTCTCCCCACCCCGCGTCTCCGGAGCGAGCGGGCATTTCGCAAGTTGAACAGCCGCCGGTGCGAGCAGGTGCGCACAGAGCGGACGAGGCGGCCGCCAGCCGCTACCGCGGACCGAGAGGCGACCGCAGGCGGAGAGGCGGCTGCGGGGCTCGCGCTCTGTCTGCCTGCGGGTGTGTTTTAAGTGTTATTGATTCATCCGCGTCTGGGTGGCTTTTCTTTCTCTCCCTGCTTTAATCTTCATCTTGGCCCGCGCCCCGCCGCCCCGCGCGCATCCAGCATCCAGGAAGCCGGTCGGGCTGATTGGCGCTGGCCGCGTGAGGCTTTATCTTCTTTTTAATTAGAAACGGGGCGGAGGGACCAGGGAAGGGAGAGAGAAAGGGAAAACAACAGAAAATAACCTCCCCTAGCTGCCCCGCCCGCCAGACCTCCCGCCGGCCGGGAGACCTCACTGGCCCCGAGGGGGCCCAGCTGCCCTGCAGGGAGGGAGGGAGCTAGGAGGGCGCTGGCCTTCAGCACCGACGTCGCCCTTTGGGGCAGGGAGAGGTCCAGGTCAGGAGAAGAAGTTGCAGGGTGAATTTGGCCCGGCCCCACTGCTCCCTGAGCCTCGGGTTATCCATCTGTAAAATGGATATGAGGAGTAAAGTCCCAAGGTCCTTCAGAAGCCTTCCAGCTCCCAGGATGTGACTGGTTCCTCCCTGCTCAGGACTGATGCTAGGGCAAGTGTCTCAAGCACTATCCCCTTGTGACAGCAAATCCAGTAATAATCAAAACCACGAGAGCAGCATACTTACCGAGTACATACTATGTGCCTGGCACTTTCTATGTTTTAATTTTCACAGCCACTCTGAGAGATGAGGACTAATTATCAATATCCTCATTTTAGTGATGGAGAAGCGGAAGTACAGAGAGGGGATGTAACTTGCCCAAGGCCACAGAGCTAGTAGGTGAAGGAAGCTTGGATGGCACCCTAGGCCTGACCTCTTAGCTGCTAGATTATTGTTCCTATGAATTTTTGACCCTAATAAATCATTACAGTCTGCTGGTGTAGGAATTCTCTGGGGGTCACAGGTGTTCACAGGTTCCTCCCGACTTGGGGCCAAAACGTCTCCACTTGCCACCTCTTCCTCAAACATCTCAAATAGTCTGGCTCTAGGTGTCTTAGACTCTCTCTTAGTGCCTCGGGTGAATGAATGAGAGCTCTACTGAGTCTCCTATTTCAGATCTGTGACGCACTGGCCCCCAGATCTCAATCTCTGTGAGCCTCAGTTTTCAGATATGCGAAATGGATATGGTGATTCCTGGCGGCCAGGGCTGTTTAGGAAGGTCCCAGGTATCTAATGTTTGCAGCAGCACCGGCCACACTGCCTTGGCATATGGTAGGGATGTTGCCAAAGTTCACTGCTTCATTCAGCACGTATTTGGGGGGCACCTGCTGTGTTGAACACAGGTACTTATTCTGAGTGATATTTTTGAAGCTCCATAATTCATTCATTCAGTAGCCATTTAGTGAACCAGCAGACGGCCTCCATGCCCCTCCGAAGAGCTCATAGTCTAATAAGACAAGTGGGAACAAAGTGGGCACGCAAAACCAAACACATTTTAAAACATTTCAGAAGACCGTAAGTCATAAAGAGAATTAAGTAAACAAAACAGAGACTGTGATAGAAAGTTATAAGGGGCGGGATGTGGAGGCAGGTTCCCTTAGCTGCGGTGGTCAAAGAAGGTGTCCTTTGAAGTCACATGAATGATGGCAAGAAGCCAAGCCTGGACATCTCAGGGGACCAGAGAGATTCCAGGGAAGGGGACGGGTAAGGACCTGAGGGAGGAAGAGCCTGAGGCAGGAAGAGGGCTGGTGTAAGGAAGGAATGAAGGGAAAGAGGGCAGGAGTGGTCTGTTATGTGCTTGGAGAGGAGTGGGATCACCTCATCTCCTGGGCCACTGGTACACAGAGCCTCGCTTTAAGAAATTCCAATTCCAGAACAACTTCCTGTAGCTGAGCCCCAGGATGGAAAGTGTGAGGCACTTTGCCCAGGGCTGGCAGTGACCTTCAATAAATGGAAGCTCTTATTATTATAACCAGAGTGAGGCATCAGGGGTGAGGTCTTCTCTTTAAAAGCTCCAGAGTGCGGACCATCTTTGTGTAAAGGGAGGGCTACCTGCACCATCGCAGGGTTACCACTGGAGCTTGTCTGGGGTTATCTTGATATTAGGAAATGGCCCCACTCTCAGGCCAGACACCCAAGAGTCACACTGACGCCTGTCTTTCCCTCAGACCCTACCCCATCCCTCCCCTCAGCTCTGCCTTCAATCAGTCCATCAGCAAGTTTGGTCAGCCCCATCTGCAGCCTCCCCCACTGCTGCCAAGGCTAAGCCACCACCCCTCTTACCCGTCCATCTGTTCTCCCTTCTCCTGCCCTGGCATCCTGCATTCCTCCCCACCCCCGCCCCCGTGGGGCTGGAGGGAGGGGATCCTGTGGGTTTCCCTGCTTTCAGCCTTTCAGTGCGTCCTGATGCACCTGAGAAAATTCTACTCTCTACCAGATCCTCTCCCCAGACCCTCCCCTTCCCTGAGCCTGAGGCAACAGCCTCTGTGGGTTCTTTCTGTTCATTAGCCATCCCAACAAGCTTGCTCCCCTCCCAGAACTTTGTGTTTGCCATTCCCTCTGCCCAGATTACTCTTCCATGGCTGGCTTCTGGCCATTCAGGCCCTGCTGCTCTGCTCCTCCCCAGGGAGGCCCTCCTTGACCACCCCAGCTAAAGTGGGCCCTCTCTCTTCCCTCCCAACCACCCCCCAAATGCCATCACAGTGTCTTCATTTACTTTCCTCATAGTGCCCACCACTGTCTGCAATGGTCTGTTTTATTCATTTGTGAAATGGGTGTAGTCCCTTCCATAGCTCCTGGAGGGCAGGCTATTGCCTCTGTCCCAGCATGGTGCCTGGCACTTGATAGGGGTCCAAGACGTATCTGTGTAGAGAATGAGTCAGGAACGTAGGAACTGTAGACGGTTCTGTCATAGGCATCCTCTAGGTGGGTCATGCCTAGAATGGGATACACATGCTCTGTTGGCATGAAGTTCTATGTAAATAGAACTTCTATTTACAATTACTTTTTAAAGATTTTGTTTGTAATAGAACACATACATACATACCAGAGAGTATATATAACATGTACAAGCAGTTGGGTGGGGTTTTTTTAATTAAAAAACATTTTTTTAATGTTTATTTATTTTTGAGAGAGAGAGAGAGAGAGGGAAGGGAAGGGGCAGAGAGAGAGGGAGACACAGAATCCAAAGCAGGCTCCAGGCTCTGAGCTGTCAGCACAGAGCCTGACACGGGGCTTGAACCCACGGACCATGAAATCATGACCTGAGCTGAAGTTGGATGCTTAACTGACTGAGCCACCCAGGCGCCCCATTTTTTAAATGAATGTCTGTGTATGGACAACCTGCTGCCTGAAACTTTATAGTTACCATTCCCTGGCTTGACTTTGCAGTTTTACCACATAGAGATGATTCCTAGACAATATTAGGTTGTATTTTGCATGATTTTAAATTTCATCTCAATTGAACCCAACCATAAATACAAGGGCAACTTCTTTTGTGCACATTATGTTTGTGACATACATCGTCTTTGTGTGTGTATATCTTAAAAGGAAATCAAGCCTCACTGATATTGTGTATATATATATATATATATATATATATATATATATTTCAAAAGTGCCAATAGGGAATAAAAAAATGAATAAATGTGGGTTGGGGGTGCAGTGTCAAAAAGTTGGGACCCTTGCTGGGAGCAGTGGGAGGCGGTGGCCAGGGCCAGACACACTGGGAGGGCTTGCAAGCCGTGCCCTCCACCTTGCTGGCCTAACACTTCTTCTCTCTGTGTCCCCTGTTCCAGTGGCTTCTCCTCGGTGGTAGCTCTGGGCGCGAGCATCATCTGTAACAAGATCCCAGGCCTGGCTCCCAGACAGCGGGCGATCTGCCAGAGTCGTCCCGACGCCATCATCGTCATAGGAGAAGGCTCACAAATGGGCCTGGACGAGTGTCAGTTTCAGTTCCGCAATGGCCGCTGGAACTGCTCTGCACTGGGAGAGCGCACCGTCTTCGGGAAGGAGCTCAAAGTGGGTATGTGCTCACCCAGACACCTCAGGCAAGGTCTCACAGGCTGTGGGAGACCACAATCCCTCCGGGAGCCCTCTAGGACCTTCTCACCTGCCCCGTGTGGGAATGCTCCCTAATATGGGATCATGACTTGAATTCAGATCTCCTCGTGAGGGTTGGCTTCCTAATTTGAATCCAGATCACCCCAATCATTTATGGCAAAGTTGAAAAACAGCAACCAGTGGCCTGAATGCTAACTGGCTGATATAGCACTCTGCTGTTTCGTTAAATTGAAGACCAATTAAAAAAAAAAAAAAAACTGTTTTGCCTAGAAATATGAATTTCTGTCTTCTTTTAAAAAATCAGCAGATCTGATGACTTATACATGTGTGTACATAGTTATAATGGGGTCAGACTGAGAATGCAGCTTCTTCAAGTGGAGCCGGGGCAGGCCAGTCACTGCCACGGTCCCTACCACTCCCTATTACCACCCAGTCCCCTTACGTGACCCACCAGGCCACTGTGTGCATTTGCATTGGTAACCTACGATTTGTGGGGATTGTGAGTTGCTTGGACATGCACACACGGGCGTGCACGTGCACCTGCACACGTATACAGACAGACACGCACAAAGCGTCAGGCCATACATTTGGTTTTCAAAGCAACTGTGACAAAAACCTGGTAGAAAGGGGTTTGGTCATAGCACTTGTGGAAAATGTCATGGTGTGTGTCTTGCTTGGGGGCCAGGAATTCTGCAGGCTCGCTGCTAAGCTGTGAACTTCCCTGAAAATAAGTCAGCCTCAAGTGTCTTTGGGCTGGAGTGGTTCAGCTGACCTGCCGGGCTGCTCTAAAGGCACCCCTGAGTTCTCTCTCTCCCTCAGCCCCAACACCAGCAAATTCAGTGGACACTGATGAGATCCATCCCAAATCCAGCCATTTTTCTGTGTCCTGACATCCTCCCTCTCAGGTCACAAAGCTGGGCTCCCGGGCACCCACATCATCCTGTTGCCCCCTGACTATCCTGCAGACCTTCCTGCAGGCAGGGTCCTCCTCTGTAAATGAAAATCAGATCACATCATTTCTCTGCTCAACACTCCATGGAGGCTTCCTCTTGTTTCAAAACGCCCCCATCTGCCCCCATCTGCCCCTCCCCCCTTGCCCACCCAGCCTTGTTCTGTTTCCCAAACATACCACGCCGGGTCCTGTGCTGGAGCCCCAGCACCACGCATTCCTTCTGCCTCAGATGCCTTCTCACAGGCAGCACCGGGGCCCCTTTTCTCTGTGCATCTCTCCCTCCCGGCATCTGGGCCACCCGGGGCCTCCCTTGATCACAGGTGTCTAAAGTCCCCTCTCACTACGAAGCTGCAGCCCATCGGCCAAGCACTCGGCACCGTCTGAATCATTCCTCACCCACTGAGATCGCCGGCTCCATGAGGCTTGGGGCTCCCCTGTCACATCCACCGCTGGATGTTTCGTTCCTCCTTCTTGGAAGGAAGAACAGTATCATCTTGGTCCTAAGCAGGTCTTGTGTCACAATCTTCTGTAGGCCCTTGCTACTCTCATACCTGAGAGGGAAAGAGCTCAGCATCATGGTGAGGTTGGCAGGGGGGCATGTCGGCCCCCTCTTGCAGAGCCTCTCTCCACCTGTGTGCCCTTCTGACATCTTCATGGTTAGACTTTTGCCTTGCAACACTTGCCCTTCCTTCTCCCTCTTCCCTACCTCAGGGCTGACTTTTCAGGTGGAGAACTAAGGCCCAGAGAGAGTGTGGGCTGCCCCCTGCTCACACGAAATTGGGACTCCGATTCAGGTCGCTGAAATCCCTGTCTTGTTGGCACCTGTGGTTTTTCTGCCATCTCCTGCTCACATCTCCAGCCCCCTGTTCCTGGGAACCAGGCCTGGACTCCGGCATTATTTTAAACTCGCGTTTCGCTGACATATGAGATGCTACAGATGAGGAAACAGGCTCAGAAGGGACTTGTCCAAGGCCAACAAAAGTGAAGGACACGGTCTCCTGGGACTGGGTTTAGGCCAGCACAGCCTGTAGCCTTGGAATAGCCAGCCCTTAGCCTGCCATTATAGTAGTGCCTGCTGGGGTGCATTGGAGGGCTGTGGTACACGGAGCCCCTACTGTCCAGCAGCCCCCCGCTGGCTAGAATTGTAGAATTGAGGGAATTCATTGCACGTTGGGTGGTCTCAGGGAATTCAAACAATAAGAAGAGCCCAAGAAAACCCCATGATAGTATAGCAATGCTAGGGCAACAGGTTCACAGGCTTGGAAGGGGAGTGGGAGCCAGGGCCAGGAGGTGTGTGGCATCCATCTCAGAAGTTTGGATTTCTAGGCAGTGGGAGCAATTGGAGAATTTTGAACAATGACATAGCTGCCAAAGTAAGGTCATACTGTATGAAATAGCCACTATTCAATGATTTTTGGCCTGCAAAATGGCAACATCATATGATCCAGCCTAACAGCAATCCTGGAAGATTCATTAACGGGTGGCTATAAAATTCATTCATTTATTATGTCATTCATTAGCTCATACACTCACCAAATTATTTATTGAGTGCCCACTATGGCTGGAGGCTGCTGTTCCAGCCTGTTTGGTCAAAGAAGGCCTCTAGATTCATGAGGGAGTTGAGCTATGGCAGTTCTGGGTAATGGCATGCTAGGCAACGTGAATGGCATGTGCAAAGGCCCTGAGGCAGGAATGTGTTTGGCAGTTTGAAGAACAGTGAGGGGCCTGGTATAGCTGGAGTACGGCAACAAGGGGGAAAGAGGATGTCTCAGAGGTCAGAGAAGGAGCCAGAACCTGGACAGTGTGACATTTCTCAGGCCACATCAGGGGTTTGGGTCTTACTCCAGTGAATGGAGGGCAAGAGAATGACAGGATCCGACTTTGAATTTAGCAGCATTGCTGTAGCTGCTGGGAACAGAATGAACCGTGGAGGCGCCACTGGGAGTTAGGAGTCTGGTCTAGTCTTCCAGACAGGAGGTGACAGTGGCTCTGGCCTGAGTGATAGCTGTGGGGATCTGCTTTGGAAGTGAGTTGCAGAGGATGGAGGGAGGCCAACGACTCAAGGGCCACTTAGAAAGGCATTACCCTGGCCAGGAAGTTGTAAGGTGGTGGCAGTGGAGGAGAGGAAAAGGAGGCCAAGATGAGACCCTCCCTTGGGTCTGAGAAGTCACATCCCTTCTGAGCCTTGGTTTCCTCACGTATAAACATATCCTGCTTAAAGACACCAAGCAGTAAGCCTCAGATTTCATCTTTCTGGGCTCTTCATCAGTGCTCTTACCCTCATGGGGTTGCCTCTTCCTGTCAATGGCCAGCCAACAGGCTGCTTGTAGGTGAGGCATCAAGCGTGTAGTCTTTGATTTTGGGAGCTCTGGCCATGAAGACCGCACTCTGGATTGCAGGAAACGTTGTCTTTGAAGAGACTTCCCAGAAGCCTCCTGGCCTACCCCCTTCATACTTCTTCTGCTTACATCTCATTGGCCAGCACTCAGTCACATAACCACACCTAGCTGCATGGGAAGCTGGGAAGTATAGTCTTTTATTCAGAGTAGCTATGAGACCAGCTAAGGATCTGTGACTGAGGAGGAAGAGGAACATTGACGTTGGGGTGGGCAGCCACCCCCTGGCATAGTTATCCATCCCATGCTGAGACCGGGACCAAAAGGCTCGCCTTCCACTGCCTCCTCAGCCTCCATTCTGGTCCCCAGCTCTGCGTTTCATGGCTCTGTCTCCCCTTCTAAATGTTCCAGATTTTACTGTATAGATCTCAGGAGAGGGCCAGGGATGTGAACCAGACAAAGGCCACTGGGATGCTAGAAACTGAACCCCAGTTCAAGCCGCCTCAAGGTGAAAAGGGGAATTTATGTCTGCCTAAGTCACTGGAAAGTCAGGGATGGTGCTAATTTTTGAATGGCTTGAACCAGAGATGGTGTTGGCCTCTACCAACCCCACAGCTGCTTCTTGGGGAGGCAAGATAGCTGTTCAAGTGCCAGCACTGCAGCTTCCAGGTTCTAGAACTGCAAGGAAGAGCCTTAGCCTTTCTCTGGCTGCACCTACAAAAGTCCTAGGGTTCATCCTGACTGGATCAGCTAACAGGGCTTGACTTTTGGTCATGTGTCCATCCCAAACCAGTCATAGTGGCCGAGGGCGGCAGTGATTTTGTTGGCCAGACGTGGGAGCCCCACCTAGACCGTCTCTTGGGGGAGAGGCACCGCTCACGGGTCCATCAGCCAGCTGGGGCTGCTGTAACAAAGAACCACAGGCTGCGCAGCTTAGACACAGATGCTCCTTTTCTCACAGTTCTGCAGCCTGGAAGTCTAAGATCAAGGTGTCAGCAGGTTTGATTTCTTCCGAGGCCTCTCTCCTTGGCTTGCAGATGGCTGTCGTCTTACTGTGTCCTCACATGATCTTTCCCCCGTGCGCAGGCCCTTGATGTCTCTATGTCCTAATCTCCTCTGCCTACAAGGACACCTGTCAGATTGGATTAAGACCCACCATGATGGTCTCATTTTAACTTAATCACTGATTTAACGGTCATACCTCCAAATACATCTTGCCCCTTGCCATATTCTGAAATACTGGCGGTTAGAGCTGCAACATATTACTTTTGGGGAGGACATAAATCAGCCCATAACAATGAGCAAGCAGATTGTGGAATGGTTCGTGCTTTAGGGAAAGGCACAGATGGTGTGGTGGGTGCTCAGAGGTGAGACTGGACAGTGAAAGGTGAGACAAGTGAACTGGACAGTGAAGATGGCCCTTGCTCTGGGTCTTCAAGGGTAAGAAGAATTTCACCAGTGAATGCGATCCCTGGTGGAGAGAACCGTGGGGCAAAGATGTGGACATTGGATTGCTAAGAGGATCTTGGACAAGGCCCTGCAGCCTCAAGATGCAGGGGGTCAGAAGTCTCGGATGAGATTGCAGGCCAGCTATTCAGGGGTCTTGAATGCCAGGGATTCTTGGAATCTACACTATTGGAAGCCACAATAGTGGTTCCACATTGGTTTTATCAATTGCTACCCAGTGTGGCCTTTGGGGGCTTAAGAAGGCATTCACCTCTCCCCCTTCAGCCTTTTCCTTTTTTGAAATAATACAGTGAACCCCCCCTTGAATCCAGCACCCAACACAACATCTAGAACAAGAATGGGTAATTTACATCCACCCCTGTGAGCATCCCTGTGCGCCCCCTGCTCTCCCCACCCCCTGCTCTCCCCACCAAGCCATACGTTCTCTATTCTGAACCGTGGGTTTCCCATTCCTTGCTTGTTTGTGTCTGTTTTATCATATTGATATAGTCCCCAGAAGTAAATTATTTGGTTTTAGTTCTATTTAATTTTATAAAGAAAAGACATCATCCTATACGCAATCTTTTGGAATTTATTTTTTTCACTCACTAGTAATAAAACCCATCCACGTTGTTCCTTTAGCTGTTGCTGATTCATTTTAGCTGGGGTAATAGACTCTAATCTATGCTCCTGTGCTTTTGGTTGTGGGACATCTGGGTTGCCTCTAAGCATTTATTGTCACATTGCCACCACACGCCTCCCTGTTCACGCCTCCCGGGGCCCATGTGCATGTGTTTCTCTTGGGTGCATACAGAGGAATGGAATTGCTAGTCACAGGTATGAATGTCAACCTGATTTCCACAGTGATTGCGCCAGGTGCCACTCCTGCCAGCCAGCAGTGTTGATCCACAGCCTCTGCAACACTTGGAATTATCCAGACTTCATTTTTGCCTAGGGATTGGGTATAAAATGCTTTCTCACCGTCGTCTTGATTTGCATTCTCCTGAGAAGTAATTCGGGTGAACCCTCTTCCTATATTTACTGACTCTACATGTTTACTCTTCTGTGAGTTGCCTGTTCATGCTTTTTACCCATTTTTCCATCCAGTTGTGTGTTCTTGCCTCAGGTTTGACTGTCGTGGTAGTAGTACTGAGTCATGGTGCAGGGGAGTAAGGCTGGATCAGATAGCACCCCAGGCTATGGTGGCTCATGTGGGGCTCACTCTTTTGTCTTTTCATTGAGGATCTGTGAGGGCCAAGCACTGCGATAGCCCTTCCTCATGTATGGCCTCATCTGCCCCCCAACAGGAGGTCTGTCTACCTTCATCTCAGGCTCTGAGTGAGGCGGAGGCTGACCAAAGTCACATGGCTGTTTTGTGGCAGAGCTGAGATGGGTAGAGAGTTCCCTGATGCTGGGATATTCTTCTCCTTGTGTGAGCCTGCCAGATTTGAGATTCTCGAAGATGCCACGTATTTGAGAACCTTGTCTTGCTGGGCCATGTGGCAACCAAGTGAGCACTGGGATCAAAGTCACATGGCCAGGTTTCCATTCCAGCCCCACCACTACCTTGCTGAGGACTCTGAGAGAGTACCTCACCTCTCCTATCTCAGTCTTCCCATCTGCAGAATGAGGGAGTTGCGTGGCAACGTTGTGCAGGATTTAAAATCCTGGCACCTGTAAATTAGGGCCATCAGAAGGTATCCCTTTGTCCCTCCCAGGAGGCTCACATGCCCATCTCAGATGAAGATGAGCTCAACGAATTGGGGATGCATGCACTGGGTTTTTTTTCTTGGTGCAACAGAGTGAGGAGATGCAGAGAAGAATAGGGAGAGGCTACCGGTGCAATTGCTAATCTAAGCTCGCCATTTTGACTCTACCTGTGAATTGTGTCTGCCAGTCTGTCCACCTCTCACCAGCTCCACCACCACCTCCTGGTTCAAAACCTCCATCTTTAGAGACTTGTTGCCCAGACAGCTACATCAGCCTCCTCATGTACCCCCGCCTCCCCAGCTGCACAGCCATCCGGCGTAGCATCTTCCCAGCATTGCTCTGATCATGGCAGCCACCCCCCACTCACTGTGCAAAACCCAGTAGTGGTTTACTGTTCCTCCAGGAATAAAATACCAGCAGGCCCCCTGGTTCTTTACAGACCCCTGTGACCTGCACCCAGACCCCCTCTCCCCTCCATCTCCAGCCCCTCTGCCTTTCTTTCCACCCTCAAGCATACCAAAGCCCCTCTCACCTCAACGCCTTTGCCCTGCCTTGTCCCCTCTGCTGGGATGCTCTTTTTCCTTCCGTTGAGGACACCCATGGGTAGCGTCGACCACCTGTCCCTATCTGCCCCTTACCTTGCCAGATTTTTCGTATCACTTCACTACTCCAGGGCATATTCCCTATTTGCTCATTTGTGCAGCACTGTATAACAGTTCAGCCCCTAGACTGCCCGCTTGGTTCTTTTCCTGGCTTCCCCATTTACTAGCTGTGGACCTTGACCCCACAGCAGTGATAATAGTGTCTGCTCCATAGGTTGTGTCCCATGGGCTGAGATCATTTAGTCCCCATGAAGCATTCAGAACTGCGCCTGGCACATAGGATGTGCTCCGGAAATCATAGTTGTGATGTTGCTATCATCTCTGCCTTGGGCCAGAAGGCAGCTCTGTGAGGAAGCAGACGGAGGCCTCTGACATGGCGCCTGGTACATGGAAGGCATGGTGACCACAGACAGGCACCAGAGGATGTGGGGACCTCCCTGGGTACTGGTGCAGACACCCGCCCTCAGCTCCCTCTGGAGAGGAGGCAGAGGAGAAGGGTGAAAGGGAGCAGCTGCCAAGAGATGGCAGGTAACCTGCTTGCTCCAGCATCATGCAGGTCTCCACCCAAATGCCATCTCTTCCAGGAGGCCTTCCTGGACTGTCCAGCCTGAGATTGGTCAATCTGTTCTGATGTCTTTACAGCACTTACCACCTTCAGAAGGGACATTGCTTACTTTTGCAAAGATGTGTCCAATATCAATCTTCTCCCTGACTGTGGGGGTGTCCATGGAACCCAGACCTGTCAAGCATCTTCTCCTGGGATGCCCCACCCAGGGCCTGGCACACAGTAGGTGCTCAGGGCACACATGAAGAAACACATGACCCCGGAGCTCCTCTCTATCTTATGTGCCAGCAGCTGCTCTGAGCCCTTGAGGACAAGGCCCAGGTCTTATTTATCTTCTGACTCCCAGGTCGGTGGTACCTTGCACACAGGAAGCACTCTGTTCCCTCTGTTGTGTGAGTGGATGCTTTTCATTCTGACCTCAATACAAGGCTGAACATTCATTCCCGCACATTTTCATTTTAATCCGTTTTAGCCCGGCATTCTGTTGGCTCTCCCTTCCACCTTTGCATTGGCTTCAAATGGGGTAAACATGCTAATTAGGTCAAGGCCTAGGGAAGACCCCTTCTCCATGGCATGATTCAAAAAGACGCGTTCCCAGTATCTGTTCAGCAGAATGATACTGTCCACCTGCTCCCTTCCTCCACCAGCGTCTCTGGAGAAACATCCTGGATGACAAACTGGGGAGCTCCCTACTTGGGGGAGCCAGAATGCCCACCAGCATATTAAAGGCCCTGAAAAGTCTTACAGACAAGAGAGCAGCTTGAGCAGGCTTTTTCTGGAGGACCCACTCATCTCTGACCTTGGACTCACTGACCATCTGGTAGAATGCTCTGCAGAGGCACCCCCTGCCCCCCACCCCACAAGAAACACCACTCATATATATATATATATATATATATATATATACACACATGTATATGTGTGTGTGTGCACATATATGCATATATATATATCCCATTTATATATCACATTTTATGTATATATCATAAAATACACACACACACACACACACACACACACACACACATATGACGTTTTCTTTGTCCATTCATCCATTGATGGACCCTGAAGTTGTTTCCACATCTTGACTATTGAAAGGAATGCTGCAGTGAACACAGGGTGCAGGTATCTTTCCAAGAGAGTGATTTTGTTTCCTTTGGATATGTATCCAGAAGTGGGATTGCTGGATCATATGATCATTCTATTTTTAATTTTTTGAGGAACCTCCATACTCTTTTCCATAGTGGCTACACCAATTTACGTTCCCACGCATACAGTGCTTTTATTTATTTTTCCCTTAGGTGCTTTTGGTTGAATTTCTAGAATTTAAATGCTCATGGGATCCCACACCACAAGCTCCCCCTGCCCCACCGTGTGTCCGCCGTTCATTCATTTATCGGTTCCACAGATATTTACTAGAATCTTCTGTGTGGTAGACTGATGAAATGGCTCTGCCTTCAGTGTGTTCACAGTTTGGTGGGGACAGACAGCAACATCAGAGCAGAAAATGTGCTCTGGGATCTCATAGGAGAGGAGAGGGCACCAGGCAGGTAGACTGTAGCACAGAAGGCTGCCTGCAGGGGTCATCTGTGATGGGCTGGTCCACACTAGAGGGGGGAAGGCTGTGGCAGGGGAGAAGCCATCAGGAGAGGCTTGCAGGTGTGACCCAGCCCAGAGCCAGGGGGTCCGGAGTGTGATCCAGGCACCCTGGACTCTAGGGTGTGGGGGAGGGAGGGCAGAAAGAGGCTGGAGAGAGAGGTGGGCATGAATCAGTCCGCCAGTGCTTTGCCTGGGAGGGGAGCTGTCAGAAGAATTTCTTTCCCTTGTGTCAGGGGAGAGACAGGATGTGGGAAGATAATCACATTCTTAGCACATATAGAAATTTGCTCTGTCCCCAGCATTATTGTCAACAAAGAAATGGTGATTTCCCGACATGCGGGACGGCTGCATTCTTTTCCAGATACTCACGACCTCCTGTTTGGTACTCCCCTGCCGGAATTTTTCCAGGGATGGGCACAGATGACCTAGGATCCAGGCCCTGGGAGGGGAGTACCACCCTCCTGTGTCTGCACACCGGCTGACTTTAATGCATTTCTAGGCTTTTGCTCCTGTGGCACTCTTTAGAGCAGGGTGACCCGCTGGTCTGGGAATCCGTGCCTCACACAAATGGCTCCGTCTTTTTACCCATTTCAGGCTGTGAAAACAGCCAAAGCACATGTCTGGTGAGCTAATGACTGCTTGGAAGGATGGATTCGAAGGCCTTTCCAGTGAGTGAGAGAGACAGAAGCAAGGGGCGGGCCAGCTCCACTTTCTCTCTGCCATTTCTTAACAATGCGCCATCTTGCCTGAGCGAAAGACCTATTCTTTCCCTATTCTTGCTTAGAACGCAGCTAACAAAGGACTTTTTGTCTCCTTTGCATTTTTTTTTTTTTTTTGCAAGCCTCAGTTCATCCTGGGTTTTAGCTCTCCTGACACTATTCTTTGAGATGAGTCTTTTGTTATAATGTTCTCTTTCCAGCTTTCATATGGTAGACAGACAGACAGACACACACACACTCACATGCTTACACGCTTTTACACACACTGTCATTCACTCATTCAACTATGGAGGCTACGCAGATAAATAATCCAGCTCCCCACAATCTAGTGGGAAGAGACAGAATTCAATTCAACACCAAGTAAGGAGAGCTAAGGTGCTGGGCCACAAGCAGAAGGAGGGGCATATCAGGAAGGTCCCTCAGAGAGGGGGCACTGGAGCTGGTTAACCAACAGTGCATCTTGTAAGAGCTACTGGTTATTGATCCCTTACCAGGTGTGGATAAGGGATTGACAGATTCTGTCATGTGCTTTGGTTTTTTAACCACCCAAGCGACCTTAAGAAGGTGACTATATTCCCAGTTTACAAAGGAGGACACTGAGGCCTTGAGAGGTCAATGAACTATCTAAGGTCCTGCCACTGGGAAGTGGAACCAGAATGTGAAACCAGATTTATCGCCTCCAGGGCCCTGCTTTGAAAACACCTGCCTCTCACCAGGCAGATGGGAAGAAGACCATGTCCAGGCTGACGGAACAGCACGTGCAAAGGCATGGAGGCAGGAAGGGGCAGATGTTGACCCTTCGTGGACGGTCAGCAGGATGCACTGGCTTTGCCCAGTGAGAAGAGAGACCCTGAGGTGAAACTGAGGCAGGAGAGAAGGGTGGAGACTGGGGGCCTGCGCATGCCCCTCCCCCAGTTTCCAGCTCTAAGGGCCTATTATCTTAGCCAGGCTCAGCCCAGACATGTACTCCCAGCACCCCCAGTTCTTCCAGTTGTTCACCGAGAAGCTCTCTAGTTCCTCTGGATGGAGACAGCCAGATATGGCATTCTGAGCCCAGAAGGGCTGTGAGCTGCCATGCCACGGGACTGGCAAAAGCAACCTTTTTCCATCTGTATATTTTCCAAATCATCATATATTTCAGCCCGTGTCACTGCAGATTGCTCACTCTCTGACCCATTGGCTTTAAATAGCAAAAGAAAAAAAAATACAATGCACTTTGTGGTTTCCAGTAAGATACCGTAAATACACCCAGATAATATTCCGGTGCAAACCATTTACGGTGGCTGCACAGGGCGGTGGAATGGAATCTTTCGGGCAGGCTTGGTCATCAGTTTATTTCCTCTGTACCCACCGGGATCGTTATGGAGCTGGGCTGTGTGGAGGGCACCATTCGGGCTCCCCATGTTCACCTCAGTGATAACACTTGCCTGAGCACCTCCTAGGGCCTGGGCTCTTTACACAGAGGGTGCACTACTCTTCATGGCAACTTGGCAGTGTCCTCCTGGTGGTTCTCGTTTCACAGATGGGAAAGTTGAGATTCGGGGAGGCAGAGCCCTTGCTCAGGGTCCCCCCAGCCGAATAAGGAGTAGAGAGGAGGAAGGATGGATAAGCTCCATCGTATCCAAGTTCTGAGCTAAAGCCAGTTACCTGGGCTTCTGGATGGAAAGTTTACCAGGAGATGTGGGTGTCTTGAGAGTTAAAGAGGATGTGGTGGAGGTGAGAGTGGGGACCCCATGCTGGGAGCCAGGAGAAGAGCCTCGTTCTAGTCCCCCTAGTCTCGCTGACTCACTGGTGACCTTGGGCAAGTCTCCTGGACTCCATGAACCTATCATTCCAGGAGGAATTTACGTCTGCGGCTCTGGGAGTCTGTTCTCTGATTCTGAGGATGCCTCTGTGCAGGGCAGGATGGTGGAGCCAGCAGAACCTGCCACCGCCCTTGAGAGCTTCGGCTCCCCTGTGCCCCCCGCTCTCCTGCTTCTGCCAACGGCTCTTCTGTGTCAGGGTCATCACACGGGCTTCTCACAGAGAGAGCTGCGTAGCTGGCTCCTCTGAGCTCTAAAGGCACCACCCCCGGTGCACCCGGCTAGCAACACTGCCCTGTTTTATGTTCTTCAGAGTCCTCAGCTGCCACTGAATGATGTGATCGTGCTGTCTGTTCCCCTATGAAGGCAAGGCCATGTCTGAGTCTCTCCTGTCGGTATCCCCAGGCCCCAGCACGTGACAGGTGCTTAAGAAATATCTGTGGAGTGATGGCACAGGGCACATGGCTTGGTCCAGGAGATTTGATGGAGGTTCTTCCTCAGCTCAGGGGTAGGAGAGACAGGTAGACTCTCCAGGCAGAGGGGGGTGGGTCTGTTCTTGGAGGGCGCGTGGTCAGCAGTGGCCAAGCCCAGCGTGTGCTGCTCAGTGACTCCATGTGGAAGATCTGGGAAAGTGCCTGGGTCGGGGTCAGGAGGACTGAGTGGGTGTCATGACCTGGAGGCAGGAGAGTGGGTCCGACTCTGGAGCTGAGCCAAGTTTAAGTCCTGGCAGGTTGCATCACCTCTCCAGGCCTCAGTTTCCCCATATGTAAAATGGAGATAGTAATGGTCCATACCTCATAGGGCAGTTGCCAGGATTGAGTTGATCTATATTGAGTGCTTAGGAAAGAGCCTCTCAAATAATAAACATTTTATGACTTTGCCATGCTTATGATGAACTATGCCATTGGGCATAGGATGTCATAAACAGACACCCTAAATGCACTCTTGCAGATGCCTCATAAGAGACAAACAAGGTGGCCTTCAGGAAATCACCCAAGCAGCTGAGACACGGGCTGTCCTGGGAGCCCTGAGAATGGCCAGGGTATAGGGCATTGCCCTGGAGTGGTTGGAGATAGCATGTGACCTCGAAGTTTGCATCCTGGCTCTGTCTGGGCAAGTCATTCTTCTGAGCCTCAGTTTCCCCACTGATAAATCAAGGCATTACTCACATGGGATGGGTGCAGGAAGATCCCACGGATGGATGCAGTGTAACATGGCCTCTCACCTTGAGAGCCTGAGATTTTAAGATTCTGGAATCCCTTTCTACCTTCTCCCTGCCATCAAAACCGGCTCTTAGCTTAGCAAGCCATCTCACTTGAATGGGTCTTATAAATTATTTGTTGATAGGTTTTAACTGGTAACCTAATGGCATCTCTTGACAGAAATAAAGGCATTTTGATAAGCATCCATGCCTTAAGCCAAAAGAATCTCTCTTAACCGTGGGCTTCCAGATGCAACGAGGAGCCAGGAAGAGAGGTGGGTGGGGCTGAGAAAGGACACTTGGGTCCAGTTGTGGCCAGTTTGTAGGTGGGTGGCCTCAGTGAATCACTTTTACCTCTCAGAGCGTCGGTTTCCTCATCTGTAAAATTGTGGACAGTGACGTCTACCGATAGGGCAGTTGGGAAACACGACACAGAGAGCCAGGTGTGGGTCTAGCACATAGTAAGTGCTCAACAAATGTTACTTTCAGGCCTTCTCCCTGAACCCAAACCCCCCCTCAAAAACCCCATCTTCTGGCTAGCTCTGTGCTGGTACCTTGGAGGAAGTAGGCTGAATGGGCTGAGTTCACCACTGCTCCCCACCCTCCTGTCAGACCTTCTCTGAACCTTTCAGTCGGGGTTGTTTTCCTAAGGAATAGGTGAGCAGACTTTCCCAAATTGCCTAGCCGGGAGCCTGGCAAATAAGCCCTAAATAAAAGTTGTTGGCCACCGTTTGAAGCTTTCATTCATTCATTCATTCATTCATGCAATGAAATTCACCAAGTACCTACTATGTGTCAGGCCCTGGGGACCCAATGGGGAACATGACAGAGTGCTTACCTTCAAGGAAATTATATTCCAGTGGGGGGATGGGAGTGGTAGGTGTGTGAGGAACAGACAATAAGCAAATCAATCTAAAAAGGCAGGAGGGCTATGTAAAAAAACTAAATGGGGGGGAGGGGAGTTTTCTTTCTGTATCTCCCAACAGTGTGCCTGTAATTTCATCAATTATAATCTCTGCAATACTCACTGCAGTTTATTTAAGCACCAGCTTTGTGCTAGGTGAGACATATTTCTTCCTACAGAGTAGGTGACGCGAACAGGTATGGAAATGGTGACGCAGAGAGGTTAAGTGACTCGTGCAAGGTCATCCAGCTCCTGGCGGGGTTGAAATTGGAAACAGACCTGCTCCTTCATTCATCCCTCACGCATTATTGGGGGGGGGGGGAGTTGTAAACAATGGAAGCAAGACAGATGTGGTCACTGTCGCCTTGTGAACCTGCAGTTTGGCTGGGCAGGCAGACATGGCTGGCTCAACCCCACCCACTTGCCTCTGGGTGAGGCTGTCTTGTCCTTCGGGGCATTATGGAGCACAGTGAGGCAAAATGGGACCTGGGGGTAATAATAACAAAAACAACAACGATGCTTGGCATTTACTGAACACTTACTACATGCCTGGCTCTGTACTCAGCCCCTTCCCCTCACTCTGTGGTTCAGTCTGCTCAGTAGCCCATGATACATAGATGCTGTCATTATGCCCATTTCACAGAAGAAACAACAGAGGCTTAAAGCCGTTAACAGGCCTGACGTTAGGTACGCAGGTAGCCTGATGCACAGGCCAGTTTCCTCAGTGGTCAGGTGGGGGGTGGGGGAGAAAGGGAGGGGGGATCAGGCAGTGCCAGTCTAATGTAGGTGGGCAAGGCCCACATCAAGGTCAATGGCAGGGCTCACAGTGACCCTTTAGCACCCAGAGGCATTGGACTTGAGCAGCCAGTACTTGGGTCCCTGGGAACTCTTAAGCCACAATTTTCACTTTTCAGGGGCAGTGGGTGCTGAGGTAAGGGCCAGCTTGGCGGGGAGGGGAAGGCCATGGCCCATGATGGGACTTCACTGTGGAGCGGGGAGGGGGGTGGGGTCCACCTTGAACTTAGGGTAGTTAACTGTGTGGGGGTTCAACTGCGCTTCCCCGACCTAAGTGTATGTACCTGGGAACAGAAGCCGTGTTTAGTTCGTTGTCTGCCCCTCACCACCTGCACTGGTGTGTGCTGCTAAGGGGGCTCAGAGGGACCAGGGGCAGGTCACCTGCACTGAACACAAAATTACCACAAAGGACGCTGGTCCCACCCCTCCCCACCCTGCCCCCGGCCCCGCCTCCAGGGAGGAGTCTGGGAGAAGGGCATGTCTCAGATGACGGGCCTGGCTCCCCGCCCCCTCCTCAATTTGCATACTCCATTCTTGGTCTGATAAAGGGGACACAGTCTCCTTTCAGCTGCTGCCGCACCTCCGGCCATTTAATCCCTGGGGACAGACTTGATCTATATGGGGTGTCTGGAGGCCAAGTCGGCAGCTCAGCTCTGTTGCCCACCCGTTGGGTGGCCCCAGGGCAAGCCAGACCTTTCTCTTGGCCTCGTTTTCTTCAACCATAAATGAAGATCAACGTTGCCTCCTACTCTTTACCTCCTCAACCTCTCATAAAGAACTGTTACTTGGGTATGGGGCATTAAGGAATCTGAAATCATTGTTGCACTATTTGCTAACTAACTTGGATGTAAATTTAAAAAAAAAATAAATTAAAAACTGTTACTACCGTCATGAATAGAAATTGTAATAAATCTAGTATCTGGGGCCCCTTTCTCATACCAGGCTCTGTGCTAAATGTTTTATCTTTGTTAGTGTTTCTAATCCTCTCAGCTACCCTAAGAAAGTGGGTGGTTGCCGTCCCTATTTTATAGTGGAGGAACTGGAGCACAGAGAGGTTAGGTGACTCACCTGAGGTCACACAGCTGGGAAGTGGTGGAACGGGAATGACCCCCATCCTGTTCTCTTTATGCTCTCCATCTCATTACTCTTTCCTTTGGTGTCACTGAGGGTCTATTCTCACTGTTGGCTGAATCTAGTATATTATTTCCTCGTGTGTTTCATACTCTCCTGTGAGCTGGTGCCTGGCAGCTTTATCTTTGCTTCTCGAGGGGTCTTAGGGAATGACTGGCCTGGGGCCAGTCTTCCCCCTTGACTTGGGAACCCCTGAGCATGCAGAAGGACAAGTCTGAGCCATATCTCGAAGGTAGGGACAAGGCTCCCAGTTTCCAGGATTCTGATGTCCTCACCCCTTACCTTCCCACCTCCTGTGCTGCCTCAGGTAGCTTGTTTATTGTCCTGCTTTGCTGGGTGTGTGTGCATGAGCAGTGACTTTCCCAGCGTGCCCTCTCTGCAATTCTGTCCATCAAGTAGTAGCTCCTTTCCAATGTCCTGCCCCTCTGGGACCCAGGGCCTGATCATCAGGCCTTGAGGCCTTAATTCATGAGCTCCCTTTTCTGCAGAGCCCAGCAACACAAGATGGCCACATCCCATGCCTACTCACCCTGCTAGTGATCAGTTCTGTCCTCAACACACGGCCCCCACGGGTTCCCTTGCCTTCCTGTGAGCCCGGCCGCGCAGCAGACGATCTTATGCAGCATTTCTTAATTTCACAGAATGAAAGCGTTGTCAGGAATCCAGCCTGCCCGAGGTCCAGCCTGTGCATGTGCCCACACTGTGGCTGTCCCCTGTCCACGCTGGGGCTGTCCCCTGTCGATGCTCCCTTGTGCTCAGCGCTCTGCAGGGCACGTGTTACACACACACGGTTTCTAATACTAATGTGATCAATAATGTGTGCAGGGTCAGGAACCTGGTAGGTGCTGAAATAATGCCTTTTCCCAGGTTCGAGCTTGAGGTACAGTGAAAAGGAGAGAGTGCCCAGTTTAGGGGTGTTTGGTGAGCCAGGCACTGGGCTAAGCAGGTCACCGCCACTCCTTTTCCTTCTGAGCAGCTCCTGTCAGGTAGGCACTGGCATCATCTGCATTTCACAAGCAGGGAGACTGAGGCTCAGAGAGGACAAGGAGCTTGCCTAAGTCACAGTCCGGAAGTGGTGGGGCTGGGATTGGAGGCGCTGTGTGAACAGGGGTGCCACGGACGGCTGGCACAGGATGGTGGAGCAAAGCGCCCTGGTAGAGTGAATCCATCTGACGGGTGGGCAGGCCGACGTCAGTCAGACAGTGGGAGAGCAGTGGCCGGGGATGGGGTGGGAGGCAGGCTGTTTGTGTCTCAGCAGCCCGGGTGGGCGAGGCCAGGAGGTGGATGAGGGGTGGATGGGGGAGGCATCTACCTGAGTGTGCATCAGTGTGACCTGAGGCCCAAAGGAGCTTGGAGGTTGCCTCACCCACTGCTAAGGTCACGTGCATCACAGCACCCTGGAACCCTCTCCCTGCCCCTTCATGACTGGACAGCCCTGCCTCATCTGCCTGCTCTGGGTGTGGGGCCTCTTCCTCCAGGGAGCCCTCCCTGAACCACCCCACCCCACTGTGACAGTGGACTTGCTGAAGGCTCACTGGGGCTTCCCAGAGAGTGCCTGGGTTCATCTTCATTCCATACAGCAGACGCTGCTCTCGGACCCATTTTACAGATGGAAAGACTGAGGCTCAGAGAGGTTAAGGGGCAGGATGGCAGCGCTGCTGTGCCCCAGCTACTCAGGACCCTTTTACTCCCACTTAAAGCCCTAGCACCATCCTGCAGAGCCTTTGTAAATCCTTACAGGATTTACGCCATCTCCACGCAGCTGGGAAGACCTGTGGGAAAGGTGCCCCCAAACGCCCTCCCTCCACTGAACCTTCCTGTCCATCCTGCCCCTTTCCACCCTGACTGTGGGCAGTCCCCATCCCTTCCCTACACCTTGCCTTCTCTATCAGACTGATGATGCCTGAGGACACAGACACGAAGGGGCCAGGTCCCAGCCTTCTCGGAGAGGCTCACAGTCTAGTGAGAGGACCATGGGGAAGAGGAGGGGATGGGGCTTATAGGCGACACACAGCCATGATAATAGGGACCACAAAAGCAAGACCTGCTGTGTCAGGCAGGTGCCATGAGCCGGGCACGGAGTCGAGAGCTTGACACGGACAAACTCTTAACGTTCTCTGTCATTGCTCTGAGAAAGGCACGATGGCCACGTCCCCATTTTACAGCTGAGGAGACTGAGACACGGGGAGGAGTCGTCATTGGCTGAAAGTCCCAGAGCCAGGGATTGACGGTCCTGGGATCTGAGCCCAGGCCTCTGGCTCCAGGGCCTGTGCACACTGGAGGTGTTTTAAGAAATGCCGCTTTGTAGTGTGTTGCCGTTAGTGTGCACACAGTTTACACGGCCACATCAAGTGTGGCGGGGAGTGGGTGGGAATCGACAGAGAGGTCCCCTCATCCAACCCTCCGGAAGCCGGACAACCCCTGCGCTGCCCAGCTGACACCCCAAGGGCATTCAGTGACAGGACTGAATGGGTGTGTGCATGCTGGCGGGTGTCGGGCATTGTCATCGGCCCCAGACGGAGCTTTCTCGGGGGGTGAGGAACGGTAGGCACTCAGTCCGTCTTTGCAGAGCATTACAGTGAGCTCGGCTCCCCTTCTTATCCAGGCTGGCCTTCTCCCAGGGTGCCCTGGACTTGACCCCAGTCTCTCCACTCTTCTCCCTGCAGGGAGCCGGGAGGCTGCCTTCACGTACGCCATCATTGCCGCCGGTGTGGCCCACGCCATCACAGCTGCCTGTACCCAAGGCAACCTGAGTGACTGTGGCTGCGACAAGGAGAAGCAAGGCCAGTACCACCGGGACGAGGGCTGGAAGTGGGGTGGCTGTTCTGCCGACATCCGCTACGGCATCGGCTTCGCCAAGGTCTTTGTGGATGCCCGGGAGATCAAGCAGAATGCCCGGACTCTCATGAACTTACACAATAACGAGGCGGGCCGAAAGGTAGGCAGCCAGGGAGGGGAGCCGGGAGGCTCTGGCAGATGTGCTGTGAAACAGCTTATTCCTAACGGCTGGTGTTGGGTGTCTGGTGGTGAGCCCCAGGGCTCTGCCCTCAGCCTCATTCGGCTGGACTCTGTCGTCGATTTGCTGCTGGTCAGGATCTGGGTATGGCGTGAAGCGCGTCAGTTACTGGAGAGATTGAATAACCGAGTCTCTGTTAAAACTGGATGGAACTCGGCAAGATGGAACGAGGGACGGATGTGATGTCTTATCCTTGGGCCCACAAAATCAGCTATACAGATCTCTGATTGTGGGGAGGAGGTGAAGTGAGTTCAGTAAGAATCATCCCTGTGGAGCAGCTGCCGGGGCCGCTGAAATGTCCTTGCTCACCTTAGTCAAGATATGGGTGACTGTTCTGTCTTTATTGCCTCCTGAGATCCTCCTGGATTCTGGGCTCAGCTTAGAAGAGAGTCAGGGATGTTTAGGAATGTTTCTAGTGGAGGTGCTGGGATCGAAAGGGGGCTGGACATCTCTTCCCATGAGGAGCTGGCTGTCCCAAGGCAAGGGAGCACATCGGTCTTCAGGCCCAGAGTACAGAGTGAGGGCCCATGGGTGGGGGGTGTCACAGAGAGGCAGGTCCTACCGGTGTGAGGACAAGCCACGGCCATTGAGAAACAGATTGAGTTACCAAGAAAGTGAGGCCCCCATCCCAAGAAGTATTCAAGCACAAGCAGCTTGACCAGGTGTCTCGGGGCTCCCAAGTCAGTGCTGCCTGGCTTGGGTGCTGTCCCAGACAGAGGCCTGAGGTTGGGAGTGGTCTCTGTAAGTGCCTGTGAAGGCCACGGTGCTGGGAGCCCACGCTGGAGCCCCCAGGCCCAGGAGGTGCTGGGAGAGGAAAGTCTCTGGGGGCCGCTTGCAGCTCGATAGAGAAGCCTCTGTGAGCCAGGGCAGATTGGGAGTGAGGGCTCCGTGCCACCTGGGTGGGGGATAGACCACCGCAGTGACAGGACATGTGCGGGCACTACAGGAGCTGGGCAGGAACAGGAGTGACAACAACGAGGGAAACCGTGCACAGGACTATGGCGGACCAAGGAGCCCAGTGTGGTTCCTGCCTGGTGTGGCTCTGTGGGAATGCGGCCTACTGTGGCCAGACCTTTTGATTTTACACTCAGATTTTTCTGTGCAGTCCCTTCGTTTTTAAGTGTGGGTGTTTAGAACTGGTAGTCACCGGTAGCTCTTAAAAAATACAGAAAAAGGTGAAAAGGAAGATGACCAGAGGCTCCAACACATACATCTCCTGGCAAAGTGTGGGCCGCAAGCTGCCCATTCAGGTGACAGATGGTTAAGGGGCACCAATCTTGTTCTGCCAGAGCCTGTCCATCGGTCAGGTAGTCTTCTAGCTTTGGAGGCATCCGCTCACTTCATCCTCAAGGCATTCCTATGAATGGTCTTATCGTGATCCCCATTTCCCAGGTTAGGTAACAAGCCGAGGTTCCCACAGCTGATGAGCAAGGTCAGAATTCGAACCCAGTGCTTCTAGCTCTCGAGCTGGCCACGCGCTGCCACGGCGTGATGGTCGCAGCACAGGCTGGCAGCAGGCTGCCTGGGTTTGCGTTCTGGCTCTGTCGCTCCTTCCTTCACGAGAAGGAAGCAGAGCTGGCAGGAGTGTCCTCGGGGCTGAGGTGGAGAGGGAAGGAGACGGGGCAGGGGAGCACTTACCCCAGGGCCTGGCACCTAGGTGGTCCTCAGCACAGGCTGGGCATAACTACAAGTCGTGCGAGCATGTGTCGGGGGAGAGGGAGTCTGTCTGGCAAGTGGCGGGGGGTCACGCATGCACACCTTAGAGGGGAGCGAGCCCCCCTGGTGTGCAGAGGAGTGACACAGGCCAGCCGGGCCCTTCCTGCTGCTTTCAGGCCTCCCACTCTCTTCCTTCTCCTCTCCAGCCTCTTGCCACATCCTGTGTGTCAGAGCCTCCCAGGCTGCCAGGGTGAGTCACACAGTCCGAGCTGCTCACCTGGCCTGCCCCAGGGTGATGTCCTGGGGTAAAGCGTAAGGCCCTGCCTATCCAGTCCTGTGGCTGGGAGTGCCTACCTATAGCCAGCACACCCCTCCAGGGTCCCCAGCTGCCCATTCCTCTGTATTCCTGTGGTCAGGAATGGGTTATGGCTGGGGTTGCAGATCATAGGCTCCCTCCCGCCCTGGAAGCTGTCACTCCCTGGGGGTGGACAGAAGGAAGGCAAGTGGCTTCCCTCTCCCGGCCTCAGTTTCTTTACCTGTGCCTACCAGGTTGGGCCCCTGTGAGAACTGAAGGAGAGAAGTCCTAGCCTGGGGTAAGAAAGGATCTGTGTATATCACATGGGAGAGGGTTTTAGGAGCCATGTCACTGCAGCAGGTGTGAGGGCCATGGTTGCCGTTCCAGGCAGCTCTTGGGGGAAGCAGATGCTGGGAGCTGTCAGAGATCAGAAAACCAACCTCGGTGGGCTTCCTGGAGGATACGGGCCCCCCAAATGAGTGAGGTTTGACTAAGCAAAGAAGAGAGATGAAGGTAACCCAGGTCTGCTGTATGGAGGGGGTGGCCAAAGGCCAGAGGTGGGGACTTGGGGTCAGTTTGGGGGTCATGGGTCCCTGAAGGGGTAACAGCCACTGTTACCTGCAAGGTCACCTGCCACGTTAAGGAGTGAGAAGGGCCTTGCATTCTCCCCTCAGATCTTCCTGGGGCTGCCTTCTTCTTACTGGTCACCTTTCAGCTCAGATGTCCCCTCCTCAGAGAAGCTTCCCTTTCAATTCCTTCTTGCCCTTTACTCAGATGCTGCCTTGTTCTGGAGCTTGCTCCCCTCCCTAGACCATAAGCTTGATGAGGACAGAGACCCTGTGTGTCTCATTCACGGCCACACACCAGAGCCTGGCATACAGAGACCTTCTGCATACATACAGAGTGAATGGTTGAGCACCTCATGGTCACTGGGGAGCCACTGATGGTTCTGGAGCAGAGGAGGTACGAAAATCATAGAAACTGACTCCAGGGACGCAGAGTACAGCTTTGGGCAGCGTCTGGGAAGAGTGCAGGCTGGGTCCTACTTGATGTTTCTGAGCAGGAACAACTCTCACGGCTCAGGGAAACCCAGCTGAGGGGCTACTCCCCATACCTACCAACTCCACTCTAGTTTGGGAGGACCCTTGAGGGTACCCTTCCTGGAACAGCCATTGACCCTGACGCCATGTATTTTCCAGAGCCCGGAAGTAGAATTCAGGACTTCCCGTTGTACACGGGAATAGACCTGAGCACCCCTTTGTAGGGTGCAAAGGGAGGCCACCCAGGGCAGTGGCCATACTACTCAGGCAGAGCACAGAGGGAAGGCAGCTTTCCAGCCCAGCCCTGCGGTGGCCAGACTGTCACTCCCTGCTACAGGGCCTGCCAAGGGTCCAGGCACATATCTAAGTGGTCAGGAGCAAGGACAGCCACTTAGCCTGGGGTTAGTAAGGCTCAGTGTATATCAGCTCAGGGTCCCATCTCTGTTTGAAGCCTCCGTTTCCCCATCTGTTAAATGGGGCCCTGATCCTCAATTTGTTCTGGACCCTCAGGTGCTGGTCAGGGCCTGGTGAGAGCCCCAGTGGGGAGATGCCCGCGGGATCCTGCAGGGTGCTATTTGTTATTCAAAGACATGGGGTCCCACCACAGGACCTCCCCCACAGTAGGCTTCCGTGGGCCCCACACACAGCAGAGGTAGGGAGCTGACAGCAGAAAAGGGGCCAGCCCGCAGCCGCTCCTGACGGAGCATCTTGGAAAGGATCACAGATGTGTTTATCGCTGGCTCCCTTGCCCCTGCTGTGAGAAGACAAGACTCAACCCGACCACAGGCTCTGGGCTTGTTGGCAGCTGGTGAGAAGCAAAAGGAGGAGGAAGTCAGGGAAGGGTTATGTGTCCTAAGGGGCAGAGGTGGGGTGGCAGGCCCCGTGACGGGGAACCCAGGGCAGCCCACCGCCTCACCTGGCAGATGAGGGAGAATAAACGCCATGGGGCACTTGCCTGCCCTTACGGGTCTCCAGTTTGGGTCTGAGCCCGGGCAAAGCCAGTCACTCACCTGCAGATGTGGGCCTTGGGCCTGGGGAGGCGGGGGTACCACTGCAGGCCGGCGGGGCTCCCCCCCCCCCCCGCACTGTCTCATGCAGTTGTGCGGTCCTCGAATCAGAATGGTCAGGGGAGAAGATAGAAATGGGGGTGCCAACAGCTCTTTTGGGAAGGTGATTTTAGAATTATAGTCTCTCCCTATTGGAAAATCAGGGGCATGATATTTTTGGAATGAAATCACAGACCGCTCAGGTTGGGATTGTAGAACGTGAGGTTCACATGCTCACGTGTGGAGTTTGGAATCATAGGATCTTTGGTTGGGAGGGAGAGAGGCATCAGAAGCGCTGGGCTGACATCTTTGGATGGCAGGATTTTTGTGGCTTTGCATGATTTCTTCCCAGCCTTTTGGGGAGATGAACTAACCACAGTTCTCGCCCTCAAGATGCTCAGTCTTGTGAGAGCGTCAGATAAGAGGAACAAAAAATAGGATTCCAGGCTACCCTCCACAGGAGAAATGCAATGCAGAAAGAAGAGGGAGTGGCTTCTTCTTGGAGAAGTCCGGAGACCTCTGGGAAGAAGAAGGGACTCCTTAGCAGGGCTTTGAAGGTTAAGTAGGAGTCCTCCAGGTGGACAAGGCAGGTGGGAAGAAGGAGGATAGTTCAGGCAGTGCAGGTGGCTGGTGAGGTGTTCTGTGTGTCCAGGGAGAGAGGGGTAATAGGCGATGAGGCTGCACAGGGGTGAGGACCAAATGCAGGGCCTTGAATGCCAGTTCAAGGAGTGAGACTTTCCCCTTCTGCAGGAGGTTGCTGAAGAGGCTTTGGTGGAGAAGTGTGTAGGCAGGTTTCTGGTCCTCTCTGGGACATAGTGTACAACAGAGTAAAGGGGGCAGGGCAGCAGCATGTGCCCAAACTCAGCAGGGGCCTCGGGAGAGTGGGGAAGGACAGCTGTTCAGGAAGCAGAATAGATAAGACACACCTTGAGTTGTGTTTGGGATGGATGGGTGGACGCCTCTTCTCACTGGGATCAGGACCTGGGGCAGGGGGAGACCAGTGTCAGGGGAAATGATCAGGGTACCTTTGGGTGCTTTTGGGACTGGGAGACCCTGTGGCCTGCAAGTGGGGGTGCCCAGGGGTATCCTGGATGCCTAGATCTTAATTCTGGAGAGAGATCTTGTCTGGAGCCACTTCCCGGCAGCCACCAGCAGGAGGCAGTAACAGAAGCCCTGGCCTTTGGTAGGATTGCCCAGAGGGAGGATTCGAGTGGGGAAGCAGGAGAGCTGGGCATTTGCCTTTGGGAAGTGGGCACGGGACAGGAGGACTATGGGGAGCCAAAGAGCAGTCCTGGAGGTGGAAGGAGAGCCAGGTGCGGGGGCCCTTCCAGAGACATTCCGCTGCACATGTAGAATGCCCCTGTGGGGTTCAGAAAAGCCCAGCCTCTGCCAGGTGCCAGCTCTGGAACCCCAGCCAGGGGGATAGGGGACCGGCCTCTTGGAGCCTCCACAAACACATTGCACCTGGCGGGGCAGGCTGGCGAGGTCTTGCTGTGCACAGAGAGGGAAGTGTGCTGCAGCTCTGGGGCCTGGAGGGAGGGAGGGGCCCTCAGAGATCCCTTCCTGGGAGTGTGGTGACTGAGCCCCAGAGAGGCAGCCCCCAGGGATGGGGGCCCAGCTGGGATGGGGCTGGCCCTGCTGGAATGTGCTGCTTGCTCCGAGGGAGGTGAGCTCAGGGGGATGGAATGCCACTGGAGTGAGAAGTCACCTTCCAGTCCCTGCCCAGCCTCTCGCTCACGGGAGTGGTGGTGGTGGGGGGGTCGGTCTTGTCCCTTCCTGCCCTGCCCCGTCTGGTCTGGGTGCTCCTGGGAGCTGGATTCCCACCCTGCCCTGGCTGCAGGCAGGCCTGTGAGTCAAGGGACACCAGAGACCTGGCCCCTGGCAGCTGGGCGGGGCCCAGATAAGGCTTACTCAGCTATGCTCCTCTCCACAGTGCAGAGGGCCACTTGCATATTTGACCAGATAGAGTGCTCAGCAGTGGCACGTTGAGGGCCAGAGGAGGAGCCAAGCCCTACCTGGTGTGAAGCCGGCTGCCCAGGCAAGGCTGAGTCCTCCTGGGGCCACCATGCCCTCCATTTCTGCCCCAGATTCAGGAGCAGCTATGGGTTCTCACCTTCCCAGATGGAAAGGCTTCTATTCAGAATTGAGGCACATGGGCCAGTGGCAGCTTTCGGCCAATCTTGACCTCTAGAGCTTCGGTTTCTTCCATGGTGGGACCACATGGTCTCAGGAAGGTCTTCCAGATCTGACATGTGGGGAAGGGGAAGACACAGGGTTCTTAGGACCAGTGGATACCAATTTTGTCTGAGGCCATGCATTCCTGGAATTTGCCAGTCTTGTTCCTGCCTCAGGGCCTTTGCACATGCTCTTTCCTCTGTCTAGAATGCTCTTCCCTCAATCTTTGCATAACTAGCTCCTTCTATTCCTTCAGGCCTCTGCTTAGATGTCCCCTTCTCAGGGAGTCCCTCCCTGACTTTCCTCCCCTACATCTACTTCAGCTCTCTCTGGATACTACTCTGCTTTATTTTCGATGGAACACTTACCCCCATATGAAATTATCTTATTTACATAGCTCATTATGTCTTTATTGCCTGTCTTCTTCCACTTCAATGCCAGCACCACAAGGTAGGGATGAGGTAAGTGCACAGGTGGGTTCTCTGTGCCTAGGACAGTGCCTGGCACATATTAAGTCCTCGAGAGATCTTTGCTGAGTGAATGAATGAAATGACAAGTATCTGCTCTTACCTTGGGGAATTTCCCAGGAGTAAGATTGCCAGATAAAATACAAGACTCCCAGTTAAATTTGAATTTGAGATAACAAATAGTTTCTTGGTATGAGTATGTCCCAAATATTATGTGGGACATACTTATACCCAGAAACTATTGCTGTTTAACTCAAATTCAACTTTTACCGTGTTTCTTGTACTTTTAAGTACAAGTTTTTTATGCCAACATATTATAAATACACGTGCAGTTGCCCCAACACAGAAAGATACCACGTACCTTTCCCCGGTTTTCCCTAGCAGCTTGCAAAACTATGGTACAATATCACAAGCAGGATGCTGGCATCGATACAGTCATGGCATGGAACATTTCTCTGAGATAAATGCCCCAGAGTGCAAACGCTGGGGTGGATGGTAGTTGTCTGGTTAGCTTTGTAAGAAAGTGCATCCCCACGGGCGATGTACAGGGATCCAGTTTCCCCGCGTCCTCACCAGCATTTGGCATTGTCGCTGGTGTTTACTGTTGCCATTCTGGTAGGCGTGATAGTGGTAAGGCCACCGACACACTGTGGCCTTAATGAGCATTTCCCTAATAGCTAATGATGCTGCACATCTTTCCGTGTGTTTGTTTGCCATCCATATATCTTCTTCAGTGGAACGTTTTCATGTCTTTTGCCCGTTTATTTTTATTTTTGAGTCAAAAAAAATTTTTTTAATATTTGTTTATTTTTGAGGGGGGAGCAGGGGAGGGGCAGAGAGAGAGGGAGACACAGAATCCAAAGCAGGCTCCAGGCTCCGAGCTGTCAGCACAGAGCCCGACGCGGGGCTCGAACCCACGAACCGTGAGATCATGACCTGAGTTGAAGTCGGACGCTCAACCGACTGAGCCACCCAGGCGCCCCTCTTGTGCCCATTTTCTAATTAGGCTGTTTATATTTGTACTGTTGAGTTCTGAGGTTTCTTTATACATTCTAGATGCTAGTCTTTTGTCAGACACATGTTTTGCAAATAGTTTTTTTCTCAGTGTCTGGCTTGTCTATCTGTCCTTGTCACAGGGTCTTTTCAGAGCAGTAAGCTTTTAACTTTGATCAGGTCCAATTTATCAGTTTTTCCTTTTGTGGATAGTGCTTTTGGTAATGGGCTAAGAACTTACTGACCCCCGTCCCAAAGTCTGTGATTTGTTTTTTTAATGAGCTAGTTATTTTGAAATCAACAAAAGGCTTCTTTGTTATTTTAAAAAAATGTATTTATTTATAATTGTAGTAAAATACACATAACATCACACTTACCATCCTAATCATTTTGAAATGTACAATTTGGCAGTGTAAGTCCAACAGCACGGAGCCCGACACAGGGCTCGAACTCATGAACCACGTGAGATCATGACCTGAACGGAAATCAAGAGTCAGCCGCTTAAGGAACAGAGCCACCCAGGGGCCCCTCTCTGTGGCTATTTAACTTTAAATTAATTACAAACAAATAAAAGTAAACGTTCAGTTCCTCAGTCCACATTTCAAGTGCTGGGGGGCCACATGTGTCTCATGGCTGCCGTCTCAGACGGTTTCATCTTTTCAGGGAGGTCTGTTGGACAGCACCCATCAGCTTGGGGGAGCAGTGGGCGCAGACATTGGTGTTGTTATTAAGGGGACTTGGGAAGGTCTTGGCAGCAGTGGGAGCGAATCCGTTCACCTCCTGGCCCCTAGCCAGCCCAAGGGGTTCTCAAATAGTGGCCATCTGATTTCTCTTGGAAGGAATTCTCAGTGTGGCTGCTGGCCCTTCAGCCAGGGGGCTCATTTGAAACCGAAGTGAGGTGGGGAGGGGGCCCTGAGGGGCCTCCCAAGTGGGGTGAAGCCGAGGGGGCTCAATTTCACCGTGGTGAGACCTAGTCAGAAGGCGCCCACCAGGGACAATCGCTGCCTTTGTCCTCAGGAGGGGGACTGGGGTTCCTGGGTGTTATCAAATCTGCTGGGATGAAGGGAGGGGGAGCCAAGTGCTGGTGGGGGAGACAGGGAGGGGAGGGGCAGGAGTGGTCTTAGAGGGGAGGAGGGAGGAGTGGGGTGGGGCCCAGCGAGATGGGGGAGCAGGCGGGTCACTTTCCCTAATTCTGAAAGCTTGCATGTCCTTTGAGGAGAAACCCAGGTGCCTGTGTGTTCTGAAAAAGGGCTCTTTGCCTGAGAAATGGGCTTCTTTAAATCATGACCTTGCAGCGTGCCGTAGAGTTGCAAATAACCAACACTGCTCACAGCGGCCAGTGCTTGCTGTGTCCCAGCGCTCTGTCTAAGGGAGTTAATCTGTTTCACTGGCCTAACAACCTTGGGAGATGGGGGGGGATCCTTGTTAACTCCATTCCACAGTAGGGCAGCTGAGGTCCAGGCAATGACTTGAGCAGCATCTCAGGCTCCTGGGAAGTCCCAAAGGTAGCAGAATGAGTTACCTCATCTCAGGGTCTCCCTGGATGTTGCGGGTGGGACCAGGCTCTGGGCCAGGAGGGTGCAGGCAGTGTGAGCCCAGCACTCAGCTGCTCTGTGCACCCCTCTCAAGGCCTGACGTAACACGTGCCCTCCCATTCCAGGTGCTCTCCGTAAATGATCTCACAGGGAAGGGCCTGTGTTGTCACTCCCATTTCACAGATGTGGAAAACTGAGGCACAGATCAGTTAAGCGGTACACTGAGGTTGCTGAGGTAGAAAGCATCTGAGTCAGGATTCCCTCCCGGCCATCTGCCTTTGTAGCCTGTGCTCTATGCAGCCTCTTCTCATCCTGCAGTAATGTATATATATAGTTGTGTGTGTGTACTGTATATGTATACACACACATACGTGTTTATATATACATAATATGTGTGTGTATGTGTATGTATTTGAGGGAAGGGGAGCCTAGAGGATTGGTTGTATTACAAAGTAATAATTCTAACAAGAACATTGGTAAAACACTTTATAATTTGCAAAACCTTTCTTTGACACTTTGATGGCCAAGGCTTGAAACGCTCTTCCAAGGGAGTGGTGAAAATGTGCCCATTTTGCAGGCAAGGCGATTGAGGCTCTGGCTGGGTGCCACGCAATTTGCTGGGAGGGTTGCTCTGTGGGGAGCTATTCTCTCCTGGGCTTTGAGGTTCCTGGCAGGGTGCAGGGAGGCAGGTCAGAGGGCTCCTGGCCACACTGTGCTCTTGACTCATGAAGGGATGTTGGACTTTTGTTCCACTCTGGGAGCTGTGAATGACACAGCTGGGGAAAGAGCTACAATAAAAACCCCAACTTTGCAACTTGTATACGGCATGACCTTGGGCAGTTTTCCCCCTCTGAGCCTCAGTTTCCTCACTGGGAGAAAAGTGATGATTTGTACTCCCCAGAGCCGCTGTGTAGACTGAATGGGACAATGCTCAAGAGTGCTAGGTTCTGTGCTCTCTTGCTTGATGAGTGCTCAGAAAACAGTAGCTACTATTGTGAATATTGTTATTATTAGTAGCAATGCTAGTCATTTTAAAGCTACGATTAGGTTTTAATCCCTATATTCTATTCCTAAGGGTCTTTCTAGCTCCATTTAAAGCTCCCTTTTTCCCCACATAGCAGACAGGTAGCATGCTGGAAGGACTGGGGAGCAGATGTGTGAGAGGTCATCGGGATTGTCACTTTACTGGACAGGAGACCAAGCCCTTGCAATGCCACACTGGTCCTCCCGGCTCTGAGACAGAGGAGGTCTGTCTGGGTCTGTCAGTCATGTCTGAGCAGCCACCTCCAAAGAGGGCCCTGCCCTTGCCCTTTCTGGCCCCATGCCACAGGTACCCAAGTTCATGCCACATTCCGGGACCTGCAGGTTGTCCAGTCCCGTCTCCTGCCCAGATTTCCCACCCAAAGGCAAGCCTCACACATCCAGCTGCCTGCCACTCTCCGCTCCAGGATATCTGCTGGAAAACTCCACCTGCCCCAAACCTCCCTGCTCATCTCGCTCCCGCCAACGGGCTCCTGCTTCATTCCTCCCAACCCCCAGCTCCATCCTTCCAGTTGTCCAGGCCCAAAAGCTTGACTTGGTCCTTGACACTTTCCTTCACACCCCACATCCAATTTGTTGATTCTACCTGTGACATCTTTCCGGAATCTTCCCCCTTCTAACAGCCCATACCCCTGATCCTCTGGTCCACACTGCTGTCATCTCTTCCCTGAAATAGTACAACAGCCTCCTAACTTGTTTCGCTTCTCCCACCTTGGCCCCTGTGGTCTTATCCAGCATAAGTGAAACCATGTCTCCTCTGCTCATGACTTTGTAGTGGCTCCCAACTCACTCAGAGTAAACATCAAGTCTTCACCATGCCCGACATGGCTCTTCATGACCTGGGCCCCCATGACCCTTTGACCTCATCTCCTTCTACTTCCTCTTTGCTCTCTCTGTTCCACCTGTTCCTTAAACACACTGGGTCTATCCCTACCTCAGGACCTTTGCACTTGCTATTTCCTCTGCCTGGAATGCTCACCCTCCAGACATTCACCCCTTCACCTCCTCAAGTCTTGGCTCATGTACTACCTTCCTAAGGAGGCCTTTCCTGACCACTCTATTTGCAACTGCTGCCCCGTCAGCCTCACCACTTCCTGTCCCCTTCCATGTTTTCTTTTTCTACATAGTACTTATGACCACCTGACATAATATTGGTAGTTTGCCAAATGATCCCAGTGTGGCTGGGAAAAGTTAAAAGTGTTTGCTGTAGGAGCCCTCCTATGGGAACAGTGCAGGCTCAGACAGACGCTTCCTTCCCGCCTTTTAAACTCAAGTCTGTGCCTTCAATATTGGTTCCTATGGACCAGCTTTACATTGGGATTTCATTCTTAAACTCCTATGTAGCCTTTGTCTTACTCTGGGCACTATTCTAAGTACTTCATATCTATGAACTCATAAAAATCTCAACCTAGTGAGATAAGTACTGTTGTCAGCTGCCTTTTATGAATGAGAACCCTGAAGCACATAGAAGTTCATTGACTCACCCAAGGTCACACGGCTAAGGAAGAGAGATCCAGGATCTGAATCCAGGCAGTCTGGCTCCAGAGCCTATACTTTGGCTATATTCCTTTTTTCTGCACTCATTCAGTCATTATGTATTTATAGACTGTCTTCTTTGTGTCAAACACAAGATTTTAGAGACCCACAGATGACAGAAAACATGGTCCTTTCCATCAGAGAGCTCACAGTCTTATAGGAAGTGAAGAGTAAGTAAATAAGGGGAAAGGGAACAAATATTCATCCAGTGAACATCCACTAACACCTACTAAGTGTTAGGCACTGGAAAGCAAGAGATAATATTTCCGCTTTTGAGATTCTTACATTGTAATAACAGAAGGAAATGGTGAATCACTGCATATATTCATGATGGCATAAGCTGGATTTGGTAAAAGACAGCGTAGGGGACTGTGGGACCCCAGGATATGAGGTCTAACCATCTGGGGGTTGGTTTGGATGGGTGGGTGGTGGATGGCTGAATGGTTGGACAGATGGTTGGATGGTTATGCAGATGGATAGATGGATACTTGAATGGATAGATGTTAGAAGATGGATGGATGGATGGATGGATGGATGGATAGTATTTGGAAGGATCATTGGATGAATGGTTATATGGGTGGACAGGTGGATGAATGGATGGATGGATGAATGGATAGTTATTTGGAAGGATGGCTGGTTGAATGGATGGGTGAAAAGCTGAGCTCATTGCTGGCAAGCTGGACATTTTCCCAGTGAGATCAGCAGACCAGCTGAAAGAAAGGGATGGAAATCCATGCATTCATTAATTCAGCAAATGTTTATTAAGCACCTATTTATGTGTCTGGTACTGTTTTAGGTTCTGGGATTAGAGGGTGCTTGCCTTTATGGAGCTGACATTCCAGAGGGAAAGCAGAGGACAAACAAATAATCAAACAGAGAGAATCTACTGTGAGAGAGCAATAAAGCCATGATTAAAAAAGGAAAGCACAGTGAGAAGAGGGGATGACAGGGGCAGGGGTGGGGGGCGTTTTATATTGGGTAGTCAGGAGGAGTCTCTCTGAGAAGGTGAGTTCTGAGCAGGAAGTGAGGAAGGGGCCCCTGTGGGGAATAGCATTGGAGACAGAGGGAACCACAGGCACAAGAGCCTGAGGCCCAGAGGCCAGTGTGTTTCTCACTGAGGGAGAGAGGGGAAGGTAGGAGGTGAAGTCACATGGGTGTGTTTGGGAGTGGGGCTGGGAGCCGGGAGGGCACATCACCTCCCAACCCCTGTGAGTTTGGTTGTGTCCTGGAAAGCCAATGGTGGATTTTGAACCTGGGCCGATGTGCCTTTGGAAATGCACCACCCTCCCTGTTCCCCTCTTGTGGGTTCCCAGCCCTGCTCCCTCCTGGCCTGCTCACAGTTGGGAGGCTGTCAGCATTTTAATTACAGCTCCCAGCTCTCAATGGTTTACAACTCAACCGTAAAACAGGCCCTGGGCAACCCGTGGCACCTCTGAGTGATTTACTTGCTTACCATTTCTATATTTAGTGCCATTTAATGCCTGTGGGCCAAGTTTTCAGAGAGAAAAAGAAGGAGGAATTTAGGGGGAGTTGGTCACATTGGTTTTTGTTTTTTTTGTTTTTGTTTTTTTTGTTGTTGTTGTTGTTTTAACACACAGCTCTGTTTTCCAGTTATTTTCTGAGATTATTTCCCAGCCTTTAAAAAGTTACAAGGTGCCAACCAATGGTGTATTCTGTGTTCATTTCTAAGAGAGACTGGTCCCTCGCGAAGCTGCCCTTTTTTCTTGAAAGTATGTTTGCTTCCTGGTGCGAGAGAGCAGGGTTTGAAGGACGGCATGGACCAAGTGTATGACTCTGGGACAATGGCATCCATTAGGATTTCATGTAATGCAGGCTGGACTTGGGGCCATTGGCTCCCACTCCATGTCGGAAACGGGGATCCCCCAGACCTCCAGTCGAGGCATCCACAAGACATCTCAAATTTACACGTGCACACAGATCACCTAGGGAGTGTGTGGAAAAGCAGATTCCGGAATCTGTACTTCCAATGAGCCCCCACGAGGCCATGCTGTTGGTCCTGGGGCCATGCTTTGGGCAACAAGGAATTGACCAGCTGTCCGATAGAAATTAACACAAGCTGTGTAGGTAATTTAAATTTTCTAGTAGCCACATCAAAAAAGTTAAAAAGGGGATACTAAACTTAATAATGTATTTTATTTAATCTAAAACACCCAAAATGTTATCATTTCAATATGTAATCAACATGAAAATACTGAGATGTTTTATGTTATTTTTTTTTTCCATAACAAGTCTTTGAGATCTGGTATTTGCTTTACACTTAAAGCTCATCTCCATGCAGACTGGCCACAGTCTGAGTGCTCGTGTGGCCGGCGGCTCCCATTTTGGACAGTGCAGATCTAAATCTGGCTTGCACACCTCTGGTGCTGGAGAGCCCACTCCCTCTGCAAAGTCCACTCCCATCCTGCAGGCTCAGTTGGGAGTTGCACCCTAAAACAACTAGGAAGAGCCACCTTTGCTCCCCAGGTCCTCCAGCTCATTGGCATCCTCTGCAGAAAAGAGTCCTGCAAAAATCTGGAAGCACCGACCAGGCCCCCTTGAAGCCCTGTCCTCTAGCTCCCTCCTGTGAGGCAGGCACGTCACATACTCTGCCTCGGTTAGCAACCCTGAGCCAGTTTCTGTTGTTGTTCTCAACCCCCAGTTTTCTTGCTGAAGAATCAGGCTCAGAGAGGTGAAGTGATATTCCTGTGATCACCCAGCCAGGAGTTGCCAGAGCTAGGACTCCCAGCGGGGACGCTGAAAACTCCTCTCTCTGCTCTAAGATGCTCCAGTTCCCTTGGTGTGATCTGGCTTCCGAGGACCTTCCAGGCCCACTCGCACTCCACCAAGTTCGCAGGGCCAGCCCACGTGGCACTGACAGAGCCTCAGAGATGGCCGGGAGAGTGGGGCCAGAAGCGACGCAGCTCTTAGTGGCTGGGCTGGGACAAAAGCCCAGGTGCCTCTGAGCCCTTGGGTCTCAGCTCCTGAAGCAGTTCCCTGTAGCTTCAGAGCAGTAAGAAATCAGTTATTCCTCCATCGTGGCCCCCCTCCGCTGCGGGGCGAGGCCCCACCCCACCTCTCTGGAAACTGGCCTGGCATAGAGATAACCCAGGGTGTTTTTCCCAGTTGCCTGACTGGAAAAAACCTGACTCCATCGGGGGCAGGAAAAGGCATATCTCAGGGGACGTGTGCCTGCGCCCATGTCCTCTGGGACATGTGGGGCAACAAGGAACCTGAGGCCAGACCGGCCCACCCTCCTGGATACCAGCTCCTATGCCCAGACACCGACACAAAGAGAACTTTTGTCCTGGGATGGGGGTTCAAAGGGCTTCATTAGTACTGGTCGCCCAGGCAGGGCCTTGTTGGGATCAGGGAAGTTCATCTGGGGGTGGCCAGGGGCACAGAGAATGACCTCATTCTTGAGTCTTCCCTCCATGCACTGGAGCGTCCATCCCTTATGTCCCCTGTTATTAGGCCCTTCCCTGGAGTGTCAGCCTTCCTCTGTGGACTAAGTCAGGGCCTCTTTACAAGATCTCACCGGGAAGGAAATGGCCAGCTAGGCTCCTGAGCCGGGATGAATTCATTCATTTGTTCACTAACTCACTCCTTGATTGCATCCAAATGCTGGCTGAGCACCTCCCATGAGGTAAGCCTCTTCTAGATGCCTCCTGAGCAAGAGATAAGGGCAGTGCTTTTTTGGAGCTGACATTTAGGCAGGGAGGGGGGAGGAAAATGAGTTATCTCCAGGGGCCCTGAGTCTTGGAAGATGTAAGTGGAGATACGACAGCTGGGGGAGAATGCATGGGCCACCATGGAGAGTTGCTTTGAGGAGCGGAACTGTAGCTGAGGGACCAGAGGAAGGGTGTCACAGGCAGAGGGAATAGCAGCTGCAAAGGCCCTGAGGCAGCGTGGGCTTCGTGTGGTTCAGAAAGACCTGACATTAAGTGTTTACAGAAGGGATTTCCAGGGCTGCGCAACCAGCCCTGTAAAAATTTTAGAATGTTTTCATCCCCACCGAAAGAAAGCACGTGCCTATTAGCAGTTGCTCCCCACTCCTGATTCCCCCAGCCCCGGGCAACCATTAATCTGCTTTCTCTCTCTGGATTTGCCAGTTCTAGACATCCATATAAACAGAATCGTACAATATGTGACCATTCACATATTGTGAAGGTAGATGGCTTATTTCACTCAGCTTAATGGTTTCAAGGTCCATCCGTGTTGAGCCTGTGTCAGTATTTCATCCCTTTTTATGGCTGCGTAATACTCCATCATATGAATATGCCACATTCTGTCTATCTGCTCGTCAGCAGGTGGGTGCGTGGGTCGTTTCATGTTTGGGCTCCCGCGAATAGTGCTGCCGTGAACATTCTCGTCCGAGTCTTGTGTGGATGCGTGTTTCTGGTCTGACTGTTGCACTGTCCTTGTGGTCAAATACCACAGGCCTTTGAAGTTTCACCTTCAGCATTGTCCTTGAAGGCGCACAGGTCTCTGGGTCAAGAGAGGAGGGTCTGGACATAGGCACCGGCCTGCTGGGCAGCACGGGCCGGCCGTGCCCTGGGCGCTGGGGCTCTGATCCCCATAGGGCTGGCAGGGTGTGGCTGATTCACCACCGAAGCAGGTTCATAGGGGCCTTCCTCTGGAAAATGGCCAAGCTCTCTTCCAGCTTCTGTGAGCTTCCTTGCTGTTCATCTGCAGTTCTGCCCGGCTGAGCCCCCGTCTTATTGCTTCCCACACCTGCTCAGCCCCCCGGTCTGTCATCCATGCGACCACACGAGGGGGCTTCCCAAATGCCAAGTCCCTCTCTGTCCCATGCGAAGGCCGGGCTGGCCCTCTCCTCATGTCTTGACTGCTTCCTGCTCCCTTGTGCTCTGGGGCCTTTGCCCATGCTCTTTTCTCTGCCTGGTCTGTCCTTGCCTCCTTTTTGTCCGGCCAGGTCCTTCTCGACATCCTGGTCTTGACTCAGGAGGACATTTCCTCTCTTCACTCCAGTCAGTTTCCTCTGTTACTGCTCTCAGTCGTTCATTTAGTGAGTATTTTCCGGCACCAACTATGGTCCTGGCACCAATCTAGGTGCTGGGGACCCAGCAGGGAGCAGACAGACAAGTCCCTATCCTTGAACAACATACATTCTAGTGGGAGACAAGAGCAACCGAACAAAGAAAATGCATGCTATGTCACTTACTGACACAAGGGAGCAAAATGAATCAGGGCAGGGGTCAGGGAAAGTGTTCTTGGAAAGGAGAGATTTGAGCAAGGGTCAAGTGAGGGACGGAGCCCTATGGAGTGTGGGGAAGAGTGTTCCAGGCAGAGGGATAGCAAGTGTAAAGGCCCTGAGGCAGGAGCACGCCTGGTGTGTGGGAAAAACAGAAAGGAACCTATTGTAACTTGAGCGCAGTGGACAAGACATCCGAGGTGAGGTCAGAGGTAGCAGGGGATGATAGGGGGAGATGGAGACAGAACTGTATAGTGAGCCCCACGTACCCAACGCCGAACTACAACAACCCCAACATTTGGCCAAGAGCCATCAACATTGTTTTAGTCTCCACCCCAGTTCCTCTAAACTGGAACCGCTTAGGGCAGACATCATGTTACTCCACTAATCAATAAGGATTTTTTAAAAACATAATAATGGTACTGTTATTACCTGGAACAACACAAAGAATTCGTCAATGCTCTATGATACCCCATCTGATTCAGATTCCTCCATTGGCTCAAAAACGTCTTCCAGTCGGGTTGCAGGAGGCAAACTGCTGGGGGCTATGACCGCGGGAGGGGCAGGTGTGTGCTTCCCTTCAGAGCTATCGCTGGGAGAGGCTGGCCTCAGCCTGCGTGACACTTGGGTGCATGGTCACCTTCCCTGCAGAGCATAAGCTTCCAGAGAGCAGGGGGCTTGCCTCTTCCTGCCCACCTGGCCATCAACCTCAGGGCCCAGCCTAGGGCAGGGGTTAAATGAACACGTGGTGGAAAGGTGAATAGTAAAAGAATGAATGAATGAATGAATGCTCCGGAAGTCGGGGGGAACGTGTGGGTTAGTGGCTCCACCTCGCTCCTGCCGGCCTCCCTGCCCCTCATGCTATAGTGGGGTCACCTGACTACCATCCGGGCCACGGTCCACATTCCCCACCTAGACCCCGTCTCTAGGGCTGACCCCGTCGGAGGCAGCCCCTGCCCCTTAGTCATCCCAGCTCCTCCCAGTGAGTCCGCTCATGAGAAAGAAGCAGACAGAGCATGTCTGCGAGAGATGGGCTGGGGCTAGGAGGCGGCTCCTGGAGCCACCACTGGCCACCTTGGGCCTGTCCGTTCCACCTCGAAAATGGGGTTTCTACCTTCCATGCCCTAAACAGCCCTTTCAAAGGGTTGTGCTAGAATCAGCTGATAGGTGAGCAAAGCTGAGGCCTGGCCTAGGGCCCCTGGCAGGAAGCACAGTGAAGCCCGTCTGCTGCTCCCAGCTGGGCTCGCTCACCTCCAAGGGTGTGTGTAGGGTGTGTGTGAGCATGTGTGATGTGTGCAAGCCTGTGAGGAGTGTATGTGTGTATGATGTGTGAGCATGGGGGCGCTCTATGTGTGTATGTATGTGTTGGAGCACAGGAGGTTATGTGGTGTGTCGGGGTGGGTGAGGGACTACCTGAGTATGTGCCGTGCAGGGCTGACTGGCGTGTGGTGGTGTGTGAGAGTGTGCACACGTGTGTGTGACTGGGAGTGGGGCAGCAGGCGAGCCCAAGCACCCGTGCGACTGTGTGGTGAGGACCGCGAGGGTGTGAACAGGGTGGGGGCCGCTGGGGCCATGCATACGTGGAGGGTGCGTGTGCATGTGTATGTGGCGCGAGGGGTGTGTCTGGGTGTGTGTGCCTGTGTGCAGGAGTGTACAGGTGTACTGGGGGGAGCGGAAACCTAGAAGGAGACAGGTCTAGGGGTGGGGGTGGGGTCTGTCCCTGAGACGTGGCTCCCTACGAGTCCCCAAGGTTGGGCAGGGGCCAGTCCGTGGAGGCCTCGAGAGCCGGGCAGACTGGGCTCGAACCCCAACGACAGGGAGCCAGGGTGGCCTCTGAGCAGTTGTAACCTGGCCAGCGCTGAGTTTCAGAAGGTCCCAGTCTAGACCAGGAAACTTCTCTCTCCGCTTTGGGTTGACACTCCTTTTCCTGAGGCCCGGGCCGGACGCTGGGCCTGCCTCACTGTCAGGGCTAACCCGGCTGCCCTCCACTACCTCTGTCCTGTGGGGTGTGACTTTCCCCCTGCCATTCCCACCTGAGGCAGACGGGGATATTTGCTTGAGGTCAGTGCATCCAATATGACTTAAAGAATGTGGCTGAGAAGAAAATACTCCAAATGTTTACTGAAAAAAAGCTGCCTTTTCCTCTCTTTCATCTGAGTTGCCCAGAGGAATACAGCTGCAGCTGGGTGATATGCAGCTTTCTGCTCATGATGGATTGACACGCGGGGCGGGGGGTGGGGGGGTGGGGGGGTGGGAGGGAAGGAGGATGAGGAGCAGAGGGGGAGGGGCAGTAGGAGGGAGAGGAGCAGCTGGAGGGGGAGGAGCAGCTGGAAGGGGAGGAGCAGGAGGAGTAAGAAAGAGGAGTAGCAGGGAGAGGAGGAGGAGCTGTAGGAGGAGGAAGAACAGGAGGAGGAGGAGCAGGAGGAGGAGGAGGAGCAGGAGGAGGAGGAGGAGCAAGAGGAGGAGGAAGAACAGGGAGAGGAGGAGCAAGAGGAGGAGGAAGAACAGGAGGAGGAGGAGCGGGAGGAGGAGGAACAAGAGGAGGAGGAAGAACAGGAGGAGGAGGAGGAGCAGGAGGAGGAGGAGCAGGAGAAGGAGGAAGAACAGGAGGATGAGGAGCAAGAGGAGGAAGGAGGAGGAGGAGTAGGAAGACAAGGAGGAGGAGCAGGAGGAGGAGGAGCAGGAGGAGGAGGAAGAACAGGAAGAGGAGGAGCAGGAGGAGGAGGAGGAGGAGCAGGGAAAGATAAGGAGGAGCAGCAGAAGCAGGGGCAAGTGGTGTGGACTCTGGGCTGTCAGCCTGCAGCCCCTCCTCCCAGGGTAGTGCTCTGGCCTGTGGTCGCCTGGGGGCACGGTCCACGTCCAGCGGCCCACTGAGTTCCACACGGTCTTTGGTCAGGGCCCCTGGAAAGGGCCTCCGACGTGGAAATTCACACGCAGGGCATTTCCAGGAAGGGCTCCGGGGAGATACGCCCGGAAGGAGGTGAGGGGGAGAAGGTGGGCTACGATGCGGCCACAGCGGAGTCTTCGGCTGGTCCCGTGAGACACTCTGGGCTGGAATGGCCCTTTAGAGTTGTCCCCAGCGGAGACAGGGAGACCGGGCCTTTGCAGCCAGTACCAGCCGATCACCGGCTGGGGTTGCCCCGAGGAGGGTCATGACCTTGTGTGAGGTGGCTCCCATGATGGGAGAGCGGCTCCCAGGACGAACTGGCCTTCGAGCATCAGCAGCCATGGCCCGGGCAGCCGGGCGGTGAGCGTGAGTCCTGGAGGGGGACCTGGGTGGGCACCACAGGGTCCGCCACGCACACTAGCCCTGGGGACCACAGCCTGAGGGAACAAGGCCTTCCTGGCCCCCGGCCTTCCTTCTGTTCAGCTGTACTCTCCTTCCTCGGCCGCAGAACGGGGATGAGGATAATCCTGCCTGAGATGGTTGCTGTGCAGATTCAAAGAGTTGCTCCCGCCCTGGTGGGAGGAGCAGGTGAAGCTTAGGTGCGAGGCCAGCACGGAACCCTTTCCTGAGAAAGTGTCCCCGCTCTTATCTGAGCCCAACATAAAGATTTCACACAACACCAGAAATAAATAAGTCCTAGGAGCAGCAGCTGTGTTTCCTCACAGCCTCCTCCGGGCCCAGCACCGTGCCTTTGGTCATTCGGTGTTGGCCCTCCCGCCGGCCAGTGTGTTCCCTTGACTGAGGGGGCAAAACCAAGGCGCACAGAGGTGGTGGGACTCACCAAGTGGCCCAGCCAGGGTCTTGCAGATGGCACAGTTGGGGTCCCGGAAGAGGGTCTGCCGAAGGGATTACTTACAGGGGTGTGGGCAGCATCGGGTGAGTCCCATGAGGCCTGTTGCTGGCCCGGTGTTGGTAACCCCAGCAGCTCTTACTGCCCGGAGGCCTGAAGGGGCAGTGAAGAGAACCGTGTCACTGAGAAAGTATAGCTGGAGGAGAGGGACCAGCTGGCAGGAGCCACCTTTATGGGTAGGGGAATGCGGTGACAGCCACCAAATGGCCCCACAGAGAGGGAATCGGGGGAAGAAGTGTCCCAGCCTCTTTTTCTTCCTGCGCTTCCGTCCTCTGTGGGGTCTCCCACTGGCCAGATCTGTCATGAGGCTGGGGGACAGGGGGTCTGTGGGTGTGGGGTACACAGGTGAGCCTCCGGGCTGGAGAAGGGGGCAAACAGACTGCCCGGCACAACCAGGCTCTCATGGGAGGTGAGCAAGGGAGCAGGCCTGACTCCAGCAGGGCCCCGATCTTGTCAGGCTCCTTGGGATGTGTCTGTGAGGCACTGAGCACAGAAAGTGGCACATGCACAGTCAGGGACACCGTGATCACACACAGAGGATGAGGGACAGGGTTCATCTCGGTTGGTGCAGGTGGTTTGGGTCACATGCGGCTGCGGGCAGTGAGGGCATGGAGGCCTGGGAGAAGCCAGCAGGACTCGGTGACCATGTCCTAGCCCAGGTCACCTCCCTTCGGTGGAAACCACGCGCCAGCCCTAGGGAGATGAGGCCTCCATGCCCAGCAGACCCACCACCTGCTTTCTGGGCCTCTCCTTGACCAGTGGCCAGCTTTTCCTGGTGGCCCAGCTCACTCGGGGTTTGTCCAGAGAAGGTTCTGGGACCAGGTGTCCTACTAGGGAGAGGGTGGTCAGGATCTCAGGGTGGGAGCAAGCACCGGCGATGACACTGATGGGAGGGGACACCACAGGCACCGGGAACGGGCGCCACACGGGGAGAAGACGTGGCCTTCTCGGGGGCTTCATGAAGATGCCCTGGGCTCCTGTGCCATGTGGCAGCTGCACCGACAAGCCTCGGGAGCTGTGCTCGGGGTGTTCACAACAGGATGGGTTTTGGGGTGAGTCGGCCTGGCTGTGGGAGGAGGCGGGAGGGAGGATGAAGACCCAGAACCTCCTCAGCAGGGTACGCTCGACACGCGCAATGACCTCCGTGTCCGCGTGGCTGCTGTACCATGCTGAAATTAACACACACCCCGGGAACGCCTGGGAGGATGCGGCCAGCTGCTCTTCTCACGTTCCTGCCCTCCTTGCCCCTCTGCGTCCCTGTCTTCTCTCTTGGAGATCCCTCTCTAGCTCCTTCATTGTACAGGTGGGGGAAACTGAGGCCCAGAGAAGGAGAAGGACTGGCCTGCAGCCACACAGCAGTGTAGAGGACCTCCAGCCGATTGCTCCTACAGCCCACAACGCTGCTCCTCTGCCCCTGCCCTTGGAGGGCTGTGCCCATGCATCTCAGTATTCGTAAAGGAAACTGGAAAACTCCTATAGGCCAGGGCTGCTAGGTGAGGTGCTCTGCACCAAGTCCCCATCGCCCTTCTCCCATTCAATCCGCACTGTTCCTTCTGAGGAACAGCTTGCTCCTACTTTACAAGAAGAAGTGAATTACCGAGGATGCATTTGGTTACAAGTAACAAAACATCCTACTAGAAGTGGTTGAAGTGATAGGAGGTGGCTGTTTCTTACAAATGAAGTCTGGATGTAGGTGGTCTTTTGTTGTTGTTTGTTTTTGTTGTTTGTTTGTTTTTTCAGAGGCTCTCTTCCAGGGCCCAGGTTATTTCCATCCTTCTGGTCTGCCATTGTCATCTTGTCAGCCTCTGGTTCTCTTGACTTTCGGTCACAAGATGGCTGCCTAAGCTCCAGGAATCTCACTGTCACACCACAGCATCCGAAGATAGGAAACGAAAAGTTACTCTCTCAGGTCTCTCTTTTTATCAAGTGGTGTCTTGGGTTTTCCACCTCTGTGGTCAGAGGCAGGCTGGTTGTGATGAGGAAATGGAGAGCGAGACAGGGAGTGTGCCCTGCTCCCTTTGGTCATTTCTGTCATCGCTGGCATGTGGCAACTAGAGGTCGCATTTGAACCAGGGTTCTTGGGCTACCTAGGTAGCTTTAGGCTGCCTTTCATCACAACATGCTGTCATGTAAGGACCAATTCTGATTGCTTGAGTCACTGCTCCTTACCTGGGGTGCAAATGGCCCAGAACTGACCCCTCCTGCAGAGGAACCAGGCTGGCCAACAGTGGAGGGGATTAAAGGGGCGGAAGCAGCAGACCACAGTCTCCAGCCCTCGAGGCCCTGGCCTCTTCAAGGCCCTTAAAAAAACCCCACAGTCCTTCCCCCACCCCCTCCCAGATCTGCTCCATGCTGTGACTTGAAACTCATGGACTGGCTATTAGCTTTACAAAGGGCACCTCTCCTACAGATAAGGGAGCTGTGTATCACTTAGGATATTTTAGGATGTGAGGGACAGAAACCCAACTCAAGTCAGCTTTGAAACGAAGGAAATTCATCAGTTCATGGAACTGAATGGTCCTGGGGGAATGAATTCAGGTCCAGCTTGATCCAGGATGCAGATGCAGAGATATTCTAGGAATCAGTTGCACACACCCATCACTGTCTCTTTTTTCTCAATTCTGCTTTCTTAGTTAACTCCATTCTCAGACTCACATGACTGACTGCAAGATGCCTATCCATAGCCCTGGCCCCTGAATTTCTTCTTCACATATGGTGGGAAATAACTAACAGTTCTTGTCTTTTCCTCACATGGAATCCCCAGGACTTGTTCTGATGGCCTGGGTTATGAGCCTGTCCTTAGGAATGACTAGTGGGAACGGGGAGTGATGAGCAGTGGGAACCATGAACAATGATCAGTGGGATATGGGAACAAGGAGTAATGACTAGTGGAATCTGGGAGTGATGAGCAGTAGGATCTGGGAGCCATGATTGGCGGGAACTGGGAGGGATGAGCGTTGGGAGCTGGGAGCCATGACTGGTGGGAGCTGGGAGCCATCACTGACAGGATTACTCTAGTCTGGGCAAGCCTCACTGAGGAGCCAGGATTTGCAGAGCTCTGAAGGCCATGCCAGGCTTGCTGTGAAACACGGCACAAGGAGAAGGGCATTGGGATGGGGAGAAGGCCATGCTGGCGGAGTCCTGCCAGCATACAGTGGGCAGGGCAGGACTCTGAGAAAGAGGGCCATTTTTGGAGGCCCTTGAAGGGTTGGTTGGGTCAGGCCATGGGGGGATGAGGGAGCTGCACACCCGGGGGAGGGCATGGCAGGAGCGACGGAGCTCCACGAGGTAGGATTTCCTCCCAGACTGTGTAGGGCTTCCCGTTCCTCCCGGTGGCCTCAGTGTTGGAGGGTTTGTGAAAGGGAGTGGTGGAATTCAACGCTGGGAAATGGCTTTTGGGTTTTAAAAATTAGATGCCCTCAGGACGCTTTGGAGAGTCAGGACGCTCAGAAGCTTCCAGTCACAGGAGCACCATGTGGCATGGACTGTGTGGGAACCAGAGGTCACTGTCTGACCTCCCTCCCTTCAGAACCCCTTCCTCCTCCAGGAAGTTCACCCCCAGATCCTCTGGGAAGCCCTAAGAGTCTGCAACAGGAGGCCAACTTTGATAGTATCTATTCGGTGCTATGAATCAAGGAATTTTCTGGAGCCAAGTTTCTCCCAAGGCCCCTCCCAGGCCTAAGAATCCTGCCCTGGGTAATTCTGGGCTCCGGGCAGCACCTGGTACATTGTTGGCACTTCCTGGGGGACCTGTCGGAAAGAGATTGATTTTTCTCCCTCCAGCGGTGCAGAAAATCCTTCCTACTCTCCAGGCAGGTTTGGGGCCAGAGAAGCAGTTTGAGAACAGCCCCACCCTACCCTGTGCAGGAATCCCCACTGCAGACCCCAGCTGCTGCTGCCACTTTCTCCAGGACAAGGAGCTCATTACCTCCCCAGCAGCCCCCATCCAGTTCTGGTCAGCTTGGTGGGGAGGGCTGGCCTCTCACCGAGCAGGCATCTGCTGTCCTGTGACTCCCCTCCACCTGGAGTTGCAGTTCTACCCTCTGGATGGACACACAGTCCCTCCCACTCACCCTGCCCCAGGACAGGCCTGCACAGCCGGTGAGACAGTGACCAGGGACATCATAAACTGCCTTCTCTAGGCTAAGCAGCTCCAGCTCCTTCGGTTTGGGGTCTCCAGCCCCTTCCCCTACACATGCTCTATCTCTGTCTGTCTCTGTCCATCTGCCAGGGCATAGTTCAGTTCTGAAAATCACATAGCAATCTCCTCCCTTACTGTGGGCACCCGACCTCCATTAATGTGACCTCAGGCCATTGGCTTTTTAGTAGCTTATTATCTCATGTTGAACTTGTGGTCGTCTAAAGCTTTCAGTCTTTCTCAGAGTTTCATGTCTTGTACTCTTGTAATCTTTTTTTTAATACCCCAAATTATAGGCGCTTACCCCGCTTCTGGCTGGTGTCAACCACATGTTCTAGTTCGTGGAAGTGACTGAACCCTGACTGGGACTCCAGTCGCATGATGTCCTGTGGGCACCCATGCTGACGGGGGCCAGACTTCAGTGGCCCTGAAGGCTCCCCAGATGCCCCTCTTCTGGGCTACTCCCTGGGCCTGGGATTTCCTCATTATGCACTCAGTGCGTGTTCTTTCTCTAGCCGAGTCCTCCTTCGGGTTCCTTGTTTTAGTGCATGGTCTCCGTCCCCATTAGAGGCCTGTGAGTTGCCCCGGGCCCCCCACAAACTCCCCACGGATCACCCAGCACCAAGTATTGCCGATGTGGCTCCCCCTCTCCCCTCCGCCGCCACCGTTTTGTCAGAGCCGCTGGCATCTCTGGATGGGGACAGTTTCCTTCCATCCTGCCACTCTGGCCTTCCCTAACCTCATTTCTGCCCCATCTGGAATGATCTTTAAAGGTGTCATTCGGACCTCACCACTCCCCTGTGTGAAAGGCCCTCGGTGGCACCCCTTGGCGTGCAGCTAACCGGGTTCCTCCCTGCCCCGAGTGGCCAGCCCCGCTGCCCCTTCCCATTCACCTCCTGGGCAGGCCACATCCCTCCCACCCCCGGGTCTTGGCATGTACTGTTTCCAGGTCTGAAATACCCTTTCCCCATCCTGCAAGTTTGGCTGATCCTATTTTATCCTTCCTGTTATCTGGCTGCCAGCTCTGCCTTTGCCTTCTTGAGGGAAGCTTCCTGGATGTGCACGTAAGAGCAGCTTCTCTTGGGCCAGAAGTTTTCTTTGCGTTCTGTTCCACTCCTTCATGGAACTCACAAATTTATAATCAGATGCAGGTGGATTATTATAACTGCTCCAGGCTCGGATCTGCAGGCCTGAAGAAGGCAGGAAGAGCATCACCTTGTATCACGGTCCTCCCAGGGCCTGTGCCGCAGGGGTGAGGCCCCGTAGCACACAGTAGGTGCTCAATGCACAATGATGGAGTGAGTGAATACGAATAGACACACGCTAGGTCCGTCTTTCTGCTTCCTACTGGCCAGTACCTTCTCCACACCAGGCTTTCTCTGCCAGAGGCTGGGGTGGTGAAGGTGAATGTCCTGGCCCCAGCCTCCAAGGAATGGCACAGGTGGGGTTCTCCAGAAGCAGAGGCTGAGCTGGAGTTCTGGGTCCAAGCTGTTCATTAGGGATCAGCAAAGGGAAAGGGGAGGAGCAGGACTGGGCTGGAGTGGAGCTGCGTCGCTGGCTGGACAAAGCTGTAGGGGGAACTCCGGAGGAGGTATCGCCCATCGAAGTGGCCAGACCTCTTACTCTGGCCTCTTTCAGCCCCTGGCTGCAGCCTACCCGGGGAAAACTGTGGTTCTGCGGCTGGGACAGGCCCTGAAGGATCTGACAGCTGGCGGCCGTATGTGGATCCCACCCCCCCGTCCCGTGACGCGCTGGAGCCGGCTCCCGTGAGCTCACAAGACCCAGTGTTAAAGATTCGGGGATTTGTGAGCCAATTGTCAAATCGTTTGCAGCCTAAAATCAGCTGCGGTAGGAACATTTATCGCAAAGAAATTAGCAAACACTACAAAACAGTCTGTACGGGTTTTTTGTTTGTTTTTTGTTTGTTTGTTTTTTTGTTTGGGGTTTTTGGTTTTTGGGTTTTTTTGAGGGCCAGTCTACTAGCACATCACTAGCTGTAGCTTTGAAGCAAGACTTTCCTTGAAGGGGCATCTGAATAGTATATCCCCACGTCCACCAAAAAGATCTGCTGGCTTGATGGGAGATGCTGACAGGGAGATAGTCGTCACAGGGCCAAGGTGACAGATACTCCACAGCCCAGGACAGCCATGGAAACCATGAGGGAGTCACTGACTGCCTTGGCAATCAAGGAGGGCTTTGTGGATGAGGTGACTTTTTTTCTGACGTAATAGAATATTCGAAAGCTACAATACCATGAGAGGTAAAGCTCGTGTCCCTCCAGTCCCCCGGCACTGGGTGACCTCCCCGGAAGTAGCCACTCTTACTGATTTCCCATGTATCCTTCCAGAGATATTCTGTGCTCTTACTAACACACATGCACAGATCTTTTCTTTCTCCCACAAGTGAGCTCATGCTCTGCATACTTTTCCACGCCTCGCTGTGTTCTCTTAACCATGTATCTTATGGATCAGCCTTCATTAGGAAGTACAGAACTGCCTCATTCTCTTTAACCGCTACAGGACATTCCAGTTATTAGAAGTGTTATCATTTCTACAACCAGTCCCCCTTGGTGGATCTCTAGATTCTCTCGGCCTCTCAACATTTCAGATAATGCACCCGGTCATTTGGCACATGTGTCAGCCTCCGCAGAGGGTACACATCCAGCGGTGGAAATGTTGGGTTGAGCCTCTGGGGTGGCAGTAAAGATTAGCCAGACAAGGAACAGGGGTCAGAGCCAAGAGGTGGACGAGGAGGGAGAGCAAGGACGGACCTGGGAGTCAAGAGGTAGGGGCCCATTGTCAGCTCGCCGCAGAGGAACGACGTGCAGCCTGTGTGGCCTCTGGGTCATGGCCGGTATACTGGGTGCACTCAGACTAGGACATTAAGGGCAGTTTTAAAAGGGGGCTGGGGCACCTGGGTGGCTCAGTTGGTTAAGTGTCCAACTCCTGGGTTTGGCTCAGGTCATGATCTCATGGTTTATGAGTTCGGGCCTTGCATTGGGCTCTGTGCTGACAGCACGGAGCCTGCTTGGGATTCTCTCTCTCCCTCTTTCTCTACCCCTCCCTTGCTTGTGCATGCATGCTCTCTCTCTCTCTCTCTCTCTCTCTCTCGAAAAATAAATAAATAAACCTAAAAATATATATCATAAAGGGGACACAACAACTGATGAATGGGACAGAGTGTGGCATATCTGGACAACGGAGTATTATTCAGCCATGAAAAGGACCTTGAAAACATGCTGAATGAAGGAAACTAGACACACAAAAGGCCACCTGTTGTATAATGCCATTTCTATGAAATGTCTAGAAGGGGCCAATCATAAGACAGGATGCTGTTTCGTAGTTGCCTAGGACTGAGGGGAAAGGAGACATAGGGAATGACTTCTAATGGGTATGGTGTTTCTTTCTAGGGAGATGGAAAATGTGAGGCCCTGTAGGGAGCAAGTAGGAGCGGGACTTGTCAGGACTTTCCTCCTTCCCTCCAGTCTCCCTCTAGTGCCTTCCACTGGTCAGGCCCAGGTAGAAGTCACAGCTGCATTCAAACTGTCCTATGACTGATATGCAGCCGGCCCAACCAACCAATCACCAATAGCAACGGTCAGAGGCCATTTCGTCCCCTGGGGCAAGGTCAACAAGGGATGGAAGTGTGGGGAGCGGTCTGGAGACACATATGGACACACACTCTGTGAACCTGCTGAAGTCCCTCCCTTTCTCTGAGCCTCCCTTTCTTTACCTGTGAAATGGGAGTTTAATGTCCATCTGTCAGGGAGTGTCAGGAAAATCAGATGTCATCAGGGTCTGAAAACACTCTGTATAGGTTAAAAGCAGTATGGATACAGAGCCAAGACAGACAGAGTCAGAAGACAGAGAGACTGTGGCAGAAGCGGCCTTGGAGATCATCTAGTTCAGACCCTTGAGTTCAAAATGGGGAAACTGAGGGCCAGCGAAGGTACACAGCCAGTTAGCATCAGAGATGGCCCAATCTCCACGCCAGAGACCATCCCCGCATACAGCTTCTCTTCTGAGATCTTCTTCTTTTTAAATTTTTTTTTTATTTTTATTTATTTTTGAGGGAGAGAGAGAGACAGAGTGCAAGCAGGGGAGGGGCAGAGAGGGAGGGAGACACAGAATCCAAAGCAGGCTCCAGGCTCCGAGCTGTCAGCACAGAGCCCGACGATGGGCTCAAACCCACAGACCTCGAGATCATGACCCTAGCTGAAGTCGGACGCTCAGCCGACTGAGCCACCCAGGCGCCCCTGAGATCTTCTTCTTAAAAATAGACTTTGTTTCTCAGACCAGTTTTAGGTTCACAGCAAAGCTGAGCAGCAGGTACAGGCATCTCCCACACACACGCCCGGCCCCGGCACGCACAGTCTCTCTGCGCGAATGTGGTACGTTTTTTACAACGGCTACGCAAGCTTTATAAATCCTGACTCGTGGTCCTGGCCTCCACTGGCTTCCCTGTCCACTCATGATAAAGTCCCATCTCCTAGCCGAGCAGCAGCGACAGGTGGGGAAGAGAAGGGAACTCCGCCCCTTCGTCAGGTAAAACTTGAACCCTGCAGCAGGAACTTCTTGTTGCCCCCAAAGTCCTCCCACCCCACTAACCTGAGGCCCCTTGCGGTGTTCAGACCCCAGGGCACTGGCGGGAGGTGGGAGGAGTCCCATGTTCTCCCGAGACACCGTGAGGCACCAGACTCCAGGCCTCGCAGCTTTATTTTCTCCTTCACTTTCCTTTTGCACTGAGGCATGTCTGCATCACAGACTGGTGAAATGGCAGACCCCAACCAGTCTTATGTGGCTGCTCTGTAAGCTGGGACCCAGCAGTGCCACCAGGGACATAAAATACTGACACGTGTCCATACCGGGTGCTCCAAGCGCTGTGATTGCCCCTCCCCGAATCATGGTTGCCCCGGGGGTCCTCCCCACTTCCCCTCGGCCCAGCGACGCAGGGTTGATGCCTGGCCAGGCAAGGCCTCCCGGACCCTGAACATTCAGGGTGCCCCTTGCTGGTCATGGAACAGTTTGAGCGCACCCTGATGGTGAGTTTACCTTTGGACATTTCCTGAGCACCTGCTGCGTGCCAGGCACTGGGAGGGTACACCGGGTTGTGTCATCTTAGAGCCTGCAAACCTTCTGACTCCGTGTCACTGCATCACAGTCCAGACTCTTCAAGTGTAAAGGGAGTCCTGGAAGTCCCCCTGGACAGCCGAGAAGCCCGTAGCCAGCCTGGCCTCGGGGGGTGGGGGCAGGGGCCGCAAAGAATGTGGCTTTGTCCCACACTTGTTTCCTCTGCTGTTGTCCCCTGCCTCGGGCAGAGGGCTGGGTGCCCATCCGGATGCCCGTCTGGGTGGCCAGTTCTGGCAAGGGCGGCTGCGATTATGCCCGGCTTAGTGCGGATATAATGCAATCACTAAGTCTCTCAAAATGCAGAGTTTGCAGGGTTAACGGGCTGGACATCATCTGATTAGGGGCCCACACAAATACTGCCATGGCCCCAGGCCAGCTGTGGCCTCACAGGAAGAGGGAGGCGATGTGCGGGAGTGGCAGCTGCACCCAACCTGACCCGGGAGCCTGACCCTTGCCACTGGGGTTCAGGGCCCAGCATCCGCCACAGCGAAAACATTGGGTGTCACAACCTCACAAATACAACCTATTGCTTTTTCACTAAAACCTTCCAGGGACTTAAAAAAAAAAAACAGCTTGGGGCGCCTCGGTGGCTTAGTCGGTTAAATGTCCGACTCTTGATCTCAGCTCAGGTTGTGATCTCATAGTTAGTGAGTTCGAGCCCCGCGTCGGGCTCCACGCTGACGGCAGGAAGCCTGCTTCAGATTCTCTCTCTCTCTGCTCCTCCCCAGCATGTGTGCGCTCTCTCTCTCTCTCAAAATAAATAAATGAACTAAAAAAAAGAAAGAAAGAAATTTCTATTAAAAAAAGACAGCTCTATTGAGGTATAATTTGCATACCATATAGCGCACTCATTTAAAGTAAACAGTCCAACAGTTTTTAACACATTCTCAGATATGCTCAACCATGATCACAATTTTAGAATATTTTCGTTACCTCAGAAAGAAGCCTGTGCCTCCTTTCCCCCAGTCTCTTCCCAAACCACACTAATCTACCTTCTGTCTCTCGGACTTGCCTATTCTGGACAATGCACATAAATGCAGTCATACCGTTTATGTCTTTTGTGTCTGGCTTCTGTCCCTGAGCACAATGCTTTCAAGGTCCATCCATGTTGTAGCATGTGTCAGCACTTCATTCCTTTTCGTTCCATTGTGTGGATCCGCCACATTTTGTTTATCCATTCATCAGGTGATGGACAGTCGGGTTGTTTCCACACTTTGGCAATTATGAAGAATGCTGCTGTTCACTTTGGTTTACAAGTTGTCGTATGGGCATATGTTTTCATTTCTCCTGAGTGTATCTGTAGGAGCGGAATTGCTGGGCGGACTCGGTCTGTTCAGGCTGCTGTCACAAAATACCACAGACCCTATAAACAGACACTTACTTCTCACAGTTCTGGAGGCTGCAAGTCCAAGCTCAAGGCGCCAGCACGGTTGCCTTCTGGTGAGGGCCCTCCTTCTGGCTCAAAGCCAGTGCCTTCTCGCTGTGTCCTCACACGGTAGAAGGGGCCAGGGGTCTCTCTGGAGCCTCCTTTAACAAGGCATTTAAGTCTTCATGACTTAAGAACCTCCAAAGTCCCCACTTACTCCTTGGGGGTTAGGAGTTCAACACATGAATATGGTGGTTGGGGGCTGTAAGACTCAAGGGAGGTCATAGCACTGGGCCATGTGACAACCCTGTTTAACATTTTGAGGAACTACTGGATAGTTTTCCACAGGGCTGCTCCATTTCTCATTCCCACCAGCGTCACGTGAAGGTTTCCATTTCTCCACCCCCTTGCCAACACTTGCTATGTCTGTATTTCTTCTGTCAGCCATCCTAGATGGTGGGAAGGGGTATCTCACTGTGATTTTGATTTGCATTTGCCTGATGCCTAATGATGTTGAGCATCCTTTCCTGTGCTTAGTAGCTATTGTACCCATTGCATTTTTTTAAATGTTTATTTATTTTTGAGAGAGAGAGAGACAGAGTGCAAGTGAGGAGGGGCAGAGAGAGAGGGAGACACAGAATCCCAAGCAGGCTCCAGGGTCCGACCTGTCAGCACAGAGCCTGACGCGGGGCTTGAACCCACGAACCTGAGATCGTGACCTGAGCCCAAGTCGGATGCTTAACCGACTGAGCCACTCAGGTGTCCCGTGTTGCATTTTTATAAATTGTGAGATAAAGCATTTGTGCAAAAAAGCACAGAGAACACCTACATTGGTTTAAAAGAATAATTATAAAGCATCCATATCAAGGAACAGACATTGCCAGCACCCCAGAAGTGCCCCAGGTGACCCTTGTCAACCACAAACCCTCGTGCCCAACTCCAGGTACAGCCACTGTCTTGATATTTGTGACCCTCACTTCTTTGCCTTTTATTGTAATTTTCCCCTCTATATGTGCCCTTGAACAATACAACCCAGTTTTGCCCACTTTTGAACTTGGTATAGATGAAATCATTCTGTGGAAGTCTTTTATGATTGCTGTTTTCCCTCTCCCCTGTGTTTCTGACCTTGACCTCTGTTGGTGTGGTTTGCTGTGGCTGTTCATTGTCACTATCCTGTAATGTCCCATTGACTGCACCCCTCAGCTTACCCATTCCATCATGGATGGACGTATGGAGAGTGCCCAGAGTGGAGAGAGATCATGAGTCCACACTGGGCACTCTCCGTGTGTCCATGAATGCTGTGCCGATGAACGTCCTTGAACCTGTTTCCTGTGCACACAAACATTTGATTCTCTCAGGTATATACATTGGAAGTGAAATTTCTGAGCGTCTTCAGCTTTATTAGATGCGTGCTGTGTGTGCACACCCACCAGCCGTGAAGAGGGCTCCAGGTGCCCTAATGTCCTCAGTGTTGTCAGAATCCGCTCTGAGTGTCCCCAGCATGTCTGGGCTGAAATCTCTGACTGCACTGAAATCTCAGTGGGCCGGAAGCTGCTGCCTCACCTGGCCCCCAAAGCGCATTGCCACACCCCTGAGCTTTGCTCTTTCTCTGTGCTTCTCAGGCCAAGGCCAGAAGGAGGGTCAGACGCTTGGGAACTATCTCCTCACTGACAACCAAAAGGGACATTATTTGTGTTATTTGGGGGCTGCTCATCAGTACCAGCTGTATGTGTGTGCAGGTCATACGAGGCTGCCTGCATGCAGTAGGTGCTCTATCACACTAGGTGTCCTGGAATCAGAGCATTCAGCCAACTTGATTCTCTGTCCCTGAACATTCTGGATGCTTGTGGCGTTGCTGGCTCATTCGATTGCCGATACCGTGGTTGAAACAGGGTGGCCCTCCCTTCCTGTTGAGTCCATTGACTCGAGCACTGGTCACCTCCTCCTGGATGCAGAGCTCTTAGAAATGGGAGGACCCTGAACAGGAGCCCTTCCTTGGAGACAGGGACCTTAACTTGTCACCTCTGTGTCCCCAGCACCCACACAGGCCCAGGCCCAGAGGCAGAACTAATGACTATTTTTTTTGAATGTCTGATTCTGTTCCAGCACCCTGACTTTTGTCAGAAAAGATAGAATTGCTTTCATTGCATGTTTCAGCAAAGGCAACTGAGGCCCAGAGAGGGGGTGTGATAATTCCAAGGTCACAAAGCAAGTGAGCAGCCACCAAGCAGCTGATGCACAACCCTCAGCAATAAGACCCTTTCCTCTGAATGCCTCATAGGCCAGCTCTAGGACATAGTGAGCCTCAGTTTTGACCCCTGTAAAATGGAATCATACTAACCTCATGGAGTTAACTAATGCCATATATAAAAGCATGGGCCCAGTGTGTATACAGGTGACTAATATTCAGTCATTTACTCACTAATGCACTTTTTTCCCACTATACAACAGGCAAAATTAATTTGGGAGTCCAGATGAAGACCATGAAAATGCTCATATACACTATGACCCAGAAACTGTGCTCACTAGCACATGCCCCTCCCAGGGCCTGGTACACAGTAGGAGCTTCAAAAATGTCTGTTGGGATAAATCAGGCAAAAGATGATAAGGAGGGAAGAGAAGCTTTAGTTCCAAAGATACTCCCTTCTATAATACAGTTTAAAAAAAAAGAAAGAACAAAGGGGAAGGAAAGAAAAAAATAAAATAAAAACAGAGGGAGGCAAACCATAAGAGACTCTTAAATACAGAGAACAAACTGAGGGTTGGTGGAGGGGGAGGGACTGGGGGGATGGGCTAAATGGGTGATGGGCATTAAGGAGGGCACTTGTTGGGACGAGCACTGGGTGTTATATGTAAGTGATGAATCACTGGGTTCTACTCCTGAAACCAAGACCACACTGTATATAAACTAACTTGAATTTAAATTTAGAAAAAAAAAAAAAAAAAAAAAGGAAGAAGAAGAAGAAAGAAGGGAGGGAAAGAAAAGATTTTTTAAAAAAATCCACAGCCTGAAAACAACCTAAATATCTAGTACCATGGGGAGTTGCGTAAATGTTGCCTTCTTTTCCTGCTGGGATATTCCAAAGCAGGTGTCGGGAAAATGCAGCTCACAGGCCATCTGTGGCCCACTGCCCGTGTATGCAAATAAAGACCAAGTGAAACCTAGCCTTTAGTTTTGCCTGATCTTGAACTTCATATCAGTGGAATCGTACAGTATGTTTCTTTTTTGCATCCAATTTCTTTCGCTCAGCATCACATCTTAGAGATCTGTTTTTCTTGTGTGTATAAGTTCATTCCTTTTTGTTGCTGTCAGGTAATTTGTTGCGTGATTACAATTAATTACAGTTATCATCCCTGTTTTGCATATGGGGAAACTGCAGCACAGAGGACTCAAGTAAGTTGCCCGAGGGCACACAGCAGGTTTATGTTAGATCTGGGATTTAAACCCAGGCTCCAGAATCTGTGCTTTTTGTTCCCTATACAGTGCTGCTTCTCAGTGCCATGGCGATGGGAGCCCAAAGGTATTGGCAACTCAGAAGAAGAGGCACATCATCTTAGCCTGGAGGTCAGGGAAGGTTAGATCAGAGCCAGGGTTCCCAATCACTGTGCCTGGCAGATGTCATAAGTGGTCAAAGCAGATGACCTCTGAAAATACATACTTGAGGTTAGGGAGGCAGTAGGGAGTGGTGGGACTGTGGCAAATTGGGGGTTGCCAGCCCGTGAAGGAGGCAGCTGGAGGTACAGCTCCAGGCGCTGTTGCATGTGGCAGTGTGGCAGAGATCGTGGAGAGCAGGACTGCCATGCTGGCATTTTTGGCCAGCTTCCATGCGCAAACGTCAGCACTCAGCTGTACCAGTTATTAAATAATTTGAGTCTCACTCTAGAATCGCCAGATGCCCTTTCTATTTGTCAAAAAAAAAAAAAAAAAAAAACACCTGGAAGTCTAGCTCCCGGTTTTCAAGTGTTGGTTCAAAATGATTTTAAGCCTGTGCCGGCCAAAGAGAACCTCCGTGTGCTCTGGACTGGCCTGATCTGAGCACCAGTCTAAGGACCAGATAGGAGTTGGGAGGCCAGGAGAAGAGGTGAGTTCCAGGTAGAAGCACAGCCCACAGCCCGGAGGTGAGAGGGACTTGACACCAGGTGTGAGTTTCCCCCACCTACAAGGAAGGAAGCCCAGGCGGGGCGGAAGGGCGGGGGTGGGCGGGGCTGGAGGCCACCCGTGGCCGGCGTGCAGTGACGTGTGCGCTGTGCTCTTCCCCGCCCGCCCCTGCAGATCCTGGAGGAGAACATGAAGCTGGAGTGTAAGTGCCACGGCGTGTCGGGCTCCTGCACCACCAAGACGTGCTGGACCACGCTGCCGCAGTTCCGGGAGCTGGGCTACGTGCTCAAGGACAAGTACAACGAGGCCGTTCACGTGGAGCCCGTGCGCGCCAGCCGCAACAAGCGGCCCACCTTCCTGAAGATCAAGAAGCCGCTGTCGTACCGCAAGCCCATGGACACCGACCTGGTGTACATCGAGAAGTCGCCCAACTACTGCGAGGAGGACCCGGTGACAGGAAGCGTGGGCACGCAGGGCCGCGCCTGCAACAAGACGGCCCCGCAGGCCAGCGGCTGCGACCTCATGTGCTGCGGCCGCGGCTACAACACCCACCAGTACGCCCGCGTGTGGCAGTGCAACTGCAAGTTCCACTGGTGCTGTTACGTCAAGTGCAACACCTGCAGCGAGCGCACCGAGGTGTACACGTGCAAGTGAGCCCCGCACGCCGCCGCGCCGCCCTCCGGCCGGGTGGGCGCCTCCAGCCGCAAGTCAGACTGCGGGGAGGACCGGACAGCTTCCAAGTTGGAGTCACCCTGGCGGGTCTCCTCCCGGATCTGCACGGGGAACCGCAGGAATGCTGAGCTTGTCTTTTCTGCTGTAGGGACACCTCTTGCGGGGTTTCCGGCGGGCGCCGGTCGGAAAGATCTCTCCAGAGCCCTTGCCTGTTCTCTTCCTCACCCACTGCTGCTGCACCCAACCCCAGACACCGCCGGCGGGTGGGGGGCCCTCCTTGGCAGGAGCAGAGCCTCTTTGCACCAGGAGCTCTGGACCCTTGGGCCTCAACATAGCAATATTTAACAATTTATTCTGATAAAAAAAATAATATTAATTTATTTAATTAAAAAGAATCCTTCCACCTCGTCGGGATCCGTTTTCTGCAATCAAAGTGGACCGCTTGCTTTCCTTGCGGGATAATTTTGTCACTAGGGCAAGGAGCCGAGTAGAACTGTACATAATTATTCTTTATGCAGATATTTCTACTAGTTGATTTTGCAGGTACCCCCTTACAGCACTAGATGTTTAAGAGCAGATGTCCTTTATACATATATAGATATATATACACACACATTTATATTTTTTTGCTGTTTGCTGCTACTTATCCAGAAATTTAAGCTGGTCCAGATTTGGAGACGTTTCCCACCCTCGAGTCCTTCCCAGCTCAAACTGACACCAGTAGAAAAATCCAGTTTGGAATACAGAGAGAGAGGAAAGATAATAATAAAACTCCCAGCAGTTTCCATCTTTTGGAAAGTGAGCCACTGGATAAGAGAGAATATTTTGTTAAGAGACTATTTTTATATGAATATTTTATTTATATCGAGTCTGCCTGTATCATTCCATGGCCTGTGCTTCTTCTTAATTCCGGTACTCACTTTGGGGTAAGGAGGAACGAGGCCTGGTCCCCATGGGGACCCTCACATAGCTGGGTTCTCGAGTTCTGTTGGCCAAGTGGGCAAAAGTGGCCCCTGGATGGCTGGACTGAGTGTCATCGGTATTACCTGGGAAAGGAATCAGATCCCCAGCCTCATCTGTGAAGCTCAGGCCTTTTGAGCAGGGTCGCTGAGCAGTGACCTCGTAATGAGCCATGTGGAAGGCAGGCCCGTGCCCTTGGCATTGGGTGACCATCACAGGGCTTGATCGCCACTCAGCAGAAACCAGCTCAGGGAGGCTGCTTCTCGCCAGGATGTCCCTCCCATTGCCGTGTGTCCCGAGAGGTGAGGCCAAGTCCTCGGTTACGGGGCAGAAAAGCTGGGGTGAGGGGTCCCAAGGACGGCAGGGCTTCCTACGGATGTCACAGTCCTGGGGCAGACTGGCAGAGAGGTGTAGACGAGGCCTCTCTGCTCCGGCTCCACCTACATCCAGTGCCTCTCGACCTGGAAAGCTCTCCTCCAAGAGGCTGTGGGTGTCCTAACATGTGTCCGTTTGCATTTCCGTGTGCACGTGTGTGTGTGTGTGTGTGTGTGAGACCTTCGGGAGACTTGGGGTCGTTGTGTGACTTTGCACCTTCACACCCCTCTGGGGTCCTGATGTGCGTACATCTTGTGTGCCCCCGCATATGCCCGGCTGTGTGTGTCTCTCTCTCCATGTGCCTGAGAGATTCAGGGTGACATGTGCATGCAGGCGTGCGCCTGGGCAGATGCTGGTCCCCTGGTGTCTCCGCTTGTGGGTGAGGTGTGGTGTGCAGGGACCTTTGGCAATTGTGTTGAGCCATCGAGATGGCTCCTCTGGGCTCTGTGCCCACAGACACTGGTGAAACTCAGATACCTCTGAGACCACAGCCTGATGGCCCCACGTGCTGGGAGCCCCTCGGTGTCTGGGCTCTGTTGGACTCCCCAATGTCAGCACTGGGCCCGGATCGCAGCATGGACAAATAAAATGGCTGGATGGTTGGTTGATTTCTTCCCTTGGACCATTTATTTCTTCTTTACTTGGGTGTCAGGGTGGGAAGGGATGTGAAGGAATGAGTGGACGGATGGGTGGCTGGCTGGCTGGGCGCGTGGCTGGGGGGCTGGGGGGCTAGGTAAGGGAGGAGAAGATGTACAACAGTTTCTTGCAGATCCCACGTCACAGTTTCTCTCTGCCTTAGAAAACCAGAGTCTGCCATGAGCAAGAAGAGTTTCCAAGCCTGCATCCCTCTGTTCCCGGCCTCATGGCGCCTGAGAAGGGGGAAGGTTCTGACCAGCCTCCCCAGATACCAGAAGTCCCTCACTATCCAGATGAAGAGTACACGTGGCGTGAGGGAAGCCAGGCCAACGAGAAGAGTGGCCGGGTCGGCTGCCAATCTGTCACCTGGCCCCTTGGCACACTGTTGGTCCCCGACCCTGGGGCCTGCTCCCTCTCCGAGGCCCCCAGCTCAGGTGAGCTCTGAGCCTCAGTTTCTCCATCTGTAAAAGTAGGAAAATAATACCTACGTCACGGGGCTGCTGTGAGGATCCTCCTGCTAATGATTAGAGTTTCAGAGCAGTAGATGAATGATACATATTATTATTAGTATTATTACTCTTCTTTCCATAATGATAAGGTTCTTCAAACCCAGCTTATGGCAATAAATATTTGACTCTGCTGGGCAAAGGTATTTTCCCCCTCTTTGGCTTATTCCTGAAGTGGCTTTTCAACAAAACGGACATTAACAAGGCCAAAATCTTAAGAGACTGAAGCAAGATGTTAAGTAAAATCTCCCACTTTTTGGGTATTTTGACAAACACCATGAGGGTGGTGCAGGCAGCAAGCTGAACTTGGCCTTTCTGCCACCAGCATGCGGCCTCTGATTTGCTCCAAACCTCTGGTTTCAGAGATGGAGAAACTGAGGCCCAGAGAGGGGCAGGGCTTTACGCAAGACCACGCAGCAAGTCTAGCGGGAAGAAGACTGAGGCCGGCACTTGTGTCTCCTGGGGAAGGCCTTTCACCAACACAGTGCACCCCAGCAGCAGCAAAGTAGTTCGGAGGGGTGTTGGGAGGGATAAAGTTCCTATTTGTTGTTCAGACATACATATGCACGCATGCAGGGGCACACACACCCACATGCCTTCTGGACTTCTGTTTAAACCTAGCGCAAGGCTCCACAGGGCAGGATCTGGGCCTTCCCAAGGGCCCTAAAGGGATAGGCCTGGAGGGAGTACCCTGGCAGCTGTCCAAGGGAACGCCAAATCTTCCCATTCTCCCCCCACCCCAGAACTTGCGTTTCTTCACCTCTGTCGGCTGCCTGGTCTTAGAGGCAGTCTTGGGTCTTGTCTTCCTCCACCTCCCATCCGCCAACAAATCCCATGCGTCTAAGTCAAAATATACCCAAATCTGATCCCTCTGTCGGCACACTCAGCGGCCACTCGCTGGAGGAGTCCGGCTGGGTTCCTGCCATGCCCCGGTCTTCTTCTTCTGGGTCACATTGCTGGAGCAATTTGGCCGAGGGGGCTAGGTTCTGGATGACAAAGCACTCCATTCCCAGCCCGTCAACACTTCCTTCCCTTCCGTGCTTCTTCCCTTCCACTAGCTTGACACAGCCACCCAGGGGCCATAGGGTATGGACAGTGGAACCACAGAAAGTAGGGCCCTGAATGGTCCCTGAATGGCCACTCAGAGGACAGCCCCCTGCTGGTCAGGAACACCCACAGGCAAGAAATAGAGGTCATTATGTGGAAGCCACTTCGATTTGGAAGTTCATCTGTTATAGCACAGAGCCCCTCCCTCATTAGGCTCCAGCCTAATGTTCTTCCAACAGGCCGTGTTCCAGTCCTGCCTCTGGGCCTTGACACATGCTGTTTCCCCTGACCTCTGCATGGCTGGCTCTCTTTGGCTAATAAGACTCAACTCAGATGCCAACTTGTCAGTGGTATAACCTCAGCGACCCTGGGGTCCAGCACCCTTCATCCACTATTTTTGTTTCTTTGTGGTATTTACCACTATCTGAAATGATATTTCAGATAGTGGTAATTTATTATTACTTATTTATTAGAGGCTCTAATTATTTATTAGAGGCTATGCAGTATAGTGGTTAAGAGCATGGAGCCAGATGCCCTGTATTCAAACCTGCCTCCCTTGCCGTGTGGTTTAGAGCAAGCAATTTAACCTCTCTGTGCCTGCATTTCCCCCTTTGTAAAACAGAATTATTGCAGTCCTTACATGAACTGACACATATAAATTGCAAAACAGTGCCTGGCACACTGTAAGGGCCAAGGAAGTGTGAGGTTTGGGTATTAATATGTTTCTTAAGTTTGCCGAGTGTAGGACTTCGTCTGTCTTTGGTGCCACTGGGTTTCCAGTGCCCAGCACACGGTTGGGGTTAATAAATATTTGCTGAATGGGAACGACTGAAGACCTGAAGCCTGCTCCCAGATTCACCGGGCCCCTGCTGGGGCCCAGGCAGAGGGTGGGGGGGGGGCAGTGGGCTCAGGCGGGCTTCTAGAGCTAAGGAGCTAGGGGACAAGAGTTGGCCTGTCCTGAGTGCTGCCTGCCTGCTCGGGGGCCAGATGGGAACGCAGAGACAGATCAAGCTCTCTTAACGTGGTCACAGACACATCTCCATTGACAAGGTGGCCACCGGTTGCCACAACAACACTCCTAGCCCCAGAAGAATGTGCTGGAGACAACAGGAAAACTCTGCAGCCATCCTCCAGCTTAGCCCCCACGATGGTGAGCTGCTCTGACCCAGAGAAAGTGTCATGCCACACGCTTGTGTGGCGTGCACACGGACCCGCGGTCGCACACAGACACTGAGCGAGAGACCCAGAGGGACTGGCACACGGCCAAGGGAGGGACCAGACACTCACCAAGGGGAAACACCGGGGCGTCTGGGTGGCTCAAATGGTCGAACGTCCGACTCTTACTTTCGGCTCGGGTCATGATCTCATAGCATGTGCGTCCGAGCCCTGTATCGGGTTCTGCGCAGCCACTATGGAGCCTGCTTGGGAGTCTCTCTCTCTCCCCCTCTCTCCCTGCCCCTCGTGCACACTCTCTCTTTCTCTCAAAAATAAACTCATACAAAATTAAAAAAACAAGACAAAGGGGAAGTACAGACACACATCCTCCATGACCAGAGCCCCAGACAGACCCCGTTGACGGGACCTGAGACACATACAGGCCACCCCAAGGGGTACAGGGTCACACTCATATACACCCAGAGGCCACCCACAGACTGAGCAACCTTTATTACCTGGAAGGCCCTGGCTTGACCCTCACCTCTTGCCTATGGTCCCTGGCCACGTGTGTGCGTGTGTGTGTGTGTGTGTGCTGCGTGCAGGTGCAGGTGGGAATCAGGGTATGCAGGCTGGAGGACATCTAGGGCCTTCTCCCTCAGGAGAGCACACCCAGGCAGGAGATCACAGTATGAAGAGAGACGACTCCTGAGGCCCAGGACAGCACCCTCTGAGGCTCTGCTCCGGCCTCACATAAGCAGCGCGCCCCACGGCAAAGCCCCGCTCTAACCAAGCTCAAGATGCTGGGCTCAGATCACAGCTCTGCCCCCTCTCGCTCTGGACGGACGGGGCAAGGAAGGTCCTTCCCCTGGCGGAACCTCAGCGACGTCGCCGTACAGTGCATGCGGATCCCAGGCGGGCTCCCCGTGGCTCTCGGCACAGGCCACAGCTGTGAACACCCACCGTGGAGGAGCCCAGGCCAGCGCGGCCGCACAGCCAGCCTAGATCCTGTCCCCACCGCCAGCGCGCCAGCGCGCCAGCGGGTGCGGCCAGGGCTGCGAGGGGCCTCAGGGCTTCTCAACACATGATCCCCGTGATCTGGGAACCTCTGTCGGGATTAGCAGATCAAAAGGTCACAACTATTTTTATGGTAATACTAAGATACTCACCTTTTTCACACTCACGGGCTCCTAGGTGTGCAGGGGAATTTCCCAGAGGCCAGATGACAAGGGGCAGCATAGGGCACGGGATGCAGCCACAGACGCGAGAGGCCGGCTGACTTCGATGAAGCCACACATTGGAAAGATGGGCAAAAATGTAAAGCGATGCCACTTTTTCCACGGGCCTTAAAACACAGAGCCATTTCCATTTAAAATATGTCATTTATGGGGGTGCCCAGGTGGCTCAGTCGGTTAAGCGTCCGACTTAACCTCAGGTCATGATCTCACGGTCTTAAGCTCAGGTCATGATCTCACGGTTTGTGGGTTTGAGCCTTGCGTCAGGCTCTGTGCTGACAGCTCAGAACCTGGAGCCTGCTTTGGATTCTGTGTCTCCCTCTCTCTCTGCCCCTCCCCCACTCACTCTCTCTCTCTCTCTCTCTCTCTCAAAGAAATAGCATTAAAATTTTTTTTTAAATGTTTCAATCTGTTATTTATGTAAAAGTAGTGGGCTAATTATCATTTAAGAGGAATACATAAATATTTACATTTTTTTCAAAGCTTTAATTTCTATTATCATAACTATTGATAGATCAAGCACACACACGCCACACACAACACCTCTGTGTTTGCAGTAATTTCTTTAAATGTTAAGGGGCCCTGAGACCCCAAGGTTTGAAAACTGCTGCCTTACATGCATGGCTGGCAATTGATCAGCCAAATTCAGTAAATAATAAGGATAGGGAGTACACATTGAGTCTAGACTGCATGCCAGGCCGCGTGCTAAGGGCTTTGGAAGGATCTCATGGAGTCCTCACGTCAGTCTCATGAGGCAGGTACCCTGAAGATGGAGGAGAAAACCCAGGCTGAATTTCCAGTGCGTCCGACTTGAAAGCTCCCTCCCCAAACCCAGCCATCTCCTGCCTCTCTCTGTGTCCGGAGTTGTCAGATGAAATACAAGATGCCCCGTTAACTCTGAACTTCAGATAAGCAATGACAGAAACTTTAGTACAAGTATGTACCAAATATTACATGGGGCATATGTATACTAAGAATTCATTGTTTATTTGAAATTCAAGTTAACTAGCATCCTATATTTTTATTTGCTAAAATAAATATAAATACATAAAATATCTGGTGGCCCAAACTGTGCCCAGGCCCCTGGGTGCTGAGGGCCCCTGCCTCCTGGACATCTTGGGGTGCTGTCCCCAGGCAGCATGGCCCAGCCACTTTGTGGCTGTACATCCTGAGACAATGCCTTCCCTCTCTGGTCTGCATTATGGTTCCTCTCCCCAGGGCAGAGATGAGGGGGGGGGGGGGCGGTGCTGAGCTGCGATGATTATAGGCACTTTTCATTCTGCTAACATTTCCCCTCAAATTCAGACCCTGGGGGAGTTTTCTCAATACCCAGCTAACTGCCCCCTTCACACACCCCCACACCACACCCCCGCACCCCACAGCCCATCAGGACGACTTTGAGAGGTTGTCCCCGAGCTGTACAATCTGCTCACCCCACCCCTCTGCTATCCCCCAAAGGCCACCTGTCTTCCTTCTGCCTCCCCACCACACCCAACTGCACCCCTCCCCCATCGGGTGACCAGAGAGGACTATTCTCTGCAGCCTCACCCCGACCCTCTCTGGCCTCCAGCAGGTTCAGCAACAGGTTCTTGAAAACCCCCAGGTCCTGGGTCTCCCTGACCACAGTGGCACCCATTCTACAGACTAGGAAACTGAGGCTCGGCTCTCAGGGCCCGTCATTTAGCCCTTCATTAGGCATCGAGCTGCTCCATCCTGAAACACCAGGCCCTCCTCTCCACAGGAACGTCTTCTTCTGCCCTGCACACCCTCCCGCCCACCTGCCAGCCCCACCTGCTAGCCAGCACACCTGGACGGCGGTGGAGACGTGACTTACGGCAGACACTCTGACACGGCTCCTGCCACTGGAAGGCGTCCAGGGCTGCACATCCATCAGGGACTCGGCGGTGCTGATCAGTGAGCACGCCCACAGGACTTTTTCACTTAATATGTAATTACTTCCTTGAGTTAGATCCTTTCTCTGCCAGCCTGGCCCTCTTCTCTGTTGTTTCATTTTTCCCCCCTTTGACCTCCGAAAGGATCATCGATTCATGCGGTGAAGCACCAGCTACGGGCAAAGAAGTCACAGGGTGTCGGGAGGTCCAGCAAAGCGCACTCAGGAGAGAACTCAGATTGGAGTTAAAGCAGGACAGCAGAATCATGAGGAGTGTAGGTGTGAGCTGTGTGACCCTAGGAAGGTCGCTTCACCTCTCTGGGCCTCAGCTTCCTCATCAATCACTAAGCATTTGCGTGCCAGGCCCTTTTCCAAGCACGTTGCACACCCTCTGTCGTGTAATCCTCACAGGAGGAGATGGGTGTTCTTACCAGCTTTCGTACAGGAGTTTGCGGGGGCCGCTGGAACATGGGCCCATAAACTGGGCGGGCTTAAACAACAGAAGCTGATCCCCTGACAGTCCTTCCTGGAGGCTCGAGTGCACAATCAAGGCATGCGCTGGGTTGGTTCCTACTCAGGGCTGTAAGGGAGAGTCTGTTCCTAGCCTCTCTCCTTGGCTCATAGATGGCCTCCTTCTCCCTGAGCCTCTCCACATTGTCTTGCCTCGATGTTCTCTGGGTCCAAATGTCCCCTTTTAATAAGGACACTTGTCATACTGGATTAAGGCCATCTGAATGGTCTCATTTCCACTTGATCACCTCTTTAAAGACACTATGTCCAAATAAGGTCATGTTCTGAGGGACTGGATATTAGGACCCCAACATATGAATTTGGGGGAGGGACACAATTTGACTTATAACATCTGGTTTAGGTAAGGACACTTAGGCAAAGAGTTTAAGCAATGGATCCAAGATCACACACACTTTTTAAAAAAATTTTTTAGGGGCGCCTGGGTGGCTCAGTGGGTTGGGCGTCCAACTTCAGCTCAGGTCATGATCTCGCGGTCCGTGAGTTCGAGCCCCGCGTCGGGCTCTGTGCTGACAGCTAGGAGCCTGGGAGCCTGCTTCGGATTCTGTGTCTCCCCCTCTCTCTGACCTTCCCCCGTTCATGCTCTGTCTTTCTCTGTCTCAAAAATAAATAAACGTTAAAAATTTTTTTTTTAATGTTCCATTTATTTTTGAGAGAGAGATTGAGAGAGTCAGAGCATGAGCAGGGGAGGGGCAGGGAGAGAGAGGGAGGGAGACCCAGAATCCGAAGCAGGCTCCAGGCTCCGAGCTGTCAGCACAGAGCCCGACGCGGGGCTCGAACTCACAAACTATGAGATCATGACCTGAGCACAAGTTGGACGCTGAACCGACTGAACCACGCAGGCGCCCCCCCACACGCTTTAAAAGCTAGACCTGGGGGGTGCCTAGGTGGCCGGTCGGTTCAGCGTCCAACTTCAGCTCAGGCCACGATCTCACAGTTTGTGAGTTGGAACCCCACGTTGGGCTCCACGCTGACAGCGTGGAGCCTGCTTGGGATTCTCTCTCTCTCTCTCTCTCTCTCTCTCTCTCTGCTCCTCCCCTGCTTGTGCTTTCTCTCTCTCTCTCTTAAAAAGATAAAAGAAAAAAAAAATCTAGAAGTGGGATTCAATCCCCATTCCAGAGCCCCACTACCTTGAAACCCTGTTGGAAACTGAAGTAGGCATTCCTGCTTGATGGGGCTGTGCCAGGGATTGTACAGCCTAGCCACAGAAGTGTTTAGAACTGTGCCCAGCGCAGAAAAGGTACTGAACAAATGTTAGCTATGAATATCATGGTCTGCCAGGCCTGGGTTCAAATCCTGCTCTGACGTCTTGTGCTGTGTGACCTTAGGAGAGGCTTCGCCTCTCTGGACCTCAGTTTTGTCATCTGCGAAAGGCAGGGAGGATGGCAGTCCTTCCCAAGAGGTCACAGCGAGCTTCCTCTGGGCTCCCAGGTTTCCTCTGAGTACACGCTGGCCAGAGCTACAATGGGAACCCCTCCTTCTCCTCCCCAGGCTCTGGGCCCTCTCTGACCACCATGTGGCCTCCCTCAGGGCACAGTGAAGGGTCTGACCCAGAGCACACATCAGCCTGAGCTGGAAGAAGGGAAGGAGAGAGAAGAGAGAATAATCTGGTTTAATTCAGGTGAGGGGGGCATAGAATTACTGGGGTTGTCCACTTCTAGCCAAAATGGAGTCACAGGGACCAATTTACCTTCCTGCCTAAAACCGACAAAAACAGACAAAAGACACAAAATAGTAATTCTCGAAACACTGGGTTTCAGGCCACAGAGGACAATGTACTGTCCCTGTATTGCAGGGCACAAATGAAGTAAGCCCTATGGTTGCTAAGCTTGCTGCCTTGAGGGTTTCCAGGCTGGGGCGTGGGGACAGGGAGCCACAGCACCTAGAGTCTGCTGGGGTCCATGGAGACTGAGGCAGCCATGCTTCACAGGCCAGACCAAGAGGACAGAGTTGCCCGGATCTGCAGGGGCCCCGAGGACCCAACTACACGATCAGTGCATGCACATGAGGCCAGTACTTGAGGCCAGGGAGGAGCCATCTGAAAGGGACAGAGACAGGGTCACCTGGTGACCAGACTGAAAGTACCTGGGAATAGTACCAGACCCCTACTCACAATTCTCAGGACAGCAGGTGGAGCATTCTGGAAGGCCTTGCTTGCCTCGGTACTGAAGAATGGTTAGCTCCAGACTGAGCACTGCTCCAGACCCACCTACTGGATCACAAAAGCAAGACCCATGAGAAGCACACCGTTTCCAAGGGATGTGAGGGCATCTCTGAATAAAGCTTGAGAAGATTCACAGGAACATGCAAAAAAATCTGCACCCGACAAGCTCAAATTCACAATGTCTGGCCCCTAACCAAAGATCACCCCCACTGTTGCTGCCTGCTCAGGCCTCAGGACTGTGGCCCTCGCCTCCTGGCTCTCTGGGCCTCCTTGGGCTCCTGTGACCACTGTGCTTTTCTCTCTCACACTGGAAAGTAGCTGTCTGTGCCTGCCTCCCTCCGCCAGACAGGGTGCAACTCAAGACAGAGACAGCGTCTGATCCTGCACTGAGGCCCCAGCAGGGCAGGGCACTCCGTGGGCACTACATAAATGCTTAGTGGGTAGACAGGTGGATGGATGAACGGTAAATTCATTAATGACAAGGCTTTTCCTTTCTTCCCTATCACATTCTGAAGTTCACAGTTAGGGATTACTTCATTCTTCTCTGTGTGCCAAGGTTTTCAGCACCTGCCTAACCTGAGTAGGCCCTAATAAACAAATGCTTGTTGACTGAGTAACAAAATGGGCCTTTGTGCATGCTGCTGCTTCTGTCTGGAATGCTCTTTCCCAGATATCCCCATGGCTCACCCCTTCATCTCCCTCCAGTCATTGTTTATGTGACACCTTCTCAACGAGGCCTGACCACCCTATTTAAGACTGAAAGGGACTTCTTCCTTCCAGGATCCCAACCTTTCTGCCCTTGCTCTTGTTTCTGCCTTCTTGCTTACACTATCATTCACTTATTTATTATGTTGACTGTTTCTTTGTCTGTGTTCCCACTACCACCTGCAAAATAAAATAAAATAAAAGATAGAACACAGAGCTTTTTGACTCTCTTTTTGTATAATTTCCCCACTGCCGAAGACAGTGTCTGGCACATAGTAGCTGTTCAGTAAACCCTTGTCGAATAAGGGAATGGCTTTTGTTCTGCCAATGACAGCTCTCTGTGGTCTGGAGCTGACTCCTTGCTCCCTCTGAGCCCCATACTTAAAATAATAACGGCCAACATCGTAGTAATAATAATAATAAAAAAAAAGTCGGATGGCATGCTACTCATGGGCACTGCTTGCAAAGATTCTGTCCCTCCATCCTCCGGGCACATAGTAGGGTCGTGCTCGTTGCCCTCTTAGGGTCGCCCTGTGACCTGCATCGGCCAGCCTGAATGGAAGGGCAGTGATGAGTTTCACTTCCAGGTGGACGCTTTAAGAGCCAGTAGCCTCCCATCTCCCTTCTCCCCTGTGCCAGAGCGATGGGCTGTGTTCCCCACGGTGGCTGCTACTCTGTTATGCCACAGAACAAAGCCACAGCTGACCCATTTGGGACATTTTGCAGGAGTGAGAAATAAGCTTTTGTTGTTTTAAGCCAGTGGGATTTGGGACTTTTGTTATAGCAGCATAACTTAGCCTCTCCTGACTGAGGGTCCTGACAAATGGGATTCTGTAGCCCAAGGGCTACCCTGGGGGCTCAGTCCCCTTTGCACCAGGAGGGGTGGGACTTAGAAGAGTAACAATGACTGTGGCTTTATCAGGGTTGCGTGCTTAATGCCCCTTGATTGCCCCATTGTATGGTCACAACAACCCCATGAGTAGGCACTGCTGTGGTCCCCATGGAGGTACAGAGAGGTGAGATGTGAGCCCAGGTTGCTGAGAGGGGGCGGGGCCAAAACATGAGGCCTCAGGTAGTTCTTGTTCCTGCCTCTGTCAGTCTTCAGGTACCAGCTGCTGTCATCCCGATGCCAGCTTGCTTCATGAGGAGGGTTTGTACCTCCATGCCTGGCCTCTTTGGTATGTTTGGGTCCAGGCTGATGGTAGGGGAGGCCGGACTCCAAGGATCTTTGCTAAGATGGTTTCCTGGAAGAGGGTCTGCTGGTCAGAGAAGGGCTGGGGGGCTAGCAGGCACCTGCACACAGCCTCTGGCTGCTGTGAACCCCTCACCATGACCCCATATCGGTGTAGATTCATCTACACTCCTTGGGGGCCCGCCCTCTTCCCCACACTGGGCTCTTTCATAAAGAGCCCCCAGAGCTCCTGGGCCCTGACCAAGTAGCAGTGCTTGGGTCAGAGTGCCTGCTCACCGGGACCAGCGAGTTTCACAATGGGGGAGACGGAGGCCCCAAGAGGGACAGGCATGAAGCGAAGGCCACACAGCTGGAAGAAGAGCTCAGTTTGCCTGGATCTAACTATCATAAAGCCAGTTTCCATGATCAGATACACCCCCTCCGAGAAGCCTTCCTTATTTACATTGGGCGTGGTGATGAGAGATTTCCCTTATGCACCCGGGGAATGGGGAGAACGGAAGCAAACATTGATTGTGCCCGGAGCTGGACTGGAGCAACCTCACGAAGGCCTCTGATGCCTTAGTGTGTGAAATGTGTCCATTTCACAGGTGCAAAGCCTGAGGATGACTTGTCTGAAGTCACGGGGCTGTTAAGCAGCAGAGCCAAGGCTCCGGGCTCCTACCCGGGCTCCTACAGTAGCCAGGTTGTGTCCCACGAGACCTGGTACTGCCCAGCCCTGTGGCCACCCTCCGTGCAGGAGCTGCCCCTTCAATAGGGAGCTGAGCGAAACCACCCAGGACAGCTGACTCTGGGGGACACAAAGTCACACAGACCTCAGTTCCTAACTCTGAGCTTCAGCCTCCACAGCAGAACACAGGGATATAAGGACTCTTTCTGCAGTCAAATAATGAGGTCAAGTGCACCCCATAGTGCCCAGAAAATAGTATCGTGCTCAGGACATGGCCATCAACTCTCTAGTGGTGGGCATCCGGTGCCTACAATGCCCACTGCCCTGAATAGCACTGTAGGGCACATCCTTACACACGAACGTCACCTAAGGGACTTGTGTGAGAAGGTCGGGGGTAAGCATCCAGGAGCAGAATTGCTGTGCCCCAGCTAGGATAGGTGTGACTTCCTTTGCATGAGCCCTGGGAGGTGGCTCCCTTGACTGGCTCCACCCCTGCCATTCTCACGAAGGGCATCGGGTGTCCTCTGTGCCCCACCCACTCCAGCACTTGGCAGTCCCCAGCTTTCCAATTCTTGCCAGTCTAATGGACGCAAAGTGGCACCTTGTGCCTCTCTGCTTACTCCTCATGAGTTTGCTCATCTCCTCATGGGCCACTTGGCCTTTTCTGTCTTCTCTTCTGTAAATGGCTTGCTTACACCTTAGTCCACTACCTGGGAAAGCTTTGGTAAGCTTGCTACCCGGTCAAACTCTCCTACTCCCCAGGCATCTTGTCCTTAGGCAGGCTGCACTGGCCACACGCCCATGGGCTCCCAGGACTCCTTCAGCTCCCCGCACGGGGCCTCTCTGTGCCACATTCTTACCTCTGTTACTCACCCACGCCATGCATTCATCCATTAGTTTCCCAGCACAGCTGGAGTAAGATTCAAACACCACGGCCAACCCAAGGGTCCACACGGTCTGGCCCCCGCCTGCACCTACCTCTCCTGCTGTCCTTGCTTGCTCACTAGCTTAGGCCAGGACTTCCTGGCCGGGTCTGGACGGCCACGCTCATCCCCAACCTCGGGGACACCACACGGCTCCTTCCCCACAGTCAGGTCCTCGTTCAGAAGTCACCTCCTCACGGAGGCCACCCCTGACGGCCCTGCCTAAAACACCAGCGCCTGTTACCTGTTTCCCCGTAACCCCCAGCCCAGCTTTGTGTTCCTTCTCGGCAGTTGCCCACACCGCACACTATGCCGTGCAGGTTTTTGTTTGGCAGTGTTGAGAGGCAAGGAAGCTGATGAATGCACAGAGCAGCCCCTGGCAGGAGCCCCCAAACGGACCCCATGCACCTTCCTCAGCACCGCTCAGACACGGTCCCTGGGGCAGCTTTAATCCCAGATCCACCTGGGGCAGATTAAGCATTAGCTCAGCTCTAATTCAGGTGAACCCACTTAATTTCTCTTCTGAGACCCACTGCCTGCTTCTACATCAAGGCACTTAATCCGCACAAGAAAGGCTGCTGGTAGTGAAGGCAGGGAGGCCCAGAGCATTTGTGCAGGAGCAGAGCCACTTCCCGGGGGGGCCCAGCCCTCTAGGAGATGGCTCGGTAGGACCACTTCTCCTGCAATGATCCGGGAGCAGCAGTGGATATGCATCATACCCAGACCCTGATGGGAAAGAAGCAGGTGGGCTTTGCTACCTCTCTCCCCTCACAGCCTCCTTGACAAAGGAGCCACAAGGTGGCAGGAGCCTGGGACTGCCTCCTGCTGTGCGGCCTCCTGCCACATGCCTACTCCAGACTGCTGACACCAAAGGAGTCACCTCGATGGCACTAAGTCACCGAGATGCCCAGGTTTCACTAGCAGACCAGCTGTAGTTACCAAGTAGAACAGCAGGACTGGAGCCGTGTCCACGTCGGTAGTTAGAGGCAAGTACCCGGCCCACAGTCGCAGCAAACGAGCGGATAGATGGGAGTCAGTGAGCCAGCCCTTCCCCTTGGTGCTCTCGCCAGGCAGACTGCCTCAGGATAAGGAACATCTTCTTCCTTTATATCTTTTAATAACAGAAAGTAATGCACGCTCCCTGGTTTAAAAATATACAGAAGTGTCAGGGGTGAGTCCCTGGGTGGCTCAGTCAGTTAAGCGTCCGACTTCGGCTCAGGTCATGATCTCGCGGTCTGTAAGTTCGAGCCCCGCATCAGGCTCTGTGCTGACAGCTCAGAGCCTGGAGCCTGCTTCGGATTCTGTGTCTTCCTCTCTCTCTGCCCCTCCCTGTTCACGCTCTGTCTCTCTCAAAAATGAATACACGTTAAAAAATTTAAAAATATATATATATATAGAGGTGTCTATAGTAAAAGGTGAAAATGTGTTCCAAAATCCTGCTACCCAGAGGGAGCCAGGCCACACTTTGTGTGAATACAAATGTGGACTTATATGTCCCCTTGTGGAACATGCCTGTTCCTCAAGGTATTTTCTCCACCTTCACATTCCACATGAGTAGATCCCCCTTATTCTTTTTTTTAACGGCGTGGAAGCACCCACATTTATTTCCTCAACCCCCTGTTGAATGACATTGACAAGGATTCCATTGGTTTTTTTTCCACCGTCATCAACAACATGGTAACAAAGATTCTTGAACATGTATCTTTCGGCACCGGTGTGAGTCTTGCCGCAAAGTCTCCTTGTCTCCTAGAAGGGGGGGTTCTGGGTCAAACAGTGGCAGCTTTTACATTTTAAGGGATTCCCCCAAAACGAGGGCCGATCATCCCAGAGGATGACCTTGGAGAAACCCTGGAAAACCTGTGAGGTAATGGGCTTTCCTTTGCTGGAGGAATTCAAGGGACTTGAAACAACCACCCACTGGGGTGCTGCAGAGGAGGCTTCTCCATCAAGTTCTGGGTTGCCCTGGACAACCCTGATTCGTTCCCACTAGCAGATGTGATTTCCGAACAAAGGTTCTGGGGCTGCTCCTGGCCGAGAATTGTATGAGGTTCCTTCATGACCACAATCTCCCTCTCCTGGGGGCCTGCTGGGGTCGCTAGAGCAGCCTCCCACTGACACCCAGCTTGAGGATGCAACTCCCCCATCCTCCCTGGGGACGCCCCTGTGAAATCCACACAAGAAACGCAAGGCCCTTGTAATCAGTGCCACTTTGTCACCAGATGTTCAGAGGCAGGGGTGCTAATTGATGCAGGCAAGTAGGAGGGAGAGGAGGGGATGGAAGCCGGTGGGAGGATGGGTGGGCTGGGGGGGGCAAGAGAACCCCACACTGGGTGGGGGGGCGGTGCAAGAAAATGCATCCTAGGAGGGACTGAGCAGGAGAAGGGGTGTAAGACGTTTAGGGTCTCCTGACAATGAGATGTAATGAGCCTGAGAATAAGGATCTCTGATTTTCTTAAAAGATCCTGTACTACTGTTGAGAATTTCCATCATCCGGTTCCCGGATTCTATGACTCTGTTTTAAAATGCTCCCATCTTGTGATTCTGAGCTTCTGATTCTTTGATAAAGCTCCCAGGGGTGCACGGGGCGCGTGGCTTTGGAGCGGGGCTCCTGGAGACCCAATTCAACTCATGAGTGTTGAGGACTTGGGCACACTGCCCGCCAGCTCCATGCCTGGGTTTCCCAGCAGGTAGATGGGGACAGCAAGGCACGGGCTCCTGGTGCCTCAGGGAGGGTTCAAGGAGCACCTGATACACATGGGTACATGTGGGCCTGGCACACACTGGGCGCTCAGCATGTGCTGGCTTTGGTTGCTCTTGAATTAGTTTCTAGGGCAGGGAGTCCGAGAGAGGATTCTGGGAGCTGAGGCCAGGGACTGAGCTATTGTTCCGAGCTGCTTCTCTGGGTCTGGAAGTGTCCGGGGCTCTAGGACCTGGGTCCAGTGGGCGGCCAGCCCTCCACAGCAGGCAGCTGCTGGAAAGCAAAGCAAACACGCAGAGGGAAGGAAGCTCCTGGAGCTGCAGGAAAGCAAACAAGGGCCGCTTCCTCCAGCCGCATGCTGCGGACGGCCAACCTTTCCCAGGGCTGTTCCTTGGGAGTCCTCCTCGGGCGCCCGGCCCGTGTTTGGACAGCTTGAGGGGCGCGGGGGACAGAGAAAGTGGACCAACAGAGAGCCAGGCCTGTCCAGGCCAGTCGCAGGCCCAGGCTGCCTGTCCCGTTGGCAGGGCACTGCCATGCAGCCTACCTGACCACATCCTCGGCTCTGGCCCCCGGGGCCTGGCTGTTGGGGGCCCGTGCCTGGAGGGCGGTCCCCAGGATGGGGCAGTGGGGCTGGGGATACCATAAAATCAATAATAATAATTAGTGTTGATTACATGCTTCCCAGGAGGCAGGCACCAATCTTCAGAACAGCCCCCTTACTACTGCAATTTTACAGATAAACAAACTGAGGCAGGACGGAGTCATTCTATAGTCCAGATGGTCTGGGCCAGGTCACTACACTCTCAGTAAGCCACATACTTCCTTTCACGAGGTAATGATCGTGATGCCAACACACAGCACTTTTCTGAATGATGACCCTTTGTGACGCTATTGGGTGGGTGTGGTTATGAGCCCCACGTTTCAGCTAAGGTAAACTGAGGCACCACCATTTAGAAAAGGTAGTAGCTGGGATTCAAACCAATTTCAGTCCAGCGCCAAACCTCGTGCTGTTAACCACTGTGCCAGTCTATTCGTTTCCTGTGGCTGCTGTAACAAATCACCACAAACTTGGTGGCTTAACACAACACAGATTCGTTCTCTTTACAGTTCTGGAGGTCAGAAGTCTGAAAGGAGCTTCACTGGGCTAACGTCGAGGTGTGGGCAAGGGCTCGTTCTTTCTGGAAACTCTGAGAGGTCAATTCCTTTCCTTGACTTTTCAGTGTCTATGGCCACCTGTGTTTCTTGGGTCACGGACCCTCCCTCTGCTTTCGGAGCACCTCATTCCACATCACCCCAATATCTGCTTCTGTTATCACACCTCCCCCTCCCACCCACCACTGCCTCCTCACTCATATAAGAAAGACCATTACGATTACATTAGGTCCTTCTGGATAATCCAGAATAATCTCCGCATCTCCAGATCCTTCATTCACTCACGAGTTCAAAGTCCTTTTTGCCATATAGGTAACATACTGACAGGTTCCAGGGATTAGGACGTGAACATATCTGGGGGCCCATTATCCCACCTGTGACAACGAGGTTAGGCTGAGTCTTGCTAAAGTGGAGGAAATGAGCTCCCCATTCCTGGACGTATGAAAGCACATCTTATCAAAACCTTGGCAGTGGAAGTCATGGGTGCTTAACTCAGAACTTAAAGACCTGGCAGTTCATTCTCAGACCATCTGGCACGTTGCCAGGTGGAGAAACAGGGGGACTTCTCCACCACCAGGGCCTTTGGCACAGCTCTCAGGGGACCTTTCACACCTGGGTTTGGGTGTGATATGCACCCAAGCCTTCGCCCCACGCTGCCTGCTGTGAGCTGGCCCAGGGCAGAGCTTGGGTGCCCCTCCCGCCAGCATGCAGCACGCACCCAATGAGCACGTGTGGGAAGGGCAAGCCAAGGAAGCCCAGAGGCCTCCCAAGACCGGCAGGTTTGTGGCTGGCCCAGGCCGGTCCTGGTGCCCAGCAGGTGCCCAGCAGGTGTGCTCGGAATGAAGTCACCCGCCAATAGCACATCCCAGAGAGTGTTGGGCCCAGCGTGCAGTGGCCACTCGTGGCTACTGAGTCCTTCAAAGATGGGCTAGTGTGACTTCACTTAGGCTGAATTCTCTCTCATGAACCCCAAGGCCTGGCCTGAAACTGGGCTTCTGCGGCCTACCCTGCCCACCCCTCTCCGTGGGGTCCATCGTGAAGGTCCCACCCTGATGGGCTGAGCGCGGCCCTCCTCCCCGTCCCCCCACCCTGCTGAGCTCTCACAGGTCAGCCGCCACCAGCACCAGCAGTCCCAAAGACCCACTACATGCTGTAAACACACAGTCCTTGCAACAGCACAGGGAGGTGGGTCTCATCATGAGACCTTACCCTGCAGGTAAGGAAGAGAGGGCTTAGCGAGGGCCCGGGGCTTCCCTGATTCACCCAGGAAGGCAGGGCCGAACGAGACCACTGGCCCAGGCCTCCGCGTGCTCCCGCGGAGAACCCTCGAGAGCAAAGGAGGCCAGCATTCTGAGGCAGGAAAGAGGCAATATCGGGGCTACCCGAGGCAAAAGCGGGACACCCCTCACCCTGGCCACCGTCCCCAGTCTGCTCCCCAAGCCTGGACGTCCCACCGAGAGCCGGTCAGGGGCCTGCGGGGCTGCCCACGGGCAGATGGCTACACTGGCAGAAACGGGACAGCCCCTCACCGTGCCAGACCCAGTTTCGACCAGGGCGGAGGAACAAAGGGCTTTCACAGGGTGTAATTCAGGCCGAGGGGAGAAGAATGGTCAGGTGTATCGAGAGGCAGGTTCACATGGAGGGAGAGGGTGAGCCGCGCGGGCCTGGCTGGCACGGGGGCCCGGGTTCCGGCCCACACTCCCAGGGCAGCAGACGGTCGCTGGCAGGGAGTGAAGGCCCCGTTTGTGCGATATGTCAGCAGGGAGGGCAGGCCTTTTAAGGGGGGAGATCGTGTGGCCCGATAGCACAGCGGGGCCTCTCCCTGGGGGGGGCCCGGGCCCCCTGTGAGGACTGTCGGCCATTGTTACCTGCGCCCCGAGTGAAGGAAAACGGGACACAGGCGGTCAGCCGATACCTGTGCGATCTGGCCGCCGGGACCAGCTCCACTGGTTGGGGCTCCAGTTACACAGCCAGGACAGGTGAGGGGGGCGCGCCGGCCCTGGGAGGGGCCCGTGGAGCTGCCGGCTTGGCTGCAGGCTCCCCCCCCCCCCCCCCCCCCCGCCACACCCCTGCCCCGGCACGCCTACGGCAGGCAGGATGGAGTGATCCACCCAGAGTGAAAGGGTGGGGACTGTGAGGCCACAGGGGTGGGCGCCAGGTGTGAAGAAGGGGCCACAGAGCCCCCGTTATACGAGACTGCTCACTCAGTAAGGAGAGGACGCGAACATGCTGTCCAGGGCTGCTGGACCACATCGGTCCAACTGTCAACATGGAAGAAGTCCAGGAGAATGTGGCAAAATTGAACTGCGTGCCAGGATCGGAGGAGACTCCCATCTGTAGCGTTTGCCAGTTACCCCGGTGTAAACGCTAGAGGTGCCCGCTGGGCCCCCCACCACTAACATTTAACTTCTAGCCAGCACACATGGGGATTCTGTGGCCGCTAGGTAGTGGCAGTCACAGCGCTTGCTGTTTGGGGCATTCAGAGTTAATATGTGATCGACGTTACGGTAACTACCGCCCCCGTTTTACAGGGGAGGCACAGAGAGGCTGAGGAATTTGCACAAGGTCACACAGCTGTGATGTGGTAGAGCTGGGATTTGAACCCGGACCGTCTACCCGACTGCAGAGTCCCTGCTACTCTACCTTGCTCCCCTCCCCTGCCCTTATAGCATGTTCAAGTAACAGCCATTTCCTGTGCAATAGCAATGAGCTGGCCATGCTGCCCGGAGGGATTCTCTCACGTAACCTGTTCGACCACCCTGCATGCTGGCTACTCCCGTTTTACAGAAGCCAAGACTCAACTCTAAGAAGTGACCTGCCTGGAAAACGACGCAGGGTCCTAGCAGGGAACAGGGAGCACAGTCAAATAATTAACGAAGGGGCTGGTTACAGAGGCGTGGGCAGCGTGACAGAAACCAGCAAGGGACAGTGAGGCACACAGGGGCTGCCGGAAGGGGGGGGCTGCTCCTTCCTGAGGCCTGGGACACAGAACAGCCCCTCCTGGGACCTGCTGCGGGCAGCTGCGGCTGGAGGAGTGGCCACCCACAGGAGCCACAGTCATTGGGGGATGCAGCCACAGCCACCTGCCGCCCTGAAGGAGAGTCCAGGGAACCCCACTTAGCCTCTGACCTCCTATCAGGCCAGGTGAAGCCAATGGGCTGGGAGGCCACGGACGCGGCCCCAGAGGCAGCCCCCAGGGCACAGAGCAGGGCCGAGCATGGGTCTGGAGGGGCTCATGCAGAAGAGCCAGGCTGCGTCTCCACAAAGCTGGTGAATGCCAGAGCCTGGGCTCCCGTACAGTGCACGCACCTGCCCACGCACACACTTCCCACGGTCCACTAGCTCGCCACGCTGCCTGGGGACCAGACCCAGCACTCAGGCCTGGCACCGGCCACAGAAATGACACCGAGTCCCAAAGATATCGTGCCTCTGCCAAGCAAGCGCTTGTCCATCGATTTACCGAACGTTTCCTCATATGCTAGATGCTTTGCTGGACAGAGTGAACCAGATAAGCTGTGGAGGCTGTTGTGAGTGTCCTATCCTCCAGGTGTCCAGCTGGCATCTGCAGGGCACGGAGTTGCCAGGGAGTCTGACACTTACTTGGCATTTTTAAATCGTTTTACAAATTGAAGATGTCCTTGACAACATTTTATATATATATGTGTATATATATATATATACATACACACACATACATATGTATATGTGTGTGTATGCATGTGAATGTGCATATGTGTGTATGTTTTGTGCACGCATATACTCACGCATATATGTGTACATGCACTAGGTACATGTATGTGAGGTTATGTGTGCCTGTACATATATGTATCACACGTGTGTGTTTGTGTATATATGCATACATATGTATGCATATGCGTGCACTTGCAAAAATGTATATGTGCACTAGATACATGCGTGTGTATGTATGTGTGCCTATACATATATGTGTCACACACACACACAACACATACATGTGTCCATCTTTGTTTCCAGACTGTGGATATTCTGTATGACTTCATTCACTCAGTCATTGAACAACACGCACTGGGGTCTCCTGAGTGCCAGGCCCTGGGATAAAGGAGATGGGGGAAGAATTGGACACAGAGCCCTATCTCCAGAAGCCCCTGAGCTGGGTCAGGGACCCTGTCACTGAGTGATAATGAGCTGTAGGCCTTGAGTGAGGCCAGGACCCAGCGAGGAGGCCGAGACCCACAGGAACTGCCAACTGTGAGAGGAAGCAGAGAGTGGAGCAAACTGGTTGTAAGGGGGTGGCTGCAGGGCCAGGGACACTGAACGGGGGCTGCCATAGCTACATATCACTCGGAGCCAGAGTTAGCGTCTGGCCGAGCTCCGGCCATGCGTGAGCCACAGGTAGATTCATGCAGGTGCAGGCAGGACAAAGATGTCCCCTCAGCAGGTGCCTAAAGAGCGCCGGATGGAGGCATTACTTACAGGGATGTGAACAGAACTCAGGGGGCCCTGAAGGCCAGAGCAGCAGCCAGGGCTGGGCACAGTGGAGTGCCATCACCACCCTGGGCTTAGGACCAGGGCAGGGGGCGATCCCCAGAAAAGGGCTGGAGCCACGGGAGGGGGCCTTGTGTGGGAGCCACAACTACAGCAGAGGAAGGCAGCCACGGTGACCCTGGACAGAGAAAGATGGAGAAGCAGAAGGGCAACAGAGCCTGGATGAGGGGGTCCTCAGGGGTCAGCCTCCGGGTGCCGATCATAGTAGAGAAGGGCAAGGGGTGTATGGGGTAGGGTAAGAAGAAGAGCCGGCCTACTGGGGCAGTCAGGGTGCTTAAGAACAAGATCTTGGGAGCCATTTAGACTGAGTCTGGGCGGCAGCCTCACCCTGGGGTGGGCTGTGGCTCTCCTGCTCCCTCCCTCCCCTACAGTCTTACGGCTGCAGAAAGTTTGGACCAAACACACTCACCGAGTGAGTTGTACAAGCTGCCCGGGGCTGTGCCTGTGTGGGGCCGGGTGACCTCTGTGTAGCCCGTGGCACCTGAGTGTCGGATCCACCTGGATGAAGCGGTGACGCCAGAGTTTCAGGACGATGCACCGAGAAGGGGGTAAAGTCTTGGTGATGAACCCGTCAGGGCTTACCACGACCTGACACCCTATTGGACGGCACCTGGCCATTGCTACCGACCTGAATGCCTGCCATGAGAAGCGGAACCACCCGCTCCACCCGGCCATGACATCTCCTGGTCTCTGCCTTAAACACCACGACCGTCGGCTCGATTTTCTAGAGCCTCTGATGGAGCCTGGGGTCTCCACAACCACCCCAGCAGTGTGCCCTCACACAAGGGGCTCCCTTCCCCAAGCCTCTTGTTTCTCCCCACCAAACAGGAATACTAACAGAACAGCATGTGGGTTTTGTCGGGATGAAATGAGTCACCGAGCTCCATCCACAGCGGCTGCGATCGTCATAGCTGCTCTGCATTCACACATGTTTGCTGCACGTCGTCGTCCCCAACAGAAATATACTGCGAGGCACGGAGGTCATTTAAATCTTTCTCAAAAGTGAAAATAAGCTGGCGTGATTAATTTTAATGTTATTTAAGCCAATATATCTCAAATATTTCATTGCACGGCGCCGGCCACGTTTCAAGGGCTCAGTAGTCACTGGCGGCCGCTGCCGCCCTGGAAGGCGCAAGCTGCCGAATGCGTGCAAATGCGCTTCAGGCTGGGGAAATCGAGAGACTTCCTGCCAGAGGCAGTACCAGCACTGTCTATCCAAGGGTGAGCTGGATTTGCATATGTGGGGACGGGTAGGGTCATCCAGGCTCGTGTCCTTCCTGTTCTGCACATGGCGAAACCAAGGCGCGGAGACGTTGTGGGCAAGAAGCTTGCCGTGAGTTACAAGGAGGAGGCCCAGTACTGAGAAGGCGAATAAGGAACGTATGCTCCCTAATGCCAAGTACAGGGTGGGTGGCAGGGAGGGAGGGAGAGAACAGTGTGAAGAAGACAGGAGGGCAAGGGAAAGCAGAGGATGAGGCAGCGAAGAAAGAAAGTGAACCCTGAAGGGAACCCACGTACGGCTTTAAAAGAGCCGGCTGCATCCTGCCGCTGCTTAAGATGCTCAGCCTGCTGTCGCCCTGGTAACGGGAGAAAAATCACAGAGCAATTTGTAATCAGCAGCGGTTCCTGCTGCTCCCTGGGAACATTGTTCCCCGTCGGAAGCCGCGTCTCTGAGCAGGAGGGGCCCTGCCGATCCTGGAGTCCAGCCCCCACCCGGTACCAGAGACCATCTGCATCGCCCTCCATGAGAGGCTGTCCATTCCTAACTCACATAGCTTCCCGAACACAGAGCCCCCTCCTTGTTGGCCAGCCTGCCCCATGCCTGTGGAGGCCATCTGGGAGGAAACTCTCCCTCGCGCCACACTGGAGCCTGCCTCTCTGGGCTCTGGCCACTGGAGCCATAGCGCCACCTCCTCCCCCTGCCTGGGGCAGCCTGCAGTGACTCAAGATGGAGAGCAGAATGTCCTCAGCCCCACTTATCAAATGGTGTCTACAGACTCCTCCTGATCCTGGTTAGTTCCTCCCAACCAGTCCCAGGCACAGGATCCAGGAAGACTCTGAACAGCATAAAGCACAAATGTCACCTCCTTCTTTCTAGGTATAGACCTTCCTTAATGGGACCTAAGCTCAAGTTGGCCGTAGGCCCATCCTCCTTACTTTCTCTGTGTCTGTCTCCAGGTGACCTCATCCACTGGTATGAAATATCGACCTCAGTGAGATCAGGCATCCCACTGCCTGTGTCTTGTCCATCTGAAGGTCTCACAGGCAACTCTGTGAGCCCAACATGAAACTCCTGATTCTCCCCCCGGATCTTCCTGCTCAGACCACAAACTTCAGCATCATTCCTCACTTGTCTTCCATCTTCACCACCTCCCATGTCTGATCCTTGAGCCTACCGTCTCCCACTCCTTAACAGCCATGGCGTCCATCTACTGCTCTCCTGCTCATCCAATGCCCCCCCTGGACCTGTCACCATCAGCTCTCATCCAGGTGGCTGCAAGAGCCTCCTAGCGAGTCTCCTGGCTTCTCTTTCCAGCAAGCAATCAGAAATGTGGCTATCTTGTCTAGAACAGCCCAGTGCTCCCCACCCCAGCGGGAAGGAAGTCCGGCTCCTCACCTTGGCCTCAAATGAGTCTCCAGAGCCGCTCCTGCCCTTCCCCTCACCCCTGCACCGTAGCCACACAGGTTCCCAAAAGCTTCTTACCACTTTGGGATCGTGGCACTTGCTGCTTTCCCTGCCCAGGACGCGCTCCTCCCAACTATGCTGTCCTGAGTCAGCTCTAGGCTCCCTTCAGAGGGGTCTCCTTAAGCCCCCCGCCCCCCGCCAAGCTCAGTGATTTTCTACCCCTGCATGGTTTTCAATTCCTCTATCACTGATGCAGCTTTCCTCTGGCCTTTTCCACCTGGTCGATGAGGTCCCCACTGGGCTGGGTGTCTCTGGACTGAGACTGTTTCGCTGGGTCTACCCCAAAACCTGGTGCTCAGTACACAGCAAATGCTCAGTAAATGCTCTGAGAATGTGTGTGTGGCTCCCACACCCTCACTGTGTGCTGCGGGCAGGTGCAAGGCCAGAAGCATCAGGACGGGGGGATGCACCCACACTCTGCCTGAGCTGCTCACCCGCCCTGTGACCCCGGGCAGGCCACTCTGCCCCTCCTGGGATCAGTGTCCCCCCTCCCCTCTGAGGCTCCCTTCACAGCCTGGTGATGAAGAGGAACAAAATAATTCCTGGAGACCCGACTTGGCGCTCTCTGTCAGGGCCTCTCTTGGGACCACTGGAGCATTGTGTACCCCCACCAAGAGCCTCTCCCCCATACTGTAGCTGGAGTGGCCTTTCCTCCCTTCAGGCACAGTAGAGCCCACAAAAGTTCTGTAGTCAGAGGCAACTCTGTGGTCTGGGCCCAGAGGTTGGGGGAGGACACAGGTTCATCCTTCTCTGGGCTAGCCCAGGGCTCATCAGGACCCCTAGTCTGAATCTGGGCTCCAGGATATAGGAGGCCCCAGTGTCAGGGCTCAGACAAGCATGTCTTGAAGGGCCAAGGCCCTAACAATTATTCTCACATTGTTTCCAACTGCTCTGAGAGCAGGTGCAAAAATCCCCCTCCCCATTTTTGTGGATGAGGAAATTGAGATTCAATGAGAAGTGACTTGGCCAAAGTCACACATCACGTAAGGTGGGAAATAACCAGCATCCTAAATCAGGCAGATGCAACCCAAGGCCAGGGAGAAAGCAGACTTGGGGGCCTCAAGGCTGGACCCTAAAGATGGGAGGACTCACAGCACAGGAGGCCGGGAGGGTCCCCACACACCTCTGGACTAGGAGAAGAAGGTCCTGGGACTCTGGAGTTCGCTTATTGTGTCACTTTGGACAAACCCCTTCTCTTCCCCTGGCCTCAGTCTCCAATTCCGGAAAATGGAGCTGCCGCGCCAACTAGGGAGGGCTGGAGGGAGGCTCAGGGGAGGATGAGAAGTGGGGGAGGAGCCAGGGGGAAGTGGGGGACAGGAGCACACCATCCCTTAGCTGCACAGAGGCCCGACAGCCCTGTCCTCTGCCACCCCAGCCCCCATTTCCTCCCAGTCTGCTCCCAGGGCTCCATCACTCACTCTGTGGTCCATTACTGCCTGTCCCAACTCCGGCCCTGGAAGTTGTCCAGTCGTAAATGGAAAGGAGCTGGGGGTTGGCAGAGCTGGTGGGCCTGCGGTTCTGAGGACAGGAGCCTCCTCTGATCAATGGGGTCTGGGGAGAGTGGTGTAGGGAGAGAGAAAGAAGCTGCGTCCATGCCCGCTCCCTGTGCCCTTCCACCTCGGACCTGGAACAGCTTGCACATGGCCACCTTCCTTGTCCTTGAGGCAGAGAGACACCCTGGACTTGGCCGTGAGCAAACCGAGTGGAGAGGACAAGCACTTGACCTCGAGTTGCTCATCACCCAGGGCCAGCGGGAGCTAAGTTCATGCAGCCCAGTTCCTGACCACAGGCTCTTCCCAGCTGCCTGTCCATGGCTTTCACCCTGGGGAGTGGCATTTTCGTCTGTCAGTGAAGGAGTCTCCTAGATCTTTGAAGAAATTGGCGAGGGGAGGACTCTCCTAGATAAACTCCTGCAAGAGGCAGGTGAACATGCAGCTCAGCCACTGCTTCCCCGGGTTTTTGCATAAGTGGGCCTTCGTCTCCATGTCTGCAAAATGGGCTCAGCATGTGGAGGTTGGGAAAAGGAAACCAGGCTTAGGACTCCCCCCCCTCTCAGCTCACCTCCCACCTACCATACCCCACAGCCTCCACCCCCGCACTCCACAGAAGCTGCGTGGGCTCTGCTGTGGCTGAGAGGAGGGGCAGCCCCGGCCAGGGTCTGGGGGAAAGACCCCCGGGGAGGGCTGCCGAATGATCCAAGGCCCCTGAGCCAGGGCTCTGAGGATCACTTTGTTTCTCTCCATCATCTGGGCTGTCATGGGAGCTTCAGTGGGGGAAACAGATTCCTCTGCCTGAGGTCTCGAGCAGGTGAGCAGCCCAGGCTGAGTAGGAGCGCATCGGCTGGTCCCCTTTAGAGCTGTGCTGTCCAGCACGATGGCCACCAGCCACGTGTGGCCCCTGAGCACTTGAAATGCTCAATCCAAGTCTGGACTGAGGTGTGCTGTGAGTGTCCACTATTCACCCGACTCCAAAGGCTTAATTAGAAGGAAAGTAATGTAAAATGTCTTACTGATAGTATTTTAAATGTAGATTACATGCTGAAACAATAATACTTTGGGTAGAGTTACATAAATTATATTGTTAAAATTCATTTCACTTGTTTCTTTTTATATTTTTTAATTAAAAAAATGTTTAATGTGTATTTATTTTTGACAGAGAGAGAGAGAGAGAGAGAGAGAGAGACAGAGCATGAGCAGGGGAAGGACAGAAAGAGACGGAGACACAGAATGAGAAGCAGGCTCCAGGCTCGGAGCTGTCAGCCCAGAGGCTGACACGGGGCTCGAACTCACAAACCATGAGATCATGACCTGAGCCCAAGTCGGACACCCAACCGACAGAGCCACCCAGGCACCCCTCTTTTTATATTTTTTAACGTGGCCACCGGAAAGTCTGAGATTGTAACACACGCGGCTTGCACTGTATTTCTACCATGCCATGCTGGCATTCCACAGCCTGGAAGGCCACCCGCCAAAGCAGGCTGTGGCCCTCCAGGCTAGGTTCCTTCTCCGGAGGTGTCTCCTCTGCACGCCGGGGGTGCTAAAATCTCCACCCCAAGATGACTGTGAGAATTCATGGAGAGAATGCATGTCAGGTGCTTCCAGAAAACACTCAGCAATGTCCACAGTTGTGTGGCTATTGTCATTGTTGCTGCTATTGTTACCCGCTGAGGCCCAGAGAGGGAAGCGCCTGTCCTGGGGTCACGCAGCAGGGCAGCGGGACCAGCGGCCTCCCCAAGGTGGGGTCTAGGAGCCCCTCCACCCACATCCCAGACGTCCAGGCCTCGGTGGCAGGAGGTAGAGGGAGGGAGGCAGCTGGGGGATGCTCTCGATTGCTCAGGTCCAAGCGCCTGACACAATGGAATTACTGACCAGGCCAAGGCCGGGTGGCCCAAGGCGGGCCTGGCCTCTGTCTGCTTAGCATACTAGGCGGGGGCCCCTGCCCCTTCCCGGAGAGGGTTCCAGGAGCAACCATAATGTCCCGATTGTCGGACAATGCCGTGATGGAGGGCCCTGTCACATTTTTGTCCCCGTTACTGGGGTCCCCATTCACGGCCACTGTCACCACACTCAGAACAAGCCAGGCCTGGCAGCCTCCTTTGCATTAAAATGGGATGAAAATAAGCCTTGTCCACTGTTCAGCTGGGCAGAAAACGGGATTAGGCCAAGGGACAGGGCTGAAGGCCCCTGACAGGGGCCCCTGGGGAAGGCGGGTGTTGGCTGCTCCCTGCCCCGGCCAAGGCAAGGTCTCACACCCACAAAGCACCTCTCCCCAGGCCTCAGTTTCCTTGGATCTAAAACATGGAGGGCGAAGGGGGTCCCTGACTAAATAAATGCCTTTGGACATGGTTTTGTAGCTGAGAAACTCCATATCCACGATAAAAAATCCACCTAAAACTGGGCAAAGCAGAAATGCCACAGTTGGTTGGTGGTGATGAGGGGTGGGGGAATGGCCAGAGGGATGTGCCTGTCCGTCTGTGCTCTCACTCTCAGTGCTGGTTCCCATCAAAACCTTGCGGCTCCTGAACCGTGGCAGGACGTCACTGGGATAAGGCTATCTCTAAAGCAGTCTAGAATGGGTACTCAGCACCCAAAGGGTGAGTGAAATGCCAAAGGACCAAAAGCAACCAAAAGGTCCAGGGGTGGGGGTCTGGCCTAGTCAGGGAACTCGTCACCCCTGAACGTGTCACCACTCGTAGAATGCAAATGCCAAGGTGTATGTGACAAAGAGGTTTGTTCAGCTGGCGTGGGCTGGAGAAAAGTTAGAAACAGCCCCAGTGACGGGGCGCCTGGGTGGCTCCGTCGGTTGAGTGTCCGACTTTGGCTCAGGTCATGATCTCGAGGTTTGTGAGTTCGAGCCCCGCGTCGGGCTCTGTGCTGACGGCTCAGAGCCTGGAGCCTGCTTCGGATTCTGTGTCTCCCCGTCTCTCTGCCTCTCCCCTGCTCATGCTCTCTCTCTGTCTCTCAATAATAAATAAACATTAAAAAATTAAAAACAAACACAAAAAGGAACAGCCCCAGTGCGTCTAAATGGGGACCAGCTAAATAAATCATGAGGCAGTCACACCTTGGAACACCAGGTGCCAGTACCATGAATGGGGAAGGTCTGTGAAATTTGAAAGAGAAGGATGTTCAAGAAGCATTGGCAAGTGAAAGAAAGAGATGCAGACCACGGGGTCCATTTGGAGAGAAAATATATACTGTGTGTAGAGGCAGGAAACAGTCTGCAGTGCAGCACAAGGAACTATTAACATTGGCTACCTCGAGAAAATTCAGGACGTTGAGAAGGAAAGGTTTACTTTCGCCCCGTGTACTTTTTTTTTTTTTTTACCATTGTATATAGTTTTCCTTATGACACGTATTTCCTTTTCCAACAGGTTCATTAAAAGGCACCCGCCCTGGCATAGAAGTTCTCTGAGGGTCCTCCTTGCCTGCCGATCCAACAGGGTCAGTTCAACCAACACTTGGCAAGCTGTTCTGAGTGCCGTGCCCAGTGTGGTTATGACGCCAGCCACCAAAACACCCCCAAACACCCCCGCTCAGAGACAGAGACAAGCCAGTGGCCTCCTAAGCTGGATGCCACAAGGGCAGCTAGCACCCAACAGATATCGCCAGCTGGGTTTTGAAGGATGAGTAAGAGTTCCCCAGACGGATCAGCAAGGGAGAGTTTCCAAGGGAGACGGAGAGGAGAAAGAGGAGGGCATGTGTGTGTGCACAGAGTAGAGGACAATATAGCCCCAGTTCCTGCACACGCACACGCACGTGCACACACACGTGCATGCATGTATATGCATGTGTGTGTGCGTGTACCCCCGCGTGTGGGGGTGTGCAGGAACTGGGGCTATATTGTCCTCCACCCTATCCGCAGTTCCTCAGCACGTGGCACGCACGCGTGGCTAACATTTCGTGAGTGCCTACTGCTGCGTGCCAGGCGTTATTCTCAGCACGTCAGTGAATTCGTGGCATAAACTCTCTGACGTAGGTGGCACTCGTGACAATTATCCCCATTTTGCAGATGGAGAAACACGGACTCTAAGTGGTCAAGTAATGTATGCAAGTTCGGGAAGATCACAGGTACCGGGCCTGAGCCGGGAAGCTGGGCGGTAGGCACCAAAGCCCACTCTCTTAACCGGTACACTTCGCTGCCCCTTGCAGCTGGAGAATCTGTCGACCCAACCCTGCAAGCCAGGCATACTGCACATGTGCATAGTCTCTCTGGCACACGGAGAGGCTCAGAGAGACCCTTTTCTTTGCCCAAGGCCACTCAGCTGGCAAGGGACAGAGGGCAGATTTCAACCATTGGGTGTCTGGCCCCAAAGCCCGTGTTGCTCTCACCCGTGGACACCCCATCTGGAAAGGGGCAGGCAACTCAGTGCCAATAGCACCCAGGCGGTAAAGGTGCAAGGGAAGGTGAAAGAAAGTGGGCTTCAGGGGAGGTGATAGGGAGCGGTGGGGAGTATGGTTACGCGAGAGTATATGCCCCGTCTGAGGCTCTCAGGTGCGTCCTTCCAGAGCACTGTGCAGCCCAGACAAAACATAGCAGGGGGCACCAGTTTCCGACCTCTAGTTCGGTCCAACCCTACTGGTAGAGGGGAAGCCAAACCGGCCATGGCCCTGTCTCTGGGCTCCCCACCTGCCCCCAGCCAACCAGGAGGCCGACCGTCCCCTTCCACCCCCCAAAGCTTTCCCGAGTCAATAACCTAAATTCCCCTTGCTGCAGTTTAAACTGGGGCTTACGAGGAAGCCACCGTTCTTGGGCGGGGTAGGAGGGCGGGTAGAGATTCATGCCAGCTGGCGTTTGTAGCCCAGCTTCACGCGATTCACCTCATTGTGGCACGTCAAGCCAAATGGAGGAGGTCCCCAGCACCCTGCCTTTGCCTGAGCCCCAGAGACTCTGGCTGGGGAGCTCCATGTTAGATTAAATGGCATTTACAGCAGCTGTAAGCACGTTTGAGTTGATCACCCTATAATTTGTATGCAGTTGCAGTCATTACCTAAATGACAATTAAACACTGGCACCCTGTAATTAGATGTTTTTATGAATTAGGTCCTGAGGTATTAATGTCAAATTTCTAAGTTCCGCCCCTCCCCCAATTCCTCTGCCCTTCTCCTGCCAGCCTAGGGCCCATGACCCGCTTTGGCTTTTCCAGGGCCCTGGGCTGGCTTCAACCAGAGGTTCTGCCACTTCCCACACGGGGGTCACCAGTGTGGGCATCTGCTGTCACCCACAAGGTCTTTGAGGACAGAGATGGCTTCTCTCACATCCAATCTAAGCACATAGCGTGCCTCATCCCATGCACGTTTATGGAGAAACTTCCACATGCAAGGCACTCACTAGGTGCTGAATGTATCGGACAAAAACCCCCATTCTGGTGGCACCGATAGTCATATAACAGTAACCACAAAAATGAGTAATATTTGTGATGTCTTAGAGCACAATAAAGGTTCAAGAGAAATAACGAAACTAAGGATGGCAGGTGCAACACGCTGCCCGGAAGAGGGTGTTGAAATCTTGGAGAAGGTAGGCAGAGAAGGTCTCCCTGAGAAATGAAAGTCTTCGGAAATGAGGCGGTGAGCCAAAGGGACAGCCGGGGGAAGTGCTTTCCAGGACGGAGAACAGCGGGTGCAAATACCCTGGGGCACAAGTGTGCCAGGTAAGGCCAGGAAGCGGCCAGGCAGACTGTGTGGCCTGAGTCCAGGGGATGAGGTGGGAGAAGTCACAGTTTCCAGATCACAGGGACTCGTAGGCCCCGGGAGACTTGGGCAGGCGTTTGGAAAAGCATTGGTTGAAGGAATTTATGGATAAACTGGAAGGACCCTGAGAGGCAGTGTAACTCGAGAAAGGCTTTTTAAACATTTCTTTTCTTTTCTTTCATCGCAAACTCTCATTCCCTGAGTGCTCGGCTCTGTGCTGAGAGGTCAGCCCGGCACTGTGTGGATGCTGTCCCATGCCCCACGGGGAAGATGCTGCTATCCCCAAATCACGAGAAAAGCAAGTCTTAGAGGGGACCAGCCTGGCCCAGCACCATTAATGGAGCCAAAACTTGTGCCTTATGGCCTCAGAAGGCACAGCAGTTTTGGGGTGAAGAGCATGAACTCAAACAGCCTGCTCGGGTTTAAACCCCAGCTTAGCCACACACCGGCTGTGCAGCTTAGGCAGATTCACTAAGAAACTGCCCGGGTTTCCTCACCTGTGCAAAGGGGGTAAAACAGCACCTCCCTTAGAGGGCTGCTCTAAAAGAGACTGGCCCAATGCCTGGCACATAGTAAATAGTTACAAAGCATGAGTTAGGGGCGCCCAAGTGGCTCAGTCTGTTAAGCGCCTGACTCAGGCTTACATCATGATCTCATGGTTCGTGAGTTTGAGCCCCGCATCAGGCTCTGTGCTGACAGCTCAGAGCCTGGAGCCTGCTTTGGATTCTGTCTCCCTCTCTCTCTGCCCCTCCCCTGCTCATATTCTCTCTCTCTCTCTCTCTCTCTCTCTCTCTCAAAAATAGATAAACATTTTAAAACTTTTTTAAAAAAAGCGTGAGTTAGATTTACCATTAGCTCTGCCCCTCTCTGACCATGTGACCTTGGGGAGTCCCTCCATGTGTCTGAGCCTTATTTTTCCCCCAATGTAAGTGGTTGCAGGGTGCTAATGAGATACCAGTCAGAAAAGCAGGTGTTGGTGTTGGTCATTGCTATGGTGAGGACCTTAGAGTCAGGCCCCCCAGAGATGCCCTTCTAATGCCCTTGAGCATGATGGGGCTTAAAAGAGGTGAAAGTAAAATTCTCAAAACTTGGGAGTCATAATTATATCAAGTGAAAAGTATTTTAAGGCCTCCTTGAGAACTAATTGAAATCATCAGTGGGATAGTGCCTGTAAAGAAGGAAGTGCCTACCTCAGGTCATATCAACTAAGATCTATACCCAGCACAAGGGAGGTGATTATTCAATTCTGTTCTGCACTATTCAGAGTCTCCCTGGAAGGAACGAGTCCTACTCTGAAGGTGAAGCAGGAATATCCAGAGTATGTTCAGAAAAGAGGAGGATGTGGGCTGGAGACCCCAGCCGGGGAGGAGCCAGAATTTTACAGGAAGTCACAGGGAGTCAGACTCTAGCTCCCTGCAAGAAAGCACATCCTCAGTGTTAGAGCTACGTAGGGACTGAATGGGCTGCCTAAGGTGTGTGTGTCAGTGGTGGCGGGGAATGTAAGCTGGAGTAGAGGGAAGCCTACGAGGGCTGTGGGGGAGCGAATTCCAGCCCAGGACTGGAGTTTGGGCCATTGGTCCACCGTTCACTTCTCCAGGAGATCCACATTTATGGAGGCAGCACAGAAAGTTGGTCAGACTTGTGGATTTTAGAGCCTGACTTCACGGATTTGCATCCTGGCTTCTCCGGGCCTCAGTTTCCCCGTGTCTAATAGTTCCCACCTCACAGGGTCTTATGAAGATTCAGTGACTAAATACAGGTGAAGTGTTGAAAGCAGTGCCTGACACTAGTTTGGGGAGGGGGCTTAGGCTGCAGGCTCTGTGCGTGAGAGCCTTGGAGGGGAGGTTCGAGGAGTCTCACTCCACCGGAGATGTCATGCTGCATGGGCACAAAGCTGTCTCCCGGGAACTGGCTTCCCCAAACCCCCAGGCTGCTGAGGGATTCCCCTGAGAGTCGCCACTGCCCTGGGAGACAGTGAATGGGCGCTTTGTGTCTCCACCACGGCCTGTTGCTGCACGCCCGGGCCCCTGCGCTGCCTGCAGCCTGTGCTCGCGCCCTGGCTCCTTCCCGACCCCACGGCACATGCCTTCTTCATGCCCAAGACACAGCACCTCCTGTGGGCCCCGCCAGGCAGCCCTCCCCACACACTCCGGGTCCGGAATTGGCCCAGTTTCCTGGGTGGCATGCGGGCAGGGTTCAGAGGGAGGATGAGGCCCAGCCCACCTCCTCAAGCCCCTGGAGCAGCTGGGTTCCAACCTTGTACAGGCGGGGTCTGCTGGGCTGCGGTCAGCGCTCCCCAGAAAACGCCCCATCTTCTGCTCCCCGCACGACCCCTTCCAGGTCGGGCTGGTCCCTGCCCTTGGGCCGGGTGGGACGGCAGCTTGGGATCCCTAAAGCAGAGGTTTCGAGGGCTTCCTGGGGTGTTGACAGCAGGCCCCTAGAGATCAGGGGTTCTCTGGCCACCCCCCTGGGTACACCGTGTCCTGTGGTGAACAGAAAACTACAGCAGCCTGTATAGGTGGGACCACCAATGGCACAGCCACCCCCCCCGCCCCGGGAAGGCAGCCACCAGGCCAGACGGCTCAGGGGAGGGCCAAGGGGAAATGGGACCAGGAGGGGAAGAAGGAATTGTAAATGTACCTACTGCCACGTAACTAACTGCAGAAATGAAGACTAGAATTTATGCGTATTTTCCTCTGCTTCCATACAAATATACTCGTATATATTAACCCATTATTTTTCTCTTCCTCCTCTCCCATCTCCGCCCTGTCAAGCCATAAGGTGCAACGATGGTGGTAACATCACAAACATCACGTGCGAGTCACAGACGTGGAAGAGGCATGTGGCTCAGCTGGAAGACACCAGGCGACATAAGAGACGTTGCGTCCTCCCTGGGGGACAGGCAGAGCGCGCCTTCAGTGGGTCGGAGGGCAGTTGCACCCGGTTAGGTAGAAACACAGTGTTGTCATGATCTCATGCAAAAGTTAATACAGTTAAGCTGCGTCCGTGGAATGTCGACTGGACATAACATGGCTGCGTTGGGCTGCCCGTTGCTGGGCTTGGCAGGCCACAGAGTCTGGGAACGGTGTTTCCCGGGATCCCTTCCCGTCTGGTGCGGTGAAGAGTCTCCAGGGAGTGGTATTCCTACAGGATGGGGAGCGCAGTGGCTGTGGCTGGGACACGGCAGGGGCAGGTGCAGTGGTGGCTCCCGTTTTGTGCTGTACTTTTGGGAGCCAGACTCCATAACTTCCCAGACTTCACTGCTTTCCTTTTTTTTTTTTTTTTAGCTTATTTATTTTTGACAGAGAAAGAGCAAGCATGCATGTGTGAGCAGAGGAGGGCAGAGAGAGAGAAAGAGAGAGAGAATCTCAAGTAGGCGCCACACTGTCTGTGCAGAGCCTGATGAAGGGCTCGAACTCACAAATGGTGACATCATGACCCAAGCCGAAATCAAGAGTCAAAAGCTTGATTGACTGAGCCACCCAGGGGCCCCTTCTCTGCTTTTCCTATATGGAGGTTTATATATCACGTGAAGTGTGGCAAATCCCTCTGCAGGACACTGAAGGGACAGGGGTTTGACAGGCGAAGAGTTCTGATGGTTCTGATGACTCCCTTGATGAAAATAATAAAAACCGAATCAAAGATCAGTTGCACAGTTTCAAAGATCCTGCACAATCTAAAGCGGTACACAAAGCCCTGGAGGCCATTGAGATGAGTTTAGGTGATTTTCCATTTCAATACCTATAGCATCAAGCCCATCATAATTGGGGGATATCGTTTCTGGTGGTTGGATAAAAGCAGGTAGTACTTTAAAAAGGGAGGGATCAGTTTAGATAAAAACACAAATGGGGGCACCTGGGTGGCTCAGTTGGTTGAGCACCTGACTTCGGCTCAGGTCATGATCTCACGGTTCGTGAGTCTGAGCCCCGTTGTCGGGCTCTGGGCTGACAGCTCGGAGCCTGGAGCTGCTTTCGGATTCTGTGTCTCCCTCTCGCTCTCTGCCCCTCCCCCACTTACACTCTGTGTGTGTCTCTCTCTCTTAAGAATAAATAAACATTAAAAAATAAAAAAACGCAAACGACAGCGGACGCAGATGGTAGGAAGACACCCCGTGGAATCCCCTGATATGATGCCCTGAGAAGCACTTCTGTGGCCCTCTGGCCCAAAATGCACAACCTCCATCTAATCACGAGAAAGCAAACACCAGACAGATCCCAAACTGAAGGCCATTTGACAAAATAACCGGTCAGCATCGTGTCCAAGCATTAAGACAAAACATAAATGAGACAAGACTGGAGCTGTCCCAGATTGGTGGAGAGGAAGGAGGCATCACCCCTACGGGCCATATGGGACTCTCGATCGGATTCGGGATCAGAAAAGGGGCACTGGTGTGAAAATAGCAAAATTCACGTAAGGTCCTCAGAATGGTTAGTGGCATTTTTATCCGTGTTCATGTCCTGGTTTGAACAATTGCACTCATGGCTCAAAATGGTCAGTATCAGGGGAAGCTGGGTGAAGGCTACAGGGGAAATCTTTGTACTCTCTTTATAAGTCTAAAGTTATTCCAAAATAAGTTTAAGAGAAATAAAAGAAGAGAAATGGTACCTGACTGAATACAAAGGAAAAAATATAATAGGCTTGATGGGAGGGCAAAAGTTTTCAAGAGGTATAGGAGTATTTGACATGTGCAAAGCCCTACTCTAAGGCATCTGAACATTCTAGGCTTTGAATGGTTCCTTAAAAATGAAAACACCTAAAAGTTGTAACAATTCTAAACATTCTCCCTTCCCCCTAAGATCAGACTATTCCAGACTTCTAAGGATATTGAACAGCCCAAAGAATCTGACCGCTGTAAAGTTCCCAAACCACCAAAGATTCTGCAGGGCTAAAATGAGGCGGTTCAAAATTTAGGATGCAGATGAGTTGTTGGGTCACCTCTATTAGGAAGTTAAAAATCAGGATTGCCAAAAATGAAGATTCGTGAACTTTGTCCCCCCGGGGCTCTGGATGGGGTCTGCCAGGGATGGGGCCCAGGAATCTGCATTGTGAATGTCCCATCCATGATCCTGCTGTCAGCACCCCAAGAGACCCTCAGCACCCCTATGTTTCTCTGAGACACGCTCAGATACATGCACACCTGTGCACACATGCTCAGATACGCACAGACGCATGCCCTGCTCAGATATATCCCCAACCTAGGTTCCATCACATACCCAGTCCTTCCCATACTGTGTCACCCCCACTGTGTGTGTCTCTCCTTCTCACACACACTTAGACACACACACATATAGACACACACACACACACACACACACACACACACATTCTCCCAGCAGTACAGGGCTCCCACCTTCCCCAGGTGAGCTGCAGGCCCCAGAGCCACTGGACATCCTCTCGCGCTGGCCAAGGCAAGCCCCAGTGCCAGGTGCCCTGACTGGACAATAGTGAGGGGCGGTAACCTCCAGGGACCCCAGCAGCTCCCTGTTGCCCTTTCCCTAGGCTTTGCAGGTCCCTCTCTCCTTTTATTTGGAACCAAATAAAAGATTAAGATAAAAATAATTCCCAGAAGGCGGATCATTTGATAATTATGTGCAGGTGTTAAATCACTCCTAGCTCCTCAGCTGCCCCCCTTTTACCTCCCTGCCTGCCCCCCCCAACTCCGCACCCCCGTGGGGGGTGTGATAATTCCAGAGCCAGCCACCCCTGACGCCCCCCCTCCACCCCCCGGCCACGGGCCAGGCCTGTCTGCCTGCCTACCCACCTGGCAGCTCAGCCTCAGAGCCCGGCTCCCCGGGAAAGAGGGGAACCCCATGAGTCACCACCGGGGCCAGGCCTCACCATTACCCTGCGAGGCAAGCTCTGTGACCCATTCTCAGGTTCCAGAGGAGGAAACTGAGGCCGAGAGAGGGGTCACATGCACAAGGTCGCAGACGAATCAGGGGCATACGCACTCCCTCTGGCCCTGCAGGGCAGGGGTTCACCCTCCCTGTGCCTCTCCCAGCACAGAGACAGGCTGGAGATGGGGCTGTGAGAAGCCACAAAGGATTCGGGTGGAACTGTCCGGAGAGGAGCCGCCTCCATCCGGGACCCTGTCACCGTCCCCAGGCTCTGCAGGGCACTCCAGGACAGTCAGAGCAGGAGAATTTCTATCCTTGCGGATGGAGCCCAGACCTGGGGTGGGGGCATGGTTACAGGAGGGGTAAAGTCAGCTCTGCCTGAGGAGACGGTTTATCAGCCACAAGCTGCCTGGAAGGAGTGGGGACCTTGTGAGGGAGGTGAACTGGACCGGCCTCCAGGTTACTTGGCATGACTGGTGGCTGCTTACAGACTTCTCAGCATCCTTCCAGCAGGGATGCCCAAGGTCCTCTGGCCACAGAGCCCCCAGGGCCAGCGGGCTCTGCCAGTCCCCTGGCCCAGCTCCTACTACCAGCAGGGGCTCCATCGTCCCAGCTTCACCACCTCCTTGCCCGCCCCACACTCCTCTGTACCCTTGCACAGCCTTCCCCTCCCAGGGAAGAGGGGAAGTGCTGGCACTTCCTCTGGGAATCCTTCCCCCATCAACCCAGGCAGGGGCCACCCTGGCCTCTGGAATCCCATGCCCCTCTCTGACCAACTCTGCCATTTTGCCTCACTTCATTGGAATTCTCTGAGATCCCTATCAAGGACACAGACCGTGCCACATCCGCCTGTGATCCCCAGGGCCCTCTGGCCCCTGCCTCCTCCCCATGAGGCACTGGGACCTCCTGCCCAAGCCAGTCCCGGCTTCTCCGTTTTCACTGCGTCCTTAGGGCCATGGTGAACATGGTGGTCTCCCTCTAGAGCAGCGTTCATTCAATGACATTGTCCAGCTCAGGTGTGGGTCAGCCATGGAGACAGGTTCCCCAGCCTCTCCCACCTGCTGGAGCTCACAGGACAACCTCCAAGAACCCGTCAGACCCTCTCGGCAGAGGGTGAGATCCTTATAGGACAGGCAGTAAAACATAGAGGGACAAAGTGAGTCAGAGGCAGTGTTTCGACCCAAGTCCAAACTTCACTCATTCTGTAATGCTCTGCCCCCCACCACCGGGGACCCCAACATTCCTCCCCTGACTCCCCACCCCTAGTCCAAGTTCAGACGCTCAGGAACAAAGCCTAGCGCAATGGTGGACACAGGGCAGGCACTTTGCTCACTCGACAGCTGCCACTGTGTGTGCTGGGAACACCGGTGGGACCCAGGTGTGCCTGTCCTGCTGGGGAGACCCAGGTGATGCACACAGAGACAAACGAATCTGCAGCAGGGCAGATGGGGTGAGTGGTGGGAAGAAAGAGACTGGGGTGAAGGGGCCACCCACGTAATTCTATATATTCTCCTCATCACTTTGAAAAAAGTAAAAAGAAACAGATAAAATCAATAAATAACATATTTCATCGAATCCAATAGATCCAATCGATCTATCCAGTATTTTATCTTGGAAACATGTAATCAATACAAAAAATTATTAATGAGGTATTTTATATTTTTTTAAATACTAGCTATTGGACATCTGGTGCATATTCAACACTCACAGCACATCTCAATTCTGATTTGCGACATGTCGAGTGCCCAGGAGCCACATGTGGCTGGTGGCTGCCGCACTAGCCAGAGTGGTCTAGAGGGTACGGGCCATACAAGGGTGGTCAGGAAAGGCTTCTTGGAGGAGGTGATTTCTGAGCAGGGACCTGGAGGCCAAGGAGTGAGCCAAGACTCTAAATAGAGGGAGAGTATCCCAGGTTGTGGGGATGGCAAGTGCAAAGGCCCTGAGGCGAACATGAGCCTGCAGCTGGAGCAGAGTGAGCCAGAGGTGAGGGTGGAAGGAGACAGGCAAGAGAGGCACTGGCTCAGTTGACACTACGGCCACCGTGAGGACTTTGGCTTTTCCCCCGAGTAGGTAGGAGCCATGCAGGGTGCTGGGCAGATAGCAGAGCCCCGCCTGGCTTGGGTGCTGACAGGAACACTCTACATCAGTGTGCTAACTCTAGCCCCAGACTGAAGGGTATGAATCCTGGCTCTGTCTGTCCCCAGTGGGGTGACCTTGGGACAGCACCTACTGCTGTGAGGGTCACCGCACTGTCTGGCAGGCACTGGGCGCTCCCTAAAAGCCAACGTTATCCAATGCTCTGTGAGGGTGAGTTTTCAGGAGAGACTCACGCCTTCCCAGATGCCAAGGGTCTGGGTTCTCTGCTTCCTGGAGAAAGGCAGGGAGAAGGCCCCCCACCCCCAAGGTACCTCCCTCTTTGGCCCCCTCTATCTCCACATTCCTAGAATTGCTACAGGTGATTAATGGCTCTAAAGCAAGGCTGCCCTCAGGGTTCTGACATGGCAGCCTCCACTTCCTGTGCCCCCAGTGGTGGGCGGGTGGCTGGGCGGGGCCTCCTGACCCTGCCAGGAAGCCCTCCACCCTATCTTGGCCGCAGGGCTTTTCCCTCCCCCTGACCCCTTGGGGACAGCCCAGCCTCTGATGTTCAAGCCTTGGAGGCTGCACAAGGCCTTCTCACTCAGTTCCCCACCTGCACTTTCTCCCGCATTCATTCCACAAACTTGAGCATCTGCTCTGGGCCAGGCACAGCTGTGGGTCGTGGAGAGACACGAGGGGACAAGACAGACAGAGGCACCTGCCCCCCAAGGAGCTGGACTTCTGGGTTGCCGGGGCCACTTAGCGACCCCCAGTCCTTGTTTAATGGGGTGCCCAGAACCTCTGACCCCTCTGACCAGATTCCAGTGAAGACCCTTTTTCTCACCCACCTCTGCAACCCAAGATGGCAGCCTCTTAGGGGTCCACCGCTTTGGATGGCTTGACCTACGGTGAACCCGGTGAGAGGGATCCAGGCTACATGCAGGGGGACTTACTGACCCCCCGGGGAACAGAGCCTGAACTAGGAAAAGAAAAGGGGGAGCTTCCCCTTGCCTGCAGAAGTTTAAATAAATGCTTTGCAATAATGCACGAAGAGAAAAGTCTGCTGGCAGGACCCATAGGCATTAATAGCGGCCAGCTCTTGGGGACGGTGCAGGATTCTAACAGTATTTTTGCCTTCTGCTTTTCTGTCTTCAGACTTTCTACAACACATACTCAGGGGGTTAAAAAGAAAAAAACAAAAATGTGACAACAATCACGGTATTATATATAGCCCAGCACTTCTTAGAACCTTCTGGAGCAACTGTGTCTGGCTGGCAGGCTCAGGAACTCTCCAGCCTGGGGCAGGACACGGATGATTGTTCCCTCCAATCCAGGGCGAGGGCAGCATGGGAGCTGGAGGCCTGGAGCTGGACTTGAGCAGAGGGAGAAAGGGTAGGGCAGAGAATGGGATGGTGGGGGGTGGGGGGAGAAAGGTGTTCAAGAAGATAAAGCTGGCCAAGGAGTGGCCAGCAGGTGACGCAGGTGGTGGAGGGTGAGGAGGACACAGGAGTTAGGGGACCCAGGGCCCTACATTAGTCCTGCAGGCACTGGGGAGCCACAGATGGTATGTGAGCAGAAGACGGCTGTAGCTTCGGAAGACCCACGGGGCATCTTCCAGATTCGTCTCTCCTTCTCCTTTCTGACATTGATTCTAGACTTCTTCACAGTATAAAGATCCTCAGCATTCTCACAAAGTCAGCACGATTCCATGGTCAAAAGCGTTGGCTTTACAGCTCGACAGCCTGGGTTCAGGTCATTGGTCACCACTTCCTGGCTGTGCGTTGTGTCCTCAGTCATGCCCCGACCCCTCTGTGCTTCCGCTCCTCTTCCCAAAATTGAGAATGGCCACAAGACACCAACCTCCGGGGATGGTGTGGTGGAGGGCATCCGATGAGATAAAATGTGTAGAGCATTTAGAACCGGGGCTGGCACACAGTAAGTGCACAATAGATGCTAGTCATTGCTGCCATCCCCATCATCATCCCCATCATCATCCCCATCATCATCCCCATCATCATCCCCATCATCATCATCGCTGTTGTAATCTCCCAGCTTACTCTCAAAGTTCCTCAAGGGCAAAGACTGGCTAGGAGTCTGTCAGCAGGTAGACACCTCCCGTCACCCTCAGGAGATGGCGTCCCCAAGCTCGCTGCCTCCCTTGACCCCCTGTGCCTTGCACGAGGTGGCCCCGCGGCTGCTGTGAACCAACACCTGTGAGCACCCTGCTTCAGCTACTTCTCTATGTCATTTATTCCCCTCAGCATACTTGTTGGGGGGGGCATTCTTTTTTTTTTTTTTTAATCTTTTAACGTTTATTTATTATTGAGAGACAGAGCATGAGCAGGGGAGGGACAGAGACATGAGACAGGGAGACACAGAATCCGAGGCAGGCTCCAGGCTCTGAGCTGTCAGCACAGAGCCCGACGCGGGGCTCGAACTCACAAACCACGAGATCACGACCTGAGCCGAAGCCGGACGCCCAACTGACTGAGCCACCCAGGCGCCCCTGAGGGGGGCATTCTCATCCCCATTTTATAGAAGAGGAAAAAGGCTCAGAGGTGAGGCACCAGCTCTAGACCAAGCCCACCAATAACCACCATTCTCTCCAGGGGCCCCTGTGGGGCTCTTGGCAGGCCTGGCACCTCCCGGGCACTTGTAGTCCATCTCCCAAGGCACAGGGGACCCAGCTGGAGAGGGATAGAGACGAGGGGGGCACCTCTGGCCTTTCATCTGGAGCCCGACGACCCCTCCCCCAACTCCTCAGTGGGGGGCCCTACGATCACTCACCTGGAGCCATAAATGAGCCGGTTCTGAGGCCCACCTGTTGCCTGGCAGGTATGCCAGGACCCGAGAGGGGGAGGGGTCCCCAAGAAGGAAGCGTCGCCCACCTCAAGCTGAACCATGCCAAACTTTTGAAGCCCCGTAAAAGCTCCCAGACCTTCCCTCTGCCAAACCTCACCTGCCTGCCTGTCGGCCACCCCCTCCCCCAGCCCAGCTGGGGTGCAGAGCCAGGAAGCCCAGTGTGGAGTCCATTAACCAGAGATTGACCTCTCTGAGCCTCAGTTTCCACTTCAGAAGAGGGCGGGGGGTGGGGGACATCCTAGGGCATCTCAAGGAGACGACTCCGGTCTGGGGGTGTGACGCCAAGGGTCCACTACGTTGCCCGCCTCTGGCCCAGCATGGCCCCGTGAGGCCTTTCTGACTGTGGGGAGGAAGCCGGCATCCTGGCAGCTGTCAGCTGTTTCTGCGGTTCTGAGCTGGAGTCTGCCCCATAGCGGGCAGGCTGGCTGGGTGGTCCCTGGGAAACCAAGCCCAGACAACAGGCCCAGCCTCTACCTGGGGGCTGTGTGGACTCTGTCTGCTGGGTCCCAAGACAGTCAGGAACTCTGTTTATCGGGTAGCTGTTGTCTGCTGGTTCCTGAGGGGAACATCGCTATCCTCATTTTGCTGAAGCACGGAGGCTCTGAGAGGTTAGGTCCCAGCCCGGGGTCACCGGGCTCAGCATCCTAACCCGCATCGGAGGCCCCAGATCCCAGCAGCAAGTGGGAACTGGTTTTCAGCAGTGGGGGCCCTGCCCAGAAAGGGCCCAAACGCTCCTTTCCTTGCACTGTGCACCAAACCTCCTGGGTTTCAGAAGTTGGATTTTCTAGAAAAACAGGTATGGAGTGGAATGGGGCCATACCCTGCCCTAGCAAAGGGGAGAGGTAAGCCTCAAGGTAATAATCGTCTCGATAAGGGACTAGTGCATGTCTCTCTCTCTTTCTTTTTTTAAATCTTCAAAGTGATTTGCAAACCCAGGCTAATTAATTTTCCCCAGAGCAGCAAGGACTGTCACCTGTCTCACTTTCTACTGTACCACCCCAGCCCCCAAGCACACCTGAAGGAAGGAGGGGGGGTGCTGCTGATCCGGGAGTCCTGGAGATGGCAGAGAGGATAACTCAGCTGGCAGAGGCCTGGGGCAGAAAGAGGGCGGGACTGGCCCCTGGGAGGCTGCCTGCCCAAGATGGAGGAAGAGAAGCAGAGATTAGGGGAAGCAGGAGGGCCAGGAGCAGGCAGGCCTCCACCTGCCCTGTGAGCAGCAGGGCCACCTGGTCTACCTTCGAGGAGAGTCACCTTCGAACACCGAACAACCACTGCGTCCTGCCCAGAGGAGAGGCCAGTCTGGCCTCTGCCCGCAGCCTGGCAGCCGAGAAAATTCACTCATTCGTTCACTCACTCACTCACTCACCTTACTCATTTAGCTAACCAATGAAAATCATTAGCCCCTGGTCTGAGCCCTCCAAGTCCTTGCTTTAGAAATGGGGACCACACATCTAAATTAAAACCCATTTCCTGGACTTGTGGAAGTCCCAGTCCCTAGCAGGAGAGACCATCAGCCATTGGGGGCGAGCAGCAGAGCACAAGGAAACACACAAGAGATACTGCGGTGGAGCCGCCGGGGCTTGGAGAACTTTCATAAAGGAAGCAACATTTGATCTCTAACTGGGCTTTGAGGGGTGAGTAGGAGTTTACTGGAAAGAGATGAGCACTTGAGCAGAGAGAACAACAAATGCAAAAGCATGGCGCTAGGTAGGGTCTGGGGAGTCTGGGGAACAGTGAAGAGTTCCAAATGACTGGAACAGAAGATGGGTACAGTTGCCAGTAGTGAGACATGCAGCTCTCAGGGCCTCAGGCAGTGCTTGTCAACTTCCACCCCATCCCTCCATGGTATCGAGAGAGAGGACGGCATGGGCCACCTACTGTGGGAAACAGAAGGCACTGCTGGAGGTCAGAGTTGATAAGCTGGGGAGCTGCAGCCACTCAGCTTGCTCTAGCTGCTTGAGGTCTGGGGGACGTCATAGCTCGGCACACCGAGAACGAGCAACACAACCAACAGGAAGCAATAGGAAGTTTTAAGTTTATTTACTTTTTCAGACAGAGAGAGAGCAAGAAGGGGAGGGGCAGAGGGAGAGGGAGACAGAGGATCTGAAGCAGGCTCCGCGTTGACAGCAGAGAGCCCAACGCGGGGCTCGAACTCGACCTCGAGATCATGAACCGAGCCAAAGTCGGACGCTTCGCCGACTGAGCCACCCAGGTGCCCCGGGAACTTTTACCTTAAATATTAGTGTTGCCTGAACAAGAAGTTCTAAGGTAAGGGTGCTGTGCTTGTTCACGGGTTCAGTGATGTCACTGAGGACACAATTTCCCACTCTGCCACTCTGTGCATGCCACTCTAATCTCCCCTCGTGGTCACAAGATAGATGTCACAGCAACCAACATCACCTCCCCTCATGATGGCGGCTCAAGCAAAACCTAAGGGGAGATATGGCAGAAAGGGCTTTCTCTCTGCCTGCCCCTTTCTAGGAAAATCATTCCCAGAAACCCCTGGCAGTCTTTCCCTTAAACACTATTGGCCAAAATGGAGTCACATGCCCATCCCTGGACCAAAAGGGACCGCCAAGATCAGCCAAGTCCAATCAAAATTCATCCTTGGAATTAGCCCCAAAACTGTCATAGGATCAAAAGCTAGATGTTTTTAAACCAGGAAGGACAAAATGGTATCTGACTAGGATTAACTTTTTTTTTAAGCATTTTTTTAACGTTTATTTTTGAGGTGGGGGGAGGGGCAGAGAGAGGCAGAGACACAGAATCTTATCTGTTCTTAACTGCAACTGTCATCTCACAGTATTCTGTTTTCTTGTCTAGCTCCCCACCAAAATGTCAGTTCTGTGAGATCAAGAATTTCTCTGCTGGGGTTTTATTAATTTGCCTGGCCTCTAGAGCAGGATCTGGCATATGGTAGGTGCTCAATAAATATGTGTTGGATGAAAAACAATGGATGGACGGGAGAGTTTAGGCCGGAAGTCCTAGGGTGGAGGCCAGAACAACCAGTGGTCCAAGTCACCAAGGAACCGAAAGCCTTGCATGAGATGGAGCCATGGAGGGTTTAAGCAGAGCTGAACAAGGTTAAAAGTAAATTTGGGGAAGATTTCTTCTTGGCAGAAGGGGTCAGGGATGGATTAGAGGGGCGTAGCTGGAGGCCAGAAGGCCGGGGAGACATTGGTACATGGTGCAGGCTAGTAGGGCCTGTATTAGGCTAGTAACAGACAGAATGGTTTTCTGATTACCTTTCACATCCCAGCCTCTCAGACACTGACCCCAACACTTCTACCCAGGACGCTCTTCTCCTCACAGCTCCATGTCCAAACCTTCCCCATCCTCAGGTACCCCCTCCTCCAGGAAGCTCTCCCTGCTGCCTTCAGACAGCACAGGGCTCGTGCTGAGCCTTGGGTCTGAGCCCCAGCCTGTGACCCCTTTTATATCCTCACAGGGCTTTTGGGGCACACATCAGGTGCTCAAGCAGTGTTTGAGTGAAGGAATTACAGACCAACAGAGTTTCAGGTTTCTGGATGGCACAGGCTTTGGAAGGGCAAGGTTGCACAGATGCAATGCAAGGCCAACCCACAGAAGCTTCTGGAAGCACACAGGGCTAGGCTGATCTGAAGCCTCTCTCCTGGAGTGAGAGAAAGGGTGGGGTCTTTGAGGCCTGACCGACGGTTACAGGGGATGGAAGGAGAGAGCTCCTGCCCACTGAGTACCTGCCATGTGTCAATGCACCATCTTGCCTAACATCAAAAAGCCCCCATTTAACAGAGAAGAAAACTGAGGCTCAGGAGCAGTTTACTCATGGCTATAGAGCCAAGCCTCGTCCCTGTAGCTGCCAGACTCCTTTCTAAACTAGGGTTTCTCAAAGGGATTTTTATCACCCCAGGGGCATGTGGACTTTTTTACGGGGTGTTTATGTTCATCCCAGTCGTTGGGGGTGGAGCTGCTCCCATTCAGCAGACAGGGTTCCTGGAAGCTGGACATCTCCACGTGCAGGACTGTCCCACCCAGGAAGACCTGTCGGCATCCCTCCATGTCCTAACAGAATCTAGAATCTCACTCTATTTTGCATTTAAACACAAAGTGGTTTGATTATGTTTCACAAGGCGTCTGCGTACTCGTGAACTTGCCAGGGATGGAGCCACCGTGTGAAGCAAGGGGAGGCTGTGTTTTCTATTTTTCCCAGGACTCTCCCAAGAGTGAAGAGTTGTCCACCCTCTCCTAACATCACCTGCAGCCCCGAGCTGTGTCAGTCTGCACCTGTAGCTGCTGTATACAGGGTGCATTCTATGCACGTGGGTAAATACATGTTTTATCCCTATTTCAATGTACTACGTTATTCAGTTAAAGAGTGCCTTATTTCTTTTGGGTCTAAACGCACTCATTATCAACAGGCGCAATCATCTGACAACTTTATCCTCTCTTCTGGTGTCGTTTCAGCCCAAGCATTCATGAAATGAAATATGTGTTATTTGTCACAAATTATTTCCTTTTATTTCCCTTTAATATTATAACTAGGACATTGTATTGATTTATCGAAATCATGGGTTGCAAGTGGGCGATATTATCTATGAATTTGACTTCGGGAAAGGAAAGAAACCACCACAATACACTTATTGAAAGAGGAAGCAGTGGGTCTGAGCTCCAAGCCATGGGGTGTTAGCCCAGAAGTCTCGTTGCCTGTGGATCAGACCGCCCGCAAGCCAAGCCCTTAGGGTATATTCCCTTAACAAACATTTTGAGGCCTTCTGGTCAGGCCTTCTGTCAGCAAGGTGGGGGGAGACAGCAACAGTTAACCAGTCTTCAGAACGTCAATGTCTATGGAACAGGTAGGGGCAGAGGTAGGGTCTGGGGGACGTAGAGTGAGCTCTCCCCTGAAAATCACAAATGTGCCAACATCACTAGCATTTTTAAGCCTTTGCAGGGCTGAGAGCAGGGCTTCTTTGGGGTGAGAGATAGTAAACAGGTACAGCAACAGAAGGGACAGGGCAAGAGTTAGGAGGGCACAATTTCCAGAAGGCATGGGACATGGAGAAGGACAACATGAGAAGGTCTAAGGTAATTGCCTGAACTGAGCTGAGGTGCTTATAAAGAAAAAGAGATACAAGGGGAGAGGTGATATGAACTCCCCCCTGGGAATATCGTAGAAAGGTGGGGGAAAACACGGACTCAGACACACTTAGCCATGGGGTGGCAGTGCTGATGCTGGGCAGCTTGGCTGCAGCTGAGAATGTGTGGAGGTGTGGAGGGAAGCAGGTTACCCAGCGGTTTTCAAAAGGCTCGTGAAGAGAAGGGCATCTATACGTATAAGCCAGTCAAAGGCCAAGGATCATGATTTCAGCACGGACTACACGGTCTTTCTACATTTGTGGAACACAGTTCTTTTTTTTATTTTTTAATTAAAAAAATTGTTTTTACATTTATTTATTTTTGAGAGAGAGAGGGAGAGAGAGAGGGGGAGAGCAAGAGAGGGAGAGAGAGAGGGAGAAAGCAGGGGAGGGGCAGAGGGAGAGGGAAACACAGAACCCAAAGCGCGCTCCAGGCTCTGAGCTGTCAGCACAGAGCCCGATGTGGGGCTCAAACTCACAAACCATGAGATCATGACCTGAGCCAAAGTCAGACGCTTAACTGACTGAGCCACCAAGGTGCCCCATGGAACAAAGTTCTTTTTAAAAATGCAATTAGAAATATACGTAGGGGCGCCTGGCGACTCAGTCAAACGGCGGACTCTTGATCGGCTCAGGTCACGATCTCATGGTTTGTGGGTTCGAGCCCCATGTGGGGTTCTGTGCTGACGGCAAGGGGTCTGCTTGGGATTCTCTCTCTGCCTCCCCTGCTAAATACATAAATAAACGTTAAAAAAAGAAATACAGCGAAACCTTGGGTTGTGAGAAACCTTGGGTTGTTCTGCAAGTGTCCCACAAGATGGGAAAATACTTCTAATAAATTTTAACTTGACAAACGAGGGATGTCTGGCGATCCAAGTACGTGATGACAAACATCACACAGTCACAACTGAGCCGATGGTTCTTGAAATTCATCTTGATATACAGGTGCTTTGCGTTATAAGCACGTTTCCAGAAAGAATTGTGCTCACAAACCAAGGTTTTACTGTATATATATGTTAACTTCCATCTCACACAGTCTTGGAATAACTATCGTCTAGGACCCTTTCAGGTGCCTAATCCAAGCTGGCTTAAGGAATAAAAGGAATTCTTTTTTTTTCTCACTGATCAAAAAAAGCAAAGAGTAGAATTGCTTTGGTTCTACTCAGGTATAGCTTGATGCAGGGGTCAGGTTATGTCACCAGGACTGATTTCTCTCTTCCCCCAGGGGGTCCACCTACCCCCCTCTGCACTGGCTCTTTTCTCAGGCAGGCTCCCCTGTTGGGGTAAAGGGAAGGGTGCAGAGGGGCTCGGCACTCCACTCATCCAGCTTTAAGTCCCTGGTGGCCAAAGAGCACAAAGATCTAGAATTGAGTCTTCCTATTGTGGATTGGCTGGGCCTCAGCCATGTGATAGCCCTGGAGCCAATCGCTGTGGTTGGGGAAGGGATGCACAGATTGGCGTGGACCAGGAGCTATGGTCCAGCCCACCAAGACCGTGGGCATTTACCAGAGGAGGGACAACAGGGGGCCATGGAGACATCTGCCCACTATACAGACCCAAATTCATTTAATTAGAGGCGAATAATGCTGATGACGACGGAACCTGACATTTACTAAGAACTTAGCATGCGTCGGGTCCTGTTGCACATTCCATATCTCCTTTAATCCTCTCGACCACAGATGGGGGTAGATACTAGCACCGTTTCTCCCTTTTACAGACAGGGGAAACTGAGGCAAAGATATTTTACGTAACTTTCCTAACATCCCACAGTTATGGAAGCGATTCAAAGTCAACCCTCCCTCCACTGGATCATGTGGCCACTCAGAGGAGATGGCATCTTTACTAAGCTTCTTTTGCGGTCAGGAAGATAAATCCAGCCACAGATAACTGATTCATGAAGGCGACAGAATAGGCAAACCGCGAACAAAGTGGCAAGTGGCTTGGGGCAGAGAGAGGGGGTGGTGTTCAGAGGAGGAAGGACGAGAGTCCTGAAGGAGACACATGAGACTGCGTTTCCCCATCTGTACATCACTCAGGTTGGGTCAAGGTGATTTGACAAAACTTCCAAATGCCGGTCATCTCATAGCCTTTGTTTTCTACTGCCAAGAGTGAAGCAGGGTCAGTTTCCACGTTCCATGCTTCTACCTATATGCCAGGGAGCTCCATGCTGCCCAAGGTAATCCATCCTGGCAGGAGAGGGTGGGCAGGGTGGCATCATGGTTGAGGCTACACCCCCTCAGGTTTGAATCTTGGCTCCTGCATAAATTAGCCATCGGGAGTTGAACAAGATCTCTTAGGACCCCGTCAGGTCTGCTGTTCTGTCACCCACGACCAACTGTTCCCTGTTGCAGGAAGGCAAGATACTTTCAGGGTTTAATTCTGGCAAAGTGGGCACTTTGCCCCCAAACTACCCGGCCCCCGCCTTCTGTGATGTGAGTCCTTACCCCTGCGTGTTAATGTTTTCCTGAATCCTTCTACACTGTTATGGTCCCCAGCTGCCTTGGGCCTTACTCAATTCATCTGTTGACACACACACACACAAAAACCCAAAAAAACATCTCTTTGGGCCAGGCCCTGGGGTTCCACACAGGAATGAGGCATCCTGCCCTCAGGGAGCTCACACACTTGTTTTTCTCATTTTAACATCCCTGTTGGAATGACATGTGCTCCACTTAATTGCCACTTAAAATGTCTTCAACAAGAATTACACTGTGACGCCGTCGAAGTGAAAAGTTATTGCGTGTGCAGAAAGACTTGGGAACCGAGGAAACAGAGGATAAAGGTGATATTGGTAAAGCGAATGTTTATCAGAGGAGAACTAGCCAATTTCTCTTGCAAAGCAACCGCCGAATGCTCTAGGGTCTCAAAAAGAGAAGATCCACACAAATAGATGAAGCTTGTCTCTTTCTGTTCTCGATACATGCAAGGTGGTTGACCATCACATGCCAGGCAAGAAAAGGCCAGAGTCAAAGTTTGCAGGATGGGTGTCAGAGGTTTGGAAGAGAGCCTCAGGGATAACAGTGGAGCGACCTTCCCAGAAATGCGGCAACGTCGCACAGTCTTGATGGCACAGAGGACAATATTACGTGGAAAACCATAGACGTCAATGACCAAGTCAGAAATTACTCAAAACAGCACGACTCTGAATGTGAACACGTTTGAGGACTAACTTACCCAGTCTCTGACGTTTTTTTAGGCACAAGAGTAATAAGCGATAGATTCTATATCTAAAGAGCTTTTTTTCGGGGCACATGGGTAGCTCAGTCAGTTAAGCGTCTGACTTCAGCTCAGGTCAGTATGTCGTGGTTCATGGGTTCGAACCCCATGTCGGGCTCTGTGCTGACAGCTCAGAGCCTGGAGCCTGCTTCGGATTCTGTGTCTCCCTCTCTCTCTCCCTCTCCTCTGCTCACACTCTGTCTCTCTCTCTCTCAAAAATAAATAAACGTTAAAAAAAAAATAAAGAGCTTCTTTCAATGACGATAAAATAAAACTTTCAAGTGATAAGAAAGAATTCTAAGTCTAAGTTTAGCTGGAAGAATAAAGATGCATTTTACAACCAGTGGTGTTTTAGATGCAGTGGAATACACCAGATTTTGAAGTGGACTTCCAAGCCAGACAAATGTGGCCGGACGTTTCAGACAGAGGAGGCAGCACCAGGGAGGGGGATGGATAGAGAAAGGACTCAGAGTGGTTCTACCTCAAGGAACTTCACACAGTTCAGCGGCACAACCAGGGTGGGAAGGGAGAGGCAGGGCTGGCACTGGAATAAGCCCCCCATCACTGGGCACAAGCACGCAGTGGCTGGTTGACCCTGTTGAAGATGAAGAGGAAGGTTCAGGCAACATAGAGCTGTATAGTATGTGCCCACATGCAGAGGTTAAGAGGCCAGGCTTGGGATTTGACTGCCCAAGTTTGATTCTGGCTCAGCCCCCATTTACTATGGCTGATCCCCCAGGCACAGACACAACCTGTCTGGATCTCAGTCTCCTCATCTATATGGTGTAAATGATAATATACCTATCATGTATCACTGGGCTGTTATGAGGTTTAAATGGCTTATTGCATTTTAAATACTAGAGATCCCTGACACATAGTAAACTTTCAAAAAAAAAAAAAAGTGGGCCGATTTGTCTCAGTAGACTCCCTGTGAGAACTGGCCATTCATCTTTCTAACAAATACTCTCAGCTTCAACCATACACAAAGGAATATCCAAAGGATATTTCCACCCCTGACCTTAAGCTTTCATATGTAGTATCTTTTTTTTTTTCTAAGTAGGCTTTATGCTCAGCGTGGAACCCAATGCAGAACCCATCATGGGACTTGAACACACGACCCTGAGTTCAAGACCTGAACTGAGATCAAGAGCTGGATGCTTAACTGACTGAGCCACCCAGGTACCCCTACATATGTAATATCTCAACCAAGGTCATAAAATTCCCTTTGAGAGAGCCCAGGCAAAATCATAATAAATAGATATGTAAATAAGTAATATACTTTAAAGCGATTTATTGGAAGGGTTGATAAGTAAAAAGAGTCAAGACCTGGAGATTCTGAGGGAATCAGCAGATTCTCTTTCTTCTCTCTGGAGCACGTACTGTTTCATGCTCTCTGTTGCCGGCTGCATAGCAGTTGAGAGCAGAGATCCTGGGATCTGCCTCTGCTCTGCCACCTCCCAGCTGGTTGACTTTGACCCTGTTCTCCCATCTCTCCATGCTTCAGTTTCCTCACCATACAAACAGGGATAATAAGAACCTGGTGGGTTGCGGGGAGGATTGAATAAGAACAGTGTTGGGCCAGGAGTAAGCGTCCAACAAATGGCAATTCAGGAATGCAAAGTGGATAGAATGTCCTGGAGTTATGCAAGGCAGTGGCCACGCCCACTTTCTCTGTCCAGGCCCTGATTCCAGCTTCAGGCATTCTGGGTCTTAGCTTGAGGAGTAGAGAAGGATGTCTCCTCACTCAGAATCACCCGTGGCTGTGGTCTACAGCCCCTGAAATCTCTGTACCTGGAGACAAGTGTCTTCAACAGCTTTGAGGAGGAGTTAGCTTGAGGGCTAACTGAAATGAATCCCCTATTGCATGGGCGCCATGACACTTCCTGTCACGTATAGAAGAGATTGTATACACTAGCAATAAGCAATCCAAAGAGGAAATAAAGAAAACAGTTCCATTTATAGTACCATCCATCAAAAGAATAAAATACTTAGGAATAAATTTAACTAAAGAAGTGCAAGCTTATTACTGGAAACTAGAAAACATCACTGAAAGAAAGAAGATCTAAATAAGTGTTCATAGATGGGAAGACTTAATAATGGTACGATTACGATACTCCCCAAAATGATTTACAGATTCAGTACAATCCCTATCAAAACTTCAGCTGCTGTTTTTTTAAATGTTTATTTATTTTTGAGAGAGAGAGAGAATGAGCACGTGAGTGGCGGAGGGACAGAGAGAGGGGGGGACAGAGGATCCAAAGTGGGCCCTGTGCTGACAGCAGAGAGCCTGATATGGGGCTTGAACTCATGAACCATGAGGTCATGATCTGAGGTGAAGTCAGACGCTTAACTGACTGAGCCGCCCAGGAACCCCTCACATGCTGTTTTTACGGAAATTGATAAGCTGATCCTAAAATCTATATGGAAATGCAAGGGACCCAGGATAGCCAAAACAATCTTTAAAAAAAAAAAAAAGTCGGAGGATTCACATTTCCCTATTTCAAGACTTACCACAAAGCCACAGTACTCAAGACAGTGTAACACTGACATAAGGATAGACATGTAGATTGAGAGTCCAGAAATAAACCCAGGTATCTATGACCAGTTGAATTTGACAAGGGTGCCAAGACAATTCAGGGAAGAAATAATAGTCTTTTCAACAAACGGTAGTAGGCAACTGGGTAATCACAGCAAACGAAATGAAGTCAGACCCCTATCTCACACCACATACAAAAAATGAACTCCAGATGGATCCAAGACCTAAGTGAGAGACTTGAAACAGTAAGGCCCTTCAAAGAAAACACAGGCGTAAATCTTCATGACTTTATATCAGGCAACGGTTTCTTAATGACACCTAAAGCATAAACAACCAAAGGAAAAAAAAAAAAAGATAAATTGGATTTCACCAAAATAAACATGCTTGTGCTTCAAAGGATACCATCAAGAAAGTGAAAACAACCCACAGAATGGAATGAAGTATTTGCAAATCATATATCTGATAAGGGTCTAATGTTCAGAACGAAGAAGTCTTAGGATAAAAAGACAAGCAACCCAATTAAAAATGTGCAAAGGATTAGAATAGACATTTCTCCAAAGAAGATGTTAACATGGTCAATAAGCCCATTAAAAGATGCTCCGTGTCACCTGTCATAAGGTAAAGTAAATCAAAACCACAGTAAAATTTCACTTCCCACTCAGTGGGACAGCTTTAATAACAAAAACAACAAGAAGCATAGGCAAGGGTGTGGAAAACCTCAAGCATTGCCACTGGGGTGTAAAATGGTGCACCTGCTGTGGTAAACTGTTTAGAGGGTCCTCCCAAAAGTAAACATTAAGTCATTACATAACCCAGCAATTCCACTCCCAGGTATAGACCCAAGAGAACGGAAAACACAGGTTCACACAAAAAGCCTGTACATAAGTGTTCATAACGGTACTATTCGCAGCAGCCAAAAGGTGGAAACAACCCAATTTTTCATCATATGATGAGTGGATAAACAAAGTGTGGTCCATCCGTACAATGGAACATTCTTCAGCCATGAAAAGGAATGAAGATCTGATGCACGCTACAACACGGATGAACCCTGAAACAATTATGCTAAATCACAGAAGTGACACACAAAGGCCACATACTACATGACTCCGTTTCTATGAAATTTCCAGAATAGGTGTACATAGAGACTGAAAGTGGATCAGTGGCTGCCAGGCAGAAAGGATGATGGGAAGTGACCACTAAAAGGTACAGGGTTTATTTGGGGGACGATGACATTCTGGAAGCAGATAGTGGTGGTAGTTGCAGAACCCTGTAAATATACTGAAAAACCCTACATTGTATACTTTAAAATGAATTGTATTGAATGCGAACTACATACCAATTTTTTTACAGCATAAATAACACACAAAAACTTATATGGAACTCAGGGAAGAGCCAGGACATGCCTGAAGAAGAGGGTCAAAGGCTTGCTTGATCAGATGCCAGGATGTGGTATAAAACTCCAGTAATCAAGACAGGGTTGCCTCGGGCGCCTGGGTGGCTCAGTGGGTTAAGCATTCGACTTCAACTCAGGTCATGATCTCACCCTCCATGGGTTCAAGCCCTGCGTCAGGCTCTGTGCTGACAGGTTGGAGCCTGGAGCCTGCTTTGGATTCTGCGTCTCCCTCTCTCTCTGCTCCCCACCTCACAAAAATAAAAACATTGAAAAAAAGACACGGTTGCCTAGGGGTTCATTAAAATCTGGTGCTAGTGTTACCACACTAGCATGCATATTTTCGTTTCATGATGGGCCTCCATGAACATACCATTGATGACATTCCACAAATGTCTATGTACATGTCATTCCAGTGACCCACAAAGTAATAAATCATCCTGTCACTGGTGCACCTAGCATTAAAGGGAAAACAGGCAGGGGCTGCAATTAACTGTTTCTCAAAGTGTGGTCCACGGGCCTCCTGCACTGGAGGTGCAGGGAGATTGTTGGGAACAGTGGCAGATTCCTGGGCCCCACTCCATGCCTCCTGCATAGGAAGTGTCATGGGCTCACTATGTGACTCTCTTGCTGGGTGAGGTTTAAGGACCACTGCACTGGTTAAGTTCACTCTACTTAATCCAGAGTTCGAATACCTCTGGATCATTCTAGATCATTCTAGAAGAGAGTAGCTTACATGGATTTCTTTAAGATGCAAAGAGTTGGGATGTATATTTCTCTAGCATGTTGAAGACTTAAAGGACTTAGACAAACTGATTCATAGACATTGACAGCCATTAGATAGGACATTTGGCTAAAAGGACAGACAAGACTTTGTGAAATCATGAGTTGATACCTAGAGAACAGTATCATTGCCATTCTAAGAAACACATGAAAAATAACTTTTTAAATTCGTATTTCCCACATCCCAAGTTCCCTTACCAAAATTTTGATGGGCTCTGATGATGTCATAGAAATTTCTTGCATCATTGGATTCTGCCCATGAACCCCAGGGAAAGACAGGAAGTGTAATCTCTGGTCTTAGGCTGGTTTTTCAAAGCCCTTTTCACTGAGTGTTTGATTTTGTAAATACACTAAATGAGAGCAAGATTTCAAGAGCTAAGTGTTTTTTGCATTTTTACTCCAATCATATTAGCTTTGAAAGCACAAGAAAATTTTCCAAAGAGCTGTCAGGATCATTACAAATACAATGACTGCTTTGCATAAAATATTTTTTTAAAAAGTCACATGGAGAAACTTCAAACCACCAGTCGAAACCAGTCGGTTTCGAGCATTCTTATGATACTAAGCTGTACGTTCCAGTTTTTCTTAAATGTGTTCTTATTTTGTTATTGACAATTCCCATCATGGTACCTATAACAGAATGCCCTCCCACCTAATAAAAAATTATTTAAAATACACTAATGAACACCAAGAAAAGGTTTACAAGGCGAGACTCTTCAGCTCAGAGACTCTAGGCAGTTACAAACCTAAAAACCTAAGAGTTCCTATATGTGTCCATTAGTGACTTTGCTGATACCGAATGCTTCCCAGTGACTTGAGCTGAGTATCTGTACAACCATCTCAAATACATCTTCTAATATGTACAAGATTTAGCAAAAAGACAAAGGCTGGATAAAATATCATTTTAAAACGTCGACATCCTTGTTTGATATTTTCTCCACTTACCCTCCAAATACTGTCAATGCAAAAGGCATCACTAATGATTTGGTAGTCTTGATTTTATACTCATTGCTCCTCTTCAATAAATGTAGTTTCATTCAACACTTATTAGAGGGTTTTAAAACTTGTTTTAATAGCACATGAAATATAGAGCATTGCTATCTTCTATATGAAAGTAATTAAAAACATTTTAATATGAAAATTAAAAAAAATTTTTTTTAAGTTTATTTCTTTTTGAAAGACAGAGACAGAGAGAGAGAGAGAGAGAGAGTGGGGGAGGGGCCAACAGAGAGAGGGAGACACAGAATCGGAAGCAGGCTCCAGGCTCCGAGCTGTCAGCACAGAGCCCACGCGGGGCTCGAACCCATGAACCGTGAGATCGTGACCTGAGCTGACGTCGGATGCTCAACAGATTGAGCCACCCAGGTGTCCCAAAGTGAAAATTTTTAATTGTATTTGCGTTGAAGATGTATGTGTGTTTAATAAAACACACTATTGTTCAGCTTCTGATTTTTACAGTCAACCTTTTATTGAAAAGACAGATGGGATGATTAGTGGGGTTTGGCACCTACACACAGCACACTTCACGTTCAGAGCTCAGCAAAGACAGAGGAGGGCTTTGATTTTGCTTTGAGGCACCTTTGAACATAATTAGCAAAAACCTGCACACTGTTTTGCTCTAATCTGGTGGACCAGGGTTTTCTCTTCCGTGACATTCGAGCTCCCCTCCTTTTTTAATGAACTTAAATTCCTGGAAGAAATATTTTGCATGTAATACAACAATAATCACCACTAACAACAGATATTATTATTATTATTATTATTATTATTTTCATACCTACACCTGACAAGGCAGCCAAATGGTTAAGGAATGGACACCTGCCATTATTATTATTATTATTACAATATTCATGCTTCCTATTTACTGAGCAGTTAGCAGCCAGGTCTCCACCAGAGGCTTTAGACCTCAATTTTAAGGAAAACAGGTGCTCTTACTTACTGCCCCCGTTTACGGATGCAACAAGTGAGGCTCAGCCATGAAGTGAATCATCCAAAGTCACGCTGCTAGCAAATTTGAACCCCCGCCTGCCCACTGGTCTCTACCCCCCTCCCAGAGACAGATTCTGAGTCCCTAAAGATCATAAAGCGGGCAATGTGGATTATGCAATACAACCATCTCAGGTCAGCCATGCTGTAGAGCCCTGGGGGGATTTGTTATAGAGTCCCAAGTCCCTTCCCCTGTGATTCCGATGGGACCAGGCTGGGTGAGGACCCGGAATTCTGATGCAATCTGTCCGCAGAGGAGTTGGGGGGAATTATCCCTGTAAGCCAGGAATTGGGGCTGCCCATTTGGGCACAAGATGAATGAGTTATGACCCTGACAAGGTGAGTCCTTAGCCAAAAGCTGCTGGGGTTTACAGCTCTGCTTCCCGGAGCCCGGAGCCCCTCCTCTGACTGGCAAAGCACATTCACCCCCATTAAGCCCCCAAGTCTCTGATCCCAACAGCTGCACACTGTTACCCCACTGTAAGCCAGGGAACCCCATCTGGTCACACAAGTGACAGGCGGTGCCCTGTCCTCCCCAAGAACCGCCCATTCTTGTGCCCTGCTGACTGCAAAGAGGGGTTTCAGCCCCAGCTCCAGTTGGCGGTGACACAAAGCAGAAGGGAGCTGGTGACAAGCATTCTTTTCTTGAGTCCTTCTTAGTCTTCGACTTTTTGACTCCGGCCAGTTTTTCAACCTTATTTCTAGGAAAAGAAATAATTTTCCCAATAGTAACAGCTAAGAATGTACCAGCCCTGCTCTGAGCACTTTATATAAACGATCTCATTGACTCCTTATCGCAACCCCATGGAGGTGAGACTATTTCTGTCTCCACTTTACAGATGAGATAACGACAGCTCAGAGAGGTTAAGCAACTCACCCAAGGACACACAGCCAGGAAGCAAAGAAAGCAACCAAACAACCCACCAAAATGAGGCCTCTGTTCTTGAATGCCATGATTCACGAGCATTCACTCATTCTCTCATTCGTTGATTCACCTACCCAAGGTATATTGGGTTCCAAAATAGGATGTACAGTCCCAGACATTGTGTAAGATCCATGGTGGAGAGGCAGAACACACAAAAATATCTCTTTATGTTCATCCATGCCTTCCTTTAATGCTTATTTTGAGAGAGCGAGCAAGCAGGGGAGGGGCAGAGAGAACGGGAGAGAGAGAATCCCAAGCCGGCTCCACACCCAGCACAGAGCTCCATGCGGGGCTTGATCTCATGACCGCGAGACCATGACCTGAGCCAAAATCAAAGTCGGACACTTAACTGACTGAGCCACCCAGGTGTCCCTATGTTCATCTATCTCTTTAATATTTCTCTTTTGGGGCATGTGTGTGTATATAAAAGTGTGTGTGTGTGTGTGTGTGTGTGTGTGTGTGTGTCTGTGTGTATAATTTACAAATGAATAGATGGCAAAGATGGAGATCTATACTCAATTTTTTATTCCAATAAGGAGTATTTTTAACCAATACTCAATTTTTTAACCAATTCTTTTTTAACTTCTCTTTTTGGTAAAGTGGGCGTGGTGATAGCCAGAGCTGTGCACAGGGTTGTTTGAGATGGAGTGTGTGGGTGCAGGCAGGGTGCACAACACAATGCCTGGCAGTCAGATGCTCTCTGTTCATGTTAGTGGCTGTTACATTGTTTGCTCTCCTTGCTCACCCACCTCCCCAGATATTTCCCCCTTCCTGCCTGCATTTCCTCAGAAACATCTGTTCAGCCCCTGCTAGGATGCAGGGCAATGGCCAGTCCCTAGGGACCCAGAGCATACTTGGGCCACAGCCCTGAAGGAGTTCACAGCCACCGATTGAAGAACAGGTGGTGGCTGAGCGGAGGGAGGTCAGGTGTCTTCAACAGGTCTTGATGGGAGGGTGTGGCCCAGGAGATTCCTGGAAGTCTTCCTGGAGGAGAGGGCCTTTGGGTAGAACCTCAGTAATGACCAGAACTTCATGTAAAGCAGAGAACATTCAGGCTCAGTCAGGTCAGCTGTGTGTTATTAACTGAGCACCTACAGTGTGACAGGCCCTGTTTTAGCCATTCAGGGTATAGTAGTGAACCAGCCAGAAAAAAAAAAAAACCCTCTGGCCTCAAGGAACTGACAGCCTTGTGGGAACCACAGAGAGTAACGTGTAATATATATGGTGAATTAGAAGGCAATAAGGTAAGAAGAAAAATATGGGGCGCCTGTGTGGCTCCATGAGTTGAGTGTCTGGCTTTGGCTCAGGTCATGATCTCACGGCTCATGAGTTTGAGCCCTGCACCGGGCTCTGTGCTGACAGCTCAGAGCCTGGAGCCTGCTTTGGATTCTGTGTCTCCCTCTCTCTGTGCTCTCCTCCACTCACTCTGTCTCTTTCTCTCTCTCTCTCAAAAATAAACATTTTTTAAAAATTTAAAAATAAGATAAGAAGAAAAATAAAGCAGAGCAGGAGAATCAGAAGTGCTGAAGGCGTCTTGGAGTGGCTGTTCCTGAGGAAGGACCTGAAGGAGGCCAGGGAGTGAGTGTGTGAAGGAAAAGCAGTCCAGAAGGAGGAAACAGCAAGTGCAAAGGCCCAGAGGCAGGAATGTGCGGGCCTGTGCTCAGGCAGCAGGCCAGTGGGCCTGGAGCAGAGTGAGTGAGGGGAAGGCAGGAGGTAGAAAGGGACAGCTCTGATAATACAGGCCTGCAGACCTTTGTCTCTGCCTCTGAGGAAGATGGGAGCCACGGAGGGTGTGAAGCAGAGGAGGGATGTCGTACGACTTCCAGTTTACCTGCACGCCTTCCGACTGCTTGTGGAGAATGGATTGCAGGAGCATGGGGAGCAGGGAAGACAGATGGGGAGGCTGGGACCAAGATCCAGGCAGCGGCTTCAGGCCTCCCGCCCCAGCTCTGAGGGAGGCTCCTCCAGACTTGGTCCCCCACCTGCCCTGCACCCCAGCCCAGGCAGCGTTCACTCAGAAAGCCCTGCCAGCTCCCCCCCAGGAAGGGCCCGGGCTAGCGGAAAGAGACATTCAGAAACCACCAACCCTACAATTACCGATAAGATGGATTCTTCTCCCTGACAGGGTGCGGGAGATACCGAGCCTGTTATTACCAAGGCCTAATTACAGCGTCTCAGGCTGCAATGCTCCTTGCAAGAGAAATACCAGCAGCCTGCAAAGCAGGGCTAATTGTTCCCTCCTCCCTCCTTCTTTTTGTCAGAAGCATTCAATCTGCCCGAAATAATTACACATCTACTCCCCCAAGAGGCTCGGAGACAGGCTTTGCTCTCTCCCAGGCTGCAAATTCAACAACCTGAATCTGAAATTGCCAGCAGGCAGTTTGGCTGTTGGAATCGAGGCCCTAGGCGAGTCTTGTCTCCCTGAGCCTCAGTTTCCCGGGTCCAAGTCCCAGCACTGCCTCGCATCGGCCAGAGCCTCCGGCTCAGGCACTGTCCAGAGCACCTCTCGACGTTTAGGAAATTACTTCACGTCTCAGTTTCAGTTTCCTCGTCCATTAAATGGTGATATAATACCTATCTTGCGTGGGTAGACGCCCCCAGGCAGATGCTGGTGTGGAGTAGGTGTTAATACCTGGTGCTTATTATGCCACAGAATCGCTTTTTAGCAGTGAAGGAGATTCTATGTGTTGAGCACCTACTATGTGCCAGACATACAATGCTCAGGAAGCATCCACTGAAATGATAGTCTCGTCTTACCGACATCTCACAACCAACATGGGGAAGGGAGAAGCATTGTTCCTACTGCAAAGAAGAGAAAACCAAGGCCCAGAGAGGTCAAGCTGTTCTCCCAGGGTCATGGCCACACACTGGCAGGTACATGTGCTCACTAGAGTCAAGCAGGTCGCAGGGACGCGGAGTGACCCTTGTAGAAATGAAGCTTTCAGAAGCAGCATCCTGCTGTGTGACCTTGAGTGGATCCCTCCTCCTCTGTGGGCCTGGGTCTCTTGGCTGATCTTAGAGTTTCCCATCCCTAAGATGACATTGGATGGGACATAAGTGTTAGGTAATGTTGGTGTTGCATGCTGAGCCGGTTTCCATGATCTTTTCTTCCCCCAGTGGCATCATGGGACAGCTCGGGTGCCTGCCTGTCATTACCTTTGTTCCGGGCAAACAGAGCGCAGGCTGGGCACCCTGAGATGGACCTGATTGTTCACACTCACTGCCCCCACGGAGGAGTCACAGAATTGATTTCTACCATCTCTTTAATGGAGAGTTTGTGATGCTGGGCTTGTTTGTTTGAGTTTTTAAGACAGTCTGTCAAATTTCCGCTTGCTTAAGTGAAAAAAAGGCAAACGTACTTAAATAAAGGTCATTGCAAAGACAAGTGCTGCCTGATATGGTAGAAATGGGGAGGCGCCGTGAGGCTCGACAGCCGCTCCGGGGAGCCTTGAGCAACTGGACACTGGAACCCTCCCACGTAGAGAGCCATCACTCTGTGGTCCCGTGGGCCGAAACCTGGCCCGGGTAGTCCTGCCCCTGAGCCGCTGCCACCCTTTGCAGTGCCTCAGTTTTCCCCAAGGGGAAACTTCTTCAAACCTCTTCACACTCCAGGCCCGGGTCCCAGCCTGGACCACGGTCCTCTGCCAGGTGCCATGGCTGAGTGAGATGTCACTGCTCAGTGGCTCCGTTTAGCCTGATGGGCTAATAAGGGGGCACCTGACAGCCCCAGAGACCTGACATGTCTATTTTCAGGAAATGCAACATCTGGTTCTCAGCCCCGTCCTTCTCCTCTGCACCACCTGCCCGGCCTCAGTGCTCACCACCAACGTCTGTGCCTGACAGATTGCCCTTCTGATATCTTTATTATTGCTTTGAAAAGACGCCATGGGGGCTCCTGACCCACCATCCTTTCCCGGAGAAATGCTCCCCCCAGGGCGTTCCGATGTCAGCCAGGTTACGGATGTGACACCACAGGCAGTTCCTGGCCAGAAGTTCCCCCTGTCACCTGGACATCTCCATAAATAATGCCCAGCCTCTCCGAGCATTCCCGCTCAGGATGGGGCGTGGCAGACGCTCCCACGAGGCACTGCCCCTCCCGTGTTTCCTGCCAGAGGTCAGTTGTCTAGATGAGTTTTGGGAAACAAGGATTTCCAACAAAACCGTCAATAAGTAAATTCAAATACCACGCACTTCACAAGGCCTGAGGTTGGATTCAGTACTCTCTTCCACTTTTCCTCCAAAAGTATCAAGAGGAGGTACACGAGCGGTCATTCATTCACCAACTCGTTCATTCATCCGTTCATCCATTCATTCATTCCAAAGCATGTACTGGTCTACAGGACAAATGACCAGGTTTGTTCAAGAAATCCAAGGCATGAGAATTAAAAGGGAGGATAGTTTATAGATTAAAAGACACTTAAGACGCTAAGAAACAAAATGCACCATGTGGTTCTTGTTGGGATCCCGGTTTGATTAAACCCACTGTGGGGCGGGCGGGGGGGAAGCACACTTGAACAGGAACCACTGAATATATTCCCAGTTAGAAAATTATTAAGGAATTACTGTCCTTTTATTTTAGATGCAATGGAGGCTTTGCGGTATCTGTGAAGTCTGGGATTTCCTTGAAATTGTTCCAGGCAACCCCTCAGCTTCTCCCCCTCCCCCTCCACACACACATACACTTTGATAAAACATGAACAACACAGTCCGGTGATGGCTGACTCTGGGTGGAAGGCACAGGGGGTGCACTTCTGTGTAATGACTATGCCATGCTCTCAAATTCCAGGTACATTTCTAATGTCCACTATTTATTTGTTTAAGTTAAAAGGAATGGTGGCTCCTACAGTGTCGGCTGTGATCTGAGCCTCAGCCTGCTGGCTGGGCGAGCTAAATGGCACACAGTAGGCCCTTCCTACTCCCTCAATCGCATTTCATGCAATCACCCCCAGATCCCCCAAGGGAGGTACCTTTACCTCCTCTGTGCAGGAAAGGAGCTGAGTCTCAGAGACATGCAGTCACCGTGAAAGTGACAGCAGTGGGACTGGGGCCAGGGCTATGCCAGTGTCTTTGTCTTGAGGAGCCCCCAAAGGCACCTCCCAAGTTCCCGTGGAACTTGGCCCTGAAGCTACCTGCGGGTCAGAACATGCTGTGAATACACGTAATAGAACCCATAATACCATATATTGTTGTATATAACCACCATATATACACCATTATCACAAACTTATCCTATTGTATAATTATACATGTGCATGGTATCATATAATGTATATTATATATATACAACATATATTATATTACACATTAACACGTATAATATATTTTATACAAGGTTAGATTGAATAGGATGCACAATGTGTTGTAGATTATTTATATTTGTATGTAATAATCTCAGGGACATATGTACAGTGTTTTATGTTTTTTTAATTGAGATAGAATTGACATAAACAGTGTGCAAGCTCAAGGTGTAAAGCATGTCGATCTGATAATTTGATACATTTACACATTGCAATATGATTAAAATGGTAGCATTAGCTAACACCTCCATCAAGTCACATAATTATAATTTGTTTTTTTGTGTTGAGAACAATTAGGATCTAGTCTCTTAGCAGCTTTGAAGTTTATAATGCAGTATTGTTGACTATAATTACTGTGCTGTGCATAAATCTCCAGAACTTATTTATCTACTGGTTGCAAGTTTGTACCCTTGAACTACATCTCCCCATTTCCCTCAATTCCCAGCTCCTGCTAACCACCATCCTGTTCTGTTTTTACAAGTTTAGGTTTTCTTAGATCCCACATATAAGTGAGATCAGATGTCTTTGTCTTTTTCTGCTGATTTATCTCACTTGGCATCATAGCCTCGAGGTCCATCCATGTTGTTGCAAATGGCAGGATTTCCTTCTTTCTCACGGCTGAATGGTATTCCGTTGTATGTACATTACTTTAAATTGCAGCTGGTCCCCCCCAGCACTTTCTCCCCCTCCCTGTTCTAGTGCTAACATCTGTTAGCATATCAGATATTAACTGATATAATTTAATGGTGTTAATTATCCTATGTATCCAGAATGGCAGGTTCACTCTCAGCACATGGACGGCCCCCAATGAAACATCGCTGGATAATGAAACAAAGCCTGTGTTTATACACACACACTCATAGCTCCCTAGTTCTCAGCACCCTTGTCCACATGCCACTGGGGCCTGATCCCAAACAGAGGAGTTTCATGTGAAGGTCCTCAGGGATCACAGGCATTCACTCACTCCTTCCTCTCTTTAGCCTTCCATTGCACAACCACTGATGCATCTGTTGTCTGGTCACCAGACTCAGTACTGGGGACTCATAAAGTCCATAAGCTTGGAGACCTTCCTTTTAAAAAGGGGGGGGGGAGCAAACCAGAAACAAATACTTAAATAATTCAAATAATTGCAGGTGGGGATTAGAGACTTAATAAAAGGGAAGCAACAGGGACGCCTGGGTGGTTCAGTTGGTCGGGCATCCAACTTCAGCTCAGGTCATGATCTTGTGGTTCGTGAGTTCGAGCCCCATATGAAGCTCTCTGCTGTCAGTCCATAGCCTGCTTCAGATCCTCTGTCCCCTTCTCACACAGTCTCTCAAATATATAAAATTTAAAAAATAAAAGGGAAACAACAGTAGTGATGGAGAATGGGGGAGATGCCCTTTACATGGAGTGATCAGGGGACTGTTTGAGCAGATTACCCTGGAGGGGAGTGTGAGGAACTGGGCAAGAGCATCCCAGACCAAGAAAAGCAGATGCAAAGATCCTGACACTGGACAAGCCCAACATGTGCAGAAGTCAAAGAGGCTGGTGTGGCCAGAGCTCAGGAGGGGCTGTAGCAGCACCCACACTGCAGTGGGATGTTGGCGTAAGAGAGGCATCATCTTGTCTACTGAGCTAGAGAATTTAAGGGTCAGAGAAATTGATACTGAAACAGTTACTGGCCAGGATCCTGTGCAACAGCCAGGATCCTAGTTCTGTGTCTTCCACTCAGGAATCCCCTTCTCCATGCTGGGCCTCAGTTTCCACAGCTGTGGCTTCAGTCCCAAGGCTATGGCATTTGTGATCCAGAGGGTCAGACTGAGGGAGTTTCTGGCCAAATCACATGGAATTCTTTCTGCCAAGAAAGCAGAATCACATAGGCCTTTAAGGGGATCTAGTTCCCTGCCTTTCACACCCTCATTCAATGCCCCAAGTCCTAGAAACTGTTATGCTGGAAAAACTGCTGAGATCCAGATAAGAACAGTGGAAGGCCATGGCCTTTGTGCTTCATTGGCTCTTGGTCTCCTCAGCTCAGTTGGCACAAGGGTTCTTCCAGGGTAGGTCAGACCTTAAGGACCTGTATGTGTAAAGTAAAGGACTGAGAAAGCCCAAGCTATTCACATGCTCCTGGCCAGCCCTGAGTTGTGCAATTATATAAGAGACATGGAGATTCCCAGAAGAAAGTGAAAGCAAAGGCAGACTTGAAATCATCCTGACCTTTGAATAGACTGTATCCTACACACACACACACACACACACACACACACACACATCAGGAGAAGACAGAAGCCTTACTGGTTCAAAGAGTTTGAACACGACCTCTGTCCAATCACTGGATTATCATTAAGCTATCCAGAAATAGGAACGACTTATAGAAGTTAGACTTAAAAGTTAAAGCAAGAATAAAAAACTGTAACATAAATAGCAGCAGCCACACTCAGGGCTGTCAGTTGTTAATGTTAGCCAGGCAAGTTATTAAACAAACAAAAGTTACTAAACAGGGAATATCAATTACTTCCAGGGTGAAAACATCATATCAGAAGCCAAAGCTACTACATTATCTAAAATGTCCAATTTTCAACAAAATTATGAGGTATGAAAAGAAACAGTATGTGTGACCCATGTTCAGGAAAAAGAGAATTCTGTAGAAACTGTTGCTGAGTGTCCCTGTATGTCTGACTTAGGAGAAAAATACTTCAAAGAAACTTGTACCAAAATGTCCAAATAACTAAAAAATAATATTTAATTAACTGAAAGAAAGTATGACAACAGTGAACCAACAACGATTATTGATTAGGAGACATAAATCATAGAAAAGAATCAAAATGAAATTGTGGAGTTGAAAAACTCAACAACTGAAATGAAAGGAATCCTTGGAGGGGTTCAACAACAGATTCAATATGGCAGAAGGAAGAATCTGTGAACTTGAACATATGTCAATAGAAGTTGTCCAGTCTGAAGAACTGAGAGTAAATGAGATTGAAGAGAAATCAAGAGAGCCTCAGAGGCCCATAAGACAACATCAAGCACACCAACATATGTGTAATAGGAGTGTCAAAAGGAGAAGAAGAAAGAAAGAGGCAGGAAATTTTTTCCAAGAAACAATGGCCCAAACTTCCCAAATCTGATATACAACATTAAACTACACATCCAAGGAGTTCAACAAATCCCAAGATGGAAACAGAAAAGAGATACATATGTAGACACATGACAGTAAAACTTCTGAAAGCCAAAAGAAAGCAAAACCTAGAAAGCAGCAAGGAAAAATAAAGGTTCATGTACTGAGGGGCAACAGTAAGAATAATGGCTGACTTCTCATCAGGAACAATGGAAACCATAAGGCAGCGGCACGCCATATTCCAAGTGATGAAAGGAAAATGCGGTCAACCAAAATTATTATACCCAGCAAAACTATCCTTCAAAAAATAAGGCAAAATTAAAACATTCCCAGATAAGCAAAAACTGACAGAATTCATTGTGGACTGGTGTACCTTAAAAGAAATTCTAAAAGAGGTCTTCCAGGCTTCTAAAAGGAAATGACTCCAGGGAGCAAATCCTATCCATAGGAAGAAACAAAAAACACCAAAGATGGTAAATATATGATGTAATAGAAAAGATTCTACTAACACATATTTCTCATCTCTTCTTTTAATGTTTAAAAAATAGGGGCACCTGGGTGTTTCAGTAGGTTAAGTAAGTGTCCAACTCTTGATTTCAGCTCAGGTCATGATCTCACCGTTTGTGAAATCAAGCCCTGGATTGGGCTCTGCACTGACAGTGTGGAACCTGTTTGGGATTCTCTCTCTTCTCCTCTCTCTCTCTTTCCCCCCTCAAAACAAATAAGTATTTCTAAATAATAATAACAATAAAATTAAAAATGCATAATGTTGCATAAAACAGAAATTGTAACACTGTACTGTTGAGTTTATTACATATGTAATAAATGCAATAAACAGATGTAACATCATGAAAATATGACAAAGGGGGAAGGGAATAGAGCTACAGTGAAGCAAGGTTTTTATATTCTACTGGTGCAAGTTAGTACTAATTTAAAGTAACAGTTATAAGTTAAGGTGCATATTGAAATTCGTAGAGCAAGCATTGAGAAAATAACTAAAAAGTGTAGGGTAAAATCTACAGAAAATTAAACTGGTACCCTAAAAAATATTTACTTAACACAAAAGCAAGCAGTCAAGGAAAAACAGAAAAACAAACAAAAAAGAGACACAGAAAAAAATAACAAAGTGGCAAAAGTAAATTCAGCTATTAATAACTACATTAAATATGAATGGTTTAAACATCCAAAGCTAAAAACAGAGATTGTAAGACTGATGAAAAGGGGAGACCCAATTATGAACTGTTGACAAGAGAGAAACCTTTGATGCAAAAACAAATAAGTTGAAAGCAAAAGGGTTGAAAAATATATACTATATAAACAGCAACCATAGAAAGCCAGAGTGGCTATGTTAAAATCAAACAAAACAGACTTTATGCCAAGATGTCTCATACATTGATAATGGGAATGTGCAATGCTATAGTTACTCTGGAAAATAGTCTGGCAGTTTCTTTTAAAACTGGATACAATACATTTTCACTGAGATGTAATATATCAATTACATCTCAATTTTAAAAAAAGAAATGATAATTATGTGTTGTGACAGAGGCATTAATTATCACTATAATGATAATCTTACTACCATACATGAATCTATCAAGTCCGTGTGTGTACACCTTAAGTTTACTCAGTGTTATATGTCAAAGATACTTCAATTTAAAAAATTACAATAAAACAGCAATCACTCTTGGGTGTCTATGTCAGAGAAATGAGAATTTACACAAACACCTAAGCCTGCACACAAATTGTTCACAGAAGTCTTATTTGTAATAGGCAGAAACCAGAAACAACCAGAATGTTCCTCGATAGGTGAATAGTTAAACAAATTTTAATACATCCACTCCATAGAATACTTCTCACCAATGAAAAGAAATGAACTATTGATATATACACCTTAGCTAGATCTCAAAGACATTATACTGAGTAAAAAAAAAAAAAAAAAATGCCAGTCTCAGAAGGTCACATACTGCATGATTCCATTTATATGACATTCTCAAAATGACCAAATTATAATTATGAACAGATCAGTGGTTGCCAGGGGTAAGTAGTGAGAGAAATGTGTGACTACAAAAGGGAAGCATGAAGGTCTCTTTAAGATAATGGAACATTTTTGTATTCTGATTGCATGATGGTTACATGAATCTAACCATGTGATAAAATTTCACAGAACTGTAAACACATGCACGCACACGCGCGCGCACACACACACACACACACACACGAATCCATGAAAAAACTGAATAGGGTCTACAGTTTAGTTCTATGCATTTCATCATTATTAATTGTCTGGTCTTGCTCATTGCGTTAGGGTTATATAAGATATTGCCATTGAGGGCAGCTGGGTGAAAGGTACAGTAGAGCTCTCTGAATGACCCTTGCAACTTCTATGTAAGTCTAAAGATGCTTCAAAACAAAACTTTAAATATATGCAAACAAGTCTAAAAGAATACTGACAATACTAATGTTGCTATAATTAGTAATAGCCATAGTGTTAAAAATATATAGGTAATTAAAATAAATTACAGCAACAACATGAAAATTAGGAGGATAATTTGAAATTGAATATGCCAAAGTCCTTGCATTATCTAGGAAAGGAAAAAGTATCAATTAATATTAGGCTTTGATAAATGAAGGATGTCAATTTTATTCTTTAGGGTAATAACTGAAAGAATAGTAGAAGAGTGTATAATTTCCAAAGTAACAAAGAAAAATGGAATGGTTTTATTTATTTATTTTTTTTTCAATATATGAAATTTATTGTCAAATTGGTTTCCATACAACACCCAGTGCTCATCCCAAAAGGTGCCCTCCTCAATACCCACCACCCACCCTCCCCTCCCTCCCACCCCCCATCAACCCTCAGTTTGTTCTCAGTTTTTAAGAGTCTCTTATGCTTTGGCTCTCTCCCACTCTAACCTCTTTTTTTTTTTTTCCTTCCTCTCCCCCATGGGTTTCTGTTAAGTTTCTCAGGATCCACCTAAGAGTGAAAACATATGGTATCTGTCTTTCTCTGTATGGCTTATTTCACTTAGCATCACACTCTCCAGTTCCATCCACGTTGCTACAAAGGGCCATATTTCGTTCTTTCTCATTGCCATGTAGTACTCCATTGTGTATATAAACCACGATTTCTTTTTCCATTCATCAGTTGATGGACATTTAGGCTCTTTCCATAATTTGGCTATTGTTGAGAGTGCTGCTATAAACATTGGGGTACAAGTGCCCCTATGCATCAGTACTCCTGTATCCCTTGGGTAAATTCCTAGCAGTGCTATTGCTGGGTCATAGGGTAGGTCTATTTTTAATTTTCTGAGGAACTTCCACACTGCTTTCCAGAGTGGCTGCACCAATTTGCATTCCCACCAACAGTGCAAGAGGGTTCCCAAATGGAATGGTTTTAAAAAAACACTCAAATGAATACAAAAGTAGTCATCAAAGTAGAGAATAAGGAAAATGGCCCAGGTTGTATAAATAAAAAGAATTTGGCAAGATGCTAAATTTAAACCTAAATGTAGCAACAATTACATAAAATGTAGATTGTCTAAAAACCTTCAATTATAAAAAAAGATAGATTGGATTCTTAAATGCTATAACTATATGCTGTTTCCAAAAGATACACTTAAAGTAAAAGATAATTAATAGATTGAAAGTCAAGGATGGGACATATGCAGACAAACAACAGGACCAAAAGTCAGCAGGTGTAGCTATGTTAATATCAGGCAAAGCAGACATTAAAGCAAAAAAGCATTAGTAGAGATGTAAAGTGGGGCATGTCACACTATTAAAAAATTCAATTTACTAGGACTACTTAGCAATTCTAAATTTGGATACACCTGGCCTCAAAATTTATAAAGGAAAAAACTTCAGAACAAGGAGGAGAAATAGACAAGTCCATGATCATATAGGCAGATTATAAACACCTATCTCAGTAATTGATAAAACTTAAATACAAAAAAAAAATCAGTAAAGATACATACGATTTGAACAACATGGCAAGTAGACATCATCTAATTAATATATACAGAACACTGCACACACAAATGCAAAATGTTTATTTTTTTTTCCTGTGCACTTAGAACATTGCCAAAAAGTTGACCATATTCTAGGCTGTAAAGCAAATACGTGAAATCACCCAAGGGATGCTCTGACCACAATACAATTAAGGTAGAAATCAATAACTAGCAAATCCTCACTATTTTGGAAATTAAAATATGCAGTTCCAAATAATCAATGGGTCAAAGAAGAAATCACAGTGAAAATTAGAAAATATATCTGAAAGATAATGAAAATGTGACATATCAGAACTCTTGACTGAAACTAATATAATATTTAAAAGTGAATTACAATTATTTAGTATTCAAAAAGAAGAAATGCTGAAAAAAAATCAGTGAGTCATCACAAGGAGTTAGGAAAGAACAACAAAATGAGGAAGCAGGAAGAAAATAATAAAGAAAATATCAGAAACTAATATAACAAGAAATATATAACAAAGAGAATCAACAAATGCCAACTTTATCGTTTTGAAAAGTTTGATAATAAAACCAAGAAACCCCTTAAAAGACTGACCAAGGATATGAAGGAGTCAAGACAAATTATTAATTAAAAAGGGGGCATCTCTACAGATCCTGCAGGCATTTAAAAAAATGAAAGAAGACATTATGAACAATTTTATACCTATAAATCTAAACATTTTGGTACAATAGCCAAATTCCTAGACAACTGTAAAATATCAAACTGATAGAAGAAGAAATAGAAATGTGAGTAATCTTGCAACTATTTTAGAAATGCCATCTGTATTTAAATGTTTTCCACCCAGAAAAATGGATACTCTGGCAAATTCTACCAAATACATAAGGAAGAAACAGAGTCAATTTTCCAGATTTTTCCCCAGATAATAGAAAAAGAAGGAAAACTCTAATTAGTTTATGAGGCCAACATAATCTTGATACCAAAATCCTGAATTCAACAAAAGCATCATAAGAAAAGAAAATTACAGGCCATTTGTATTCATGACCATAGTTGCCATAATCTTAAACAAATAGTAGCAATCAAAACTGAACAATATGGTCTCTTTCATGTATTATTTCTTAGCAGCAATTTAAACATGCAAAAATCATTCTTAATTCAAGGGTCACACAAAAACAAGCTATGGGCAAAATTTGGTCTCCTGGTCATAGCCTGTCAACTCAATCTAAATAACCATGTTCAGGAGTTCACTCTTAGGCCCTAAAGAGTAAATCAGTGCAATTCCGATCAAATTATAAGAAGGCTTTTTTTTTGTGGAAATTGACAAGAGAATTTTAAATTTTGTATGGATGTACAAAAGGCTAAGAATAGCTAAGATAGATATAAAAACTTACCACAAAGCTTCAGTAGTTAACACAAAAATGGTATGGTGTTGGCACAAAAATAGATGACTAGATAAGTAGAATAGCATAGAAAAAAATCCAGCCATATTTGTACATTGAAATTATGCCAAAGGAGACTCATCTAAGAAATGAGAAAAAGGCAATTTCTTCCATACAGGAATAAGAGGAAACTTAACCCCTACCTCATATCATACACAAAAAAAATCAAATTCAGGTGAATTATAGACCTAAATGTGAAAGGCAAAGCAATAGGGCTCCTGGAAGCTATTATAAGACAATATCTTTGTGAGTTCCATTTCCAGCATAACAGCATGAGGAGCTCCCTGGGCCACTCTCCAGAGAAATCAGTGAAAAAAAAAATTGTTAACAGCCGAAGTATCTGGAAATAAGGACATACAGCAAATGAATATATTACTGAAGAGAATACACTAAAATACAGTAAGAACATCAAGAGTCTCTGGTATTTAAACCAAGATCCACTCCATCCCTTCCCACTCCCAGCTCAGTGAGACAGACTGGTACATCCAAGAACACAGGATTTCCTCTCTCCCCAGCTCCCGTCAAAGCCTGTCTTCCCAAGAGGGGAAGAGTGTCAGCATTTCTTTCTGTCCCAGCTGCCTGTTGCTGAGTCTAAGTTCCAGACAAGTGCAGCCAAGAGGTGGGGGAGGTTCCTTCTTCCTTCTTCTACTCAACCCCTGCCCATGGTATAAAGCCTATTCATAGGCACAGATCCACAAAGATACTGGAGCTCCAGTTACCCTTGCCCCAGCTAATGGAGCAAGGGTTTCATACCAAGAGAGGTTAGTCAGGACTCAGGGCTGCTTCCCCCTGTACAGTGAGCACTTGAGTCCCAAATGTCGGTGTCATTCAGACAGAAGTTTGCCATTGCCCCACTCCCTGCACCAGGGCTATACATCAGAGACTTTTTTTCTTGAGGGAGAAGCAGGCCATAGAAAAGAGAGCTATAAATCTCTCTCCAAAGGAATTTATTTCATTTGCAACCAAGTACGGAGAAGTTCACGTGAACAAGCACACTAAAAAACAGTGGAGGTGTGCTAAAAGGCAATTGGGAGGAGACTGATAGACTCATTGGAGATATAGGCTAACCTGTAAAGCAGCTATTTTACTGGAGAGTATGAGAGAAAGAGACCACTGGGAAGAATCCTCTGGGGATGGTTACAGACAATCCCCAACATCAACCTAGGGAATTATCTGTCCAAAGGAGTTTGGTTTTGATTGAAAAACTGTATGCCCCAGGGAATTGATGAAAACAATAGATCAATCAGCTAGCAATTAATGGAACTCAATAGCTGGTGTGGCCGGGGAAAGAGGCAATCAAAGAGAGGCCCCCTAAAAAACAAATCAACCCAGGATAGCTCTGGGTACACCCAAGGCTGTGCCCACTGAGGAGTGACATCAGAGGCTACACACTAGAAGGCTGGGAGAAACAGACTTTAATAAGATAATCCAGCAAGTTACAAAATAAGTAAAAAAAAATAATAATAATAATAAATTAAATAAAATAAAAATAATAACAATAAGCCTCTAAAAGGAGAACTAGTATCCAGATTTGCTACATTATTTAAGATGATTTTTAGTTTTTAACAAAACAATTATGAGACATACCAAAAACCCGAGAAAATTATGACTCATACACTGGGAGGGGCAGGAGGGGGCAGTAATAATAACTGCCTGTGACAATGACCAGATGTTGGACTTAACAAAGACTTCAAAACAGCAATTGCTTCAACAAAGCACTAAATTAAACCATGATTAAAGAAGCAAAGGAAGGTATAACAACAATGCCACATCAAATTGAGAATACCAATAAAGAGATAGAAAATATAAAAAAGAATCAAGTGGAAATTCTGGAGTTGAAAAATACAATAATTGAAATGAAAAATTCACTAAAAGGGCTCAACAGTTTAACTGACATAAGGAAGAATCAGTGAACTTGAAGATAAATTGATAGAGATTGTGAAATTTGAAGAGCAGAGTGGGAAAAATGATGAAAAATGAACAGACCCCTGGATAAATGTGGGGCATCATTAATCACAACAACACATGTATAATATCCAAAAAAATACCTGAAAACTGCCCAAATGTATTGAAAAACATGAAACTACACATCCAGGAAACTCGGTGAATTCCAAGTGGCATAAATACACAGAGACTGGCAAATACATCATAGTAAAAATGCTACAATCCAAAGACAAAGAGAAAATCTTGAAAGAAGCACGAGGAAAATGATTCATTTATAAGGGAACCCCAATAAGATAAACACCTGACTTCTCATCAGAAACAATGGAGGCCAGAAGGCAATGGGGTAACACATTCAAAGAGTTCAAAGAAAAAAGCCTGTCAACCAAGAATTTTATATCCAGCAGAGCCATCTTTTGAAAATGAAGGTAAATTAATGGCAGTATAATATAACAACAAAGAAAAAAAAACCCAGAAAATTTGTTGTTAGCAGACCTGCTATATAAGAAATACTAAAGGATATTCTTCAGGCTGAAAGCAAATGACCTCAGACAAGAGTTTGAATCCACATTAAAAAAAAAAAAAAAGCAGCATTTGTATAAGTAATTACATAATTATAAAAGGCAGTATAAATCATATTTCTTCTCTTTTGTTCTATTAACTGATTATAAATGTGATTATATAAAGTAATCTGTATATAATGTATTGTTGGGCCTATAACATATAGAAATATATTTGCCAATAACAGAACAAGAGGTGAGCAGGACCAAAGGTAAAGGAATGACTCCAGGTGGTAAATCAGATCCAACAGGAATAAATGAAAAGAGACAGAAGTGATAAATAAGAAGGTTAACATAACAAAATCTATGAGCATATACTTGCTCTCCGTTCATCTCTTAACTTCTTTAAAGACATACAATTTAAAAAAAAAAAAGACATACAATTATGTAAGTTAATAATTATAACAGAGGTTTGGGGCTGTGGGTGTTATCATTTTCATTGGCTTCCACGTACTTTTTAATTTCCTCTTTAACTTCTTGGTTAGCCCATTCATTCTTTAGTAGGATGTTCTTTAGTCTCCAAATATTTGTTGTCTTTCCAAATTTTTTCTTGTGGTTGATTTCGAGTTTCATAGCATCGTGGTCTGAAAATATGCATGGTATTGTCTCAATCTTTTGTACTTGTTGAGGGCTGATTTGTGTCCACAGAAATCGGTTGCATTTCTATACATCAATAATGAAGTAACAGAAAGAGAAATCAAGGAATCGATCCCATTTACAATCACACCAAAAACCAGAAAATACCTAGGAATAAACCTTACCAAAGAGGTGAAAAATCTATACAGTGAAAACCATAGAAAGCTTATGAAAGAAATTGAAGAAGACACCAAAGAAAAAAGGAAAAATATTCCATGATCATGGATTAGAAGAACAAATATTGTTAAAATGTTGATACTACTCAAAGCAATCTACATATTCAATGCAATACCTATCAAAATAATACCAGCATTCTTCACAGAGCTAGGACAAACAATCCTAAAACTTGTATGGAACCAGAAAATACCCTGGATAGCCAAAGCAATCCTGAAAAAGAAAACCAAAGTTGGAGGCATCACAACCCCTGACTTCAAGTTATATTACAAAGCTGTAATCATCAAGACAGTATGGTAGTGGCACAAAAACACTCAGATCAATGGAACAGAATAGAGAACCCATAAATGGACCCACAAATATATGGCCAACTAATTTTGACAAAGCAAGAAAGAATATCCAATGGAACAAAGACAGTCTCTTCAGCAAACGGTGCTGGGAAAACTAGACAGTGACATGCAGAAGAATGAACCTGGCCCACTTTCTTACACCATACACAAAAAATAAACTTAAAATGGATGGAAGACCTAAACATAAGACAGGAAGCCATCAGAATCCTAGAAGATAAATCAGGCAAAAATAAACCTCTTTGACCTCAGCCGCAGCACCTTCTTACTCAACACATTTCGGGAGGCAAGGTAAATGAAAGCAAAAATGAATTAGTGGTACTTCATCAAGATAAAAAGCTTTTGCACAGCGAAGGAAACAATCAGCAAATCTGAAAGGCAACTGATGGAATGGGAGAAGATATTTGCAAATGACATATCAGATAAAGGGTTAGTGTCCAAAACCTGTGAAGAATTTATCAAACTCAACACCCAAAAAACAAACAATCCAGTGAAGAAATGGGCAAAAGACATGAATAGACAATTTTCCAAAGAAGACATCCAGATGGCTAACAGACATATGAAAATATGCTAAACATCACTCATCATCAGGGGAATACAAATCAAAACCACAATGAGATACCACCCCACACCAGTCAGAATGGCTAACATTAACAACTCAGGCAACAACAGATGTTGGTGAGGATGCGGAGAAAGAGACTCTCTTTTACATTGTTGGTGGGAATGCAAACTGGTGCAGCCACTCTGGAAAATAGTATGGAAGTTCCTCAAAAAATTAAAAAAAGAACTACCCTACAACCCAGCAATTGTACTACTAGGTATTTATCCAAGGGATACAGGTGTGCTGTTTCGAAGGGGCAGAAGCACCCCAATGTATATAGCAGCACTATCAAAAGTAGCCAAAGTATGGAAACAGCCCAAATGTCCATCGATGGATGAATGGATAAAGAAGGTGTGGTATGTGTGTGTGTGTGTATATATATATATATATATATATATATATATATAATTCTTCAAAAAGAATGAAATCTTGTATGGTATGTGTGTGTGTGTGTGTGTATATATGTATATATATATATATATATTTCTTCAAAAAGAATGAAAATCTTGCCATTTGCAACTACATGGATGGAACTGGAGGGTATTATGCTAAGAAAAATTAGTCAATCAGAAAAAGACAAATATCATAAGACTTCACTCATATGTGGAATTTAAGATACAAAACAGATGAACACAAGGGAAGGAAAGCAAAAATAATATAAAAACAAGGAGGGGGATAAAACGTAAGAGACTCTTAAATACAGAGAACAAACTGAGGGTTGCTGGAGGGTTGTGGGTGGAGGGATGGGCTAAATGGGTAAGGGGCATTAAGGAGGACACTTGTTGGGATGAGCACTGGCTGTAATACATAGAGGATGAATCACTGGAATCTACTTCTAAAATCAGTATTGCACTATATGCTAACTAACTTGGAGGTCAATTCAAAAAATAAATAGATAAAAATAAATAAATAGATAAATAAGTAAATAAAATGAAAAAATAATAATTATAACAATATGTTGTTGGGTTTGTAATATTTATAGATGTAATATGCATAACAACAATTTCACCAAAAGAGAGAGAAAAAGGGAATAGAGCTACACAGATGTAACATTTATATTTCTCCCTGGAATTAAGCTAGTATAAATCTGAAGTTGATTGTGAAAGGTTACGATGTATATGGTAAGTCCTAGACCAACCAGTAAGCAACTGATTTAAAAATACATAGTAAAAAAATGATTAAAGAAATTTAAATGCTACATTAGAAAATATTCACTAAATGCAAAAGAAAGCAGTAAAGGATGAATAGAGGAACAGAAAAGATATATAGAAAACAAAAAGTAAAGTGGTAGATGTAAATCCAATGACATCAGTAATACAATTAATTGTGATGGTATTAGATAATCCAATCAAAAGGCAGAGATTGTCAGATTGGACTTAAAAAATGAGCTCTAACTGCAGTATCTGTAAGAAAAACACTTCAGATTTAAAGGCACAAAGAGATTGAAAGTGAAAGGATGGGGGGGCACCTGGGTGGCTCAGTTGGTTAGGCGACCGACTTCGGCTCAGGTCATGATCTCGCAGTTTGTGAGTTCTAGCCCCGCGTTGGGCTCTGTGCTGAAAGCTTGGAGCCTGGAGCATGCTTTGGATTCTGTGTCTTCCCCTCTCTCTGCCCCTCCCCTGCTCACACTCTGTGTCTCTCTGCCTCTCAATAATACATAAACGTTAAAAAAAAAAAAAAGAAAAAAGAAAGTGAAAGGATGGGGAGAGATAAATCATGTAAATAGCAACCGTAAGAAAGCTGGGATGGCTGTACTAATATCAGACAAAATAGACTTTAAAACCAAAAAAAAAAAAAAAATGTTATTAGAGACAAAGAAGGATAAGAAAAGTCAAGCCATCAGGAAGGTATAACAATTATAAGCATATGTGCACCTAATAACAGATCCCCAAAATACATAAAGGAAAAAGTGACAGAATTGATGAGAAAAATAGAAAATTCAAGAATAGCAATTGGAAAATATAATATCCTATTTTCAATAGTGGATATGACATGGCAGAAAATCAGAAAGGAAGTAAATGTTTGAACATCACTACAAACCAAATAGATCTAACAGACATCTCCAGAACACTCCACCCAACAATAGCAGGACATGTATGTTCTTCTCAGGTGCACACAGAACATTGTCCAGGACATACAATACATCAGGCCATGAAACAAACCTCAATAGATTTGAAAGGATATAAATTATAAAAACTATGCTCCCCAATCACAGTGGGTTGAAATTAGATATCAATAACAGAAAGAGATTTGTGGAAATTAAAATATGTGAGTATTATTTTCCACAACCATATGGAAATGAAATAACATACTCTTTACTAATCAATGGGTCAAGAAGAAATCACACTGGAAATTAGAAAATACTTTGATTAAAATAAAAATTACTTCGAATGAATGAAAACAAAGACACAACATGCCTAAACACATGGGATGCAGCTAAAGCAGTGCTTAGAAGAAAATTCATAGTTGTAAATGCCTAGATCCAAAAAGCAGACAGATCTCACATCAAAAACCTAATTTATACAGGTTATTACAGATACCCTGGAAAAATGAGAGCAAACTCAACCTAAACCAGGCAGAAGGAAGGAAATAATACACATTAGAAAGGAAATTAATGAAATAGAAAATACAGAAACAATAGAAAAAATCAATGAAACCCAAAGCTGTTTCTTTGAAAAAGTTCAACAAAATGGACAAACTGCTAAACTGGCAGACTAAGAAAAAAATACAGTAAGGCAATGCTGTATTAAATACACTGAATTCCAGGGGTGCCTGGGTGGCTCTGTCGGTTGAGCGTCCGACTTCGGCTCAGGTCATGATCTCACAGCTCGTGAGTTCGAGCCCCGCGTCAGGCTCTATGCTGACAGCTCGGAGCCTGGAACCTGCTTCAGATTCTGTGTCTCTCTCTCTCTGCCCCTGACCCACTCGCATTCTGTCTCTGTCTCTCTCAAAAATAAATAAACATTAAAAAAATTTTTTTTAAATACACTGAATTCCAAGGTGAGAAAGAAATTTCCCATCCAAATCTTTTTGGTCCTTTTGGTCTCACAGAACAAGTATGAGCTTGGTGCCTCAGCTTCTAACATTTCCAAGTGAGACAGAGAGAAGGCACACTTTGAACTCAGGGTCCCCACCGACAATAGGACTCTGATGGGATTTACCAGCCTTGCTCTATTCCCATGTGTTTCTTGTCATGGCTACTTCTGTTTACAGGAAGTGGTGGTGTCTCTTCTCATTTAGATTCACTTAAGTAGAAAAGTTGCTTTAAAAAGTGATATTAAATGAAAAAAAAAGCATGTTGCAGGACAATGTGCATTGCATGCTTTGCATTGTTTTTAAAATGGGGGAAGTATATCAAATGTATACATGATATTTATCGATGTAGATTAATGGCGTGGCCTGTGGGGGGGGGGTGGAGCAGGTGGTGGGAGACAGGGTCAGTCAGAGGCCGACTCTTCCCCAAAGTGTTTATTAAACTTTTTGATTTTTGGACCGTGTGAGCATAACTCAGAACCTGAAAAAAAATTAAATTAAAAAATAAATTTAAAATTAAGACAAGCATGAAATAAATTATGGTAATGCTCACTCATAAGGCAAAAATCTCCAGGGTGGTGCCCAAATGGGCTGAGGTTGGGAGTCGCTGGGCTGGCCAGGAGCTGTGGTCGCTCCAGCTCTAGCCACAGCAAGTGGGACCAGATTCCTGGGCACACCGCCCACTCCCCACCCTCCATGGTCACCGGGTTCCTGGCAGGTGCCCGGGCATGGCTCCCTCAGCCCTCCAGGCTCCCACCAGTGCACAATGTCCTGTCTGTTCCCGCTGCCCGTTGTGCTGGGCCTGCCCACAGCCAGACGCTCCCTCCTAGGCTCATCCTGGACCCCTCCCTTTGAGTCTCTTTTCTTATGTTCACCCTAGAAGGTAATAGTAACAAACACAACGCAGCCCCTCCTCTGTGCCGGGCACTGCTCTAAGCACTTTCCGTGTAGTCACTGATTTAATCTGCACTGCAGTCTAACGAAGCATCATCATCACCATCCTCGCCATCATTCCATTTTCCAAGTGAGCACATAGCAGCAGGTTAAATAACTCGCCCCCTAAGTCACACATCTGAAAAAGCAGAGCCCAGGTTTGAAGCCGGGCCCAAATCCAGAGTCCCTAACCACCCCACAGCCAGCTGCAGAACTGAAGGCTCTAAGAGGGTCTCGAGTCTCAGTTCCTGGAGTTCCAGATGGGACACGGAATGAATCCCAGATTGGGAAGCGCCCTCCACAAAGTCACAGGGCGAGTCAGGGACTGGCAGAAGAAATAGGAAGCCAGAGCCCAGCCCTGGGTGGTGGAGTCCCTTAGAAGAGTTGGCCTGTCCACATAGGCTTGCTTTGTGCACCTGCTTCCTCGAGAGAGAAAGAGGGAGACAGAAGAGACAGGGAAAGACAGCGACAGAGCCCCTGAGCCTAATGATCCAACTTGGTCTACGGCCACCTGCCCACTCCCCCCAACTCACCCACAGCCCCTGCCCAGTAGCCAGGCCCCCCCTCCTCCTCCTGTTCCCGTCTCACCTAAAAGAACACACGCATTCTTCTGCTGGAGACACACCCCTCTCTGGGCCACAATCCCCCTGGCTGGGTGGGTGTGGGGTGGGGAGGGTGAAAAAGAAAAGAAAAGAAAAGAAAAGAAAAGAAAAGAAAAGGGAAAGAAAAGAAAACAAAAGAAAAGAAAACAAAAGAAAAGAGAAAAGGAAAAGGAACCAAAAGGAAAAGAGATAAGAAAAGAAAGGAAAAGAGATAAGAAAAAAGGAAAAGGAAATGAAAGGAAAAGAGATAAGAAAAGAGAAAAGGGAAAGGAAATGAAGGAAAAGAGATAAGAAAAGAAAAGAAAAAAGAAAAGAGAAGAAAAGAAAAGAAAAGAAAAGAGAAGAAAAGAAAACAAAAGAGAAAAGGAAAAGGAACCAAAAGGAAAAGAGATAAGAAAAGAAAGGAAAAGAGATAAGAAAAGAGAAAAGGAAAAGGAAATGAAAGGAAAAGAGATAAGAAAAGAAAAGAAAAAAGAAAAGAGAAGAAAAGAAAAGAAAAGAAAAGAAAAGAAAAGAAAAGAAAAGGAAAAAGAAGCAGGCAGGCAGGAGATTAGGGTTGGTGTGTATGTTCCAAAGAGACCCAGTCAGGCAGAGAAAAGGATGAGATTGGGGACCCTTTAGACTTGGGCTGGGTCTCAGATCCTCAGTTTCTTCATCTATAAATGGAGTTCCCAAAATGTCCTTTACAGATCTGTGGTCGGGGTTCGACAGATTTTTGTCAAATGGCCCGGCTCGGTGAGTAACATACAGTAAGTGGCAATGTATGTGAATTTCTTTTCTCTGTGCCTCAGTTTCCCCATCTGGTAAGTGGCGGAGTGGGGGGATGGCAACCCCTTTAGGAGGTTTCTCAAGAGGACCGCACGAGTTAATAATTGTAACGCTCATGGTAGGTGCTGTGTGACTTTATGTCCTGATTTACACCTCTCATCCTGGGGCAACTATTAATAGTGTCCCATGTGTTCTCCAAGTGGCCTAGTTCGGAGGTAAAACTATGAATGCCCTCTCTCAGAGTGTTCAATAAATAGTGAAAATGTAACAGACCATGGTCTCCCAAAGCTGCACCCCTCTGTGCTTCTCTTCAGCAGGGGACCCGGCCTCCAAACTCTTCTCTCCCCTGTCACTGTGTGTCTCCAGCGGGGGGTGGGAGGGCTGCCCCTCACAGGACCAGGATCCCCGTGCCAGGGGACGAGGTAGAAGGCCCTGGTTTCCAACTCAATGCCCTGGGCCGAGCCGGCTCTGGCTTCTTCATCCTGCCTCAGCCCTGCACACACTGTTCCCCCGCATCTCTGCCTGGTGGATTCCTAGCCATCCTTCAAAGGCCAGGTCAAATGGCCCCTCCTCAGAAAAGCCTTTCTGTACCCCACTGCCCCCCCAGCAGATATAATCATTCCCTTCTCTAAATTCCCTCATTGCTCTGAGATCCACCACTTAATCCAAGGAAAAGTTTCTTAGTCTCTTCACGCCTCAGTTTCCTCATCCATAAAATGGGAATGAAAATCTTCCTGGGGCTGGTTTGAAAATTATATGAAATAGTCCATGTGTAAAGTGCTTAAAAATGTGCCCGGAACATAGTTGGCATAAATTATTATTATTATATTTCCTTACTATCATCATAATCCTCCTTGCTGCCGACACAGCCCTAACCACCTCACACTGTCTGTGATGGCTTTTCTGTCTGTCTCCTTCATAAGACGAGGAACACTTTGAGGGTAGAGGCTAAGAGTCTGTCTCTGGATCTTTAGCTTACAGCACTGGGATGGGCAGAAGATAGGTCCAAATGAGCGAATTTGTGAATAATCAGATCTCTGGATCTCCTTTTGGAAGGAGCATCGCTGGACAGGCCAGCTTAATGTCGGATTCTGGACACTCTTCCAAAGCCAGACTTGCCCTCCGGCTGACTCAAGATTTCTTGGATGTCTTCAGTTTCTGAAAATCGGGGAAGTTGGTGTTATCAGTTATCCATGGTTTGTAATAAACTCTACCTCAAAACATAGTGGCTTCAAACAACGATTTATCATTTCTTGCCGTCCCGTGGGTTGGCAAACCCAGGCATCTCCTCATTCAGCTGGGCTCACTCATGCAGCTCCATAGGCCAGCTTTTCAGCGTGGGGGTCCCCTCGGTTCCCCTCCACATGGCCCGCAGCGGGCAGTGAACTTGAGTCCACAGCGGTTCCGGCTCAAGGGCCGCGTTCCAAAAACGCTGGATGCAAGTGTGGAGCTGCAAGGCCTCTTGAGGCTAGAGTCATGACCAACACAACCATTGCTTCCGCCATTTTTGATTGTGCAAAGAAATCACATGGCCTAGGGGAGGGGAAATAGACAACCCCCCTGGGCGGGAGGAGGAGGGGACAAGTCACACTGCAGAGGGGCCTGGGCACCAGGATGGGGGGGATCTGCGGTGGCTGTGTCTCTGCAAACAGGCTGCCATGGCAATTTTGTTTATCGTTGATTCTCAAGCATGTGCTCTGGCTCAGGACACAGTGTGGGGACACAGAGAGACAGTACTTGTCCCTATCCTAAGGAAGTTCCCAGTTTGTTCAGTGAGAGAAACATTCAGAAATATTGCGACAAGGGATGTTGATGAGACCCGCATTCGAAGGTCAACCGTTCGTCCATTCATCATTCATTCATTCAATAGCCGGTTTCTCAATAGGCCTACTAAGGATACAGCAGTGAATAAGGTGTAATCTCTGCCCTCCTGTACCTCACACTCACGCACAGAAGATAGGCGAATACATACATGCAAATACATATCAAGAAACAAAGAATCACAGAGAAAAAGAAAGCAGGGTAGGGAACGGACAGTGACTGTGCTGTTGTAGGGAAGGTCTCCTTGTGACAGGGACACCTGAGTGGACGTCTGTGTGACATGAAGGAGCAAGACCTGAGGACAGCTGGGAGAAAAACACTCCAAGGAGAAGGACCGGCAAGTGCAAAGGCCCTGAGGCAGGATAAGGTGTGTTGTCAGAGGGGAGGGGCTTTTCAGGCCTGGGAACAACAGGAGCATAGCAGAGGCCTGGATCCGGACGGGGAAGTGCAGGGTGTGCTCCAGGCAGGCGGCTAGCTCAGCGGGACTGGAGCTTCAGAGCGAGGCCCACTGTCAACAGCCTTTGAGCTCTGGCTGGTCCTGCAGTCAGGGCTGCAAGGATGGTACCTAAGCAAGGGCAGCTGAGTCCCTCCTTCGGCTGGACTGCCCTCTTCAAAAGCCTCTGGCTTCAAGAGCCATGCCAGAGACTGCTCCCCACTCAGGTGGACCCCGCTCCACAGACCCTGTTCTCTGGGGCAGCGGCTCTAACCTACTCTTCTGGCATCAACGGCATCTGGATTCTTCCCCAAGCTCAGACACCCGAGTCCTAGTGCCGCCACTGGCTTCCTGGCTGACCAGGAATGACTCATCTTCCCTCGTCAGGCCTCAGTTTCCCCATCCCTAAAGTGAGCAGGGTTGCTGGGGTTGCTGGGGGATGGACAGCCCTTGCAATGCCTAGGGCTTAGCTCAGAATCCAGAGCTTTGGGAAGAAGCATTTGGGGCATATGACTCGGAGCAGACAAGCCAAGACCCTAGCGCAGATGGGAAGACTGAAGCCAGAGAGGGCGGGACTCGCCAGGCGAGTCTGCTGGGCAAGTATGTGAGAGGAAGCCTGTGGTGTTGCATGACGCTGGGGACACCCAGGCGGTGGGCAGCAGCCCCCACTGTTTGGACAGATGGTCATCTCCCTGGCCAAGGTTAATGCGATTCCCATTGTCTTGTCTGGGAGCCGGACCCGCCCGACAGTAACAAGATCCCCAACCCCACGTCCCCTTCCACCAGTGGATCAGCAAAGGCACCTCTGCAGGGGGAGGAAGCACACTCAGGACGAGCACCTGCTGTCTGCTCACAGCTTCATCCTGCTTAATCCTTAGAGCCCTGTAAGGAAGCAGGGCCTATCACTATGCCCCGTATATGGATGGGGAGACACGCTCAGAGAGATCACAGAGGCTAAAGGAGACAGTGTCCCGGGACTCCACCGAGACGAATGCGGTCCCAAACGCGGAGGAGACCAATCTGCTTTTTGTAGACATACCATTTATATTTTAAAAGAAAAATGAGCCCTTCTCAAGTGCAGGCCCTTCTCGAAACCTCTTGGCATTAGCAGTAACTGAGATGCAGTGGTCTTGTCCCATTTTTCTGATGAGGAGACTAAGGCACCAGGAGGTTTGCTGACTCGGCAGCAGGCAGGGAACAGAGAGGAACCAGGAGTATATGACTACAAAGCTCCACCCTACCCCATTTTTCCATCCACCCGTGGCTACTGTAAGCCCAGTGCCACCAGCCCCTTGGGGGAGTGACTCTCTGGATTCTTCTGTGTGGTCCACAGCCCGGACTTATGGAGACCCCCTAAGGCAAAGGTGGAGCAGGGGCATCTGAGGTCAGAGAGCCCGGGGTGTGGAGGGGTGGTGCCTGAGCAGCCTCCCGCAGGGCCATCTGTAGCCGAGTGGGGGAGCAGGTGTCCCCAAGTGCTCCCGCCTCCGTGGTCACCTCCTACCATGGATAACTGGGTCAGGTCCAAGTTCGGCCAAAGTAGCCAGCAGCCCCACTTGCTTGCCTTCCCCAGCTCAGTACTGGTCCCAGCTCTGCCCTCTGCCTATTCTACCTGCCCCAGGACAGCCCTGCAGAGGCTGGGGGACAAGACCAGAATCCAAAGGCGCTCTAAATGCCAGGACAAATTTGAGCTTTGGCTCAAGCACAGTGGGGAGGTGCCGGAGGCCTGAGTGCAAAGTAGAGGAAGTTCTAGGAAGGAGGGTGCCCAGCCCCCCAGAGGGCTCTACGCTCCCCGCCCACTGCTAGCCAGGTTGCCTGAGGGTGGATGGCAAGTCAGTGTGATGGCGGCCATTTGCCCTGGGTGTCTTCCTCTGCCTCAGTTTCCTCATCCATTAAAATGCAGCTAAAATGAGGTAGAACAGGAAAAGGCTTTAGAAGTGCATCTGGCGCAGAATCAACCCCCAATCAATAAATGCTAGCTGTTGTTATTTGCATTATTCCGTATTTCTGGATAGAATGGGTGGCTTGGGCACCTAGCAACACGGGGCACAGGGTGCGGTGGGGCAGGACCCAAGCAAGCCCCACTGAAGCAGATGGGGCCCCCACCCCAGCCCCCGCCTCCCACCCCAGCTCAGGCGGGAATTACCATCACAAGCCAAGTGATGAGCTCACCCACTCACCAGGCTCCAACAATACACAATCAGGCCATAAATCCCCAGGGCATGCTGGGAGCCAGGCTGACATTTGAATATGAAAGGGGGAGAAACAAAACAGCATTCTGGGGGCTGGGATGGAGGCACCGGGCTCCTGGGCTCCCATGCACCAGCAGGCTGGGTGCAGGCAACTTGTGCAGGGGGGAGCCACACACGCACACGCACGTGCATACTAAACACACACACGCACCCCTACACAGAGAGGCACACGGACCAAGACATATACACACACAGATGTGCACACCTGCAAGTACACACAAACACAGACACACAAGAGCGTACACAGACATGCATGCCACACGCACACACACACATACAGGTAGGTCTATTTTGTCTCCTCCCCCGTTGGACGGTAATGGCAATAAGACCATGATCGTGGACATATATTGAAAATGGAGCCTGGATGATATTCCATCCACAACACCGGATGTTCCAGAAAGTTTTGTGAAGATTTTTTTTATATAGATCGCAAATTCATTTTTTGAGTCCTACACTGACAGAAATGGAATCTCTGTCAGTTTGGGTGCCCCCATCTCTCACCTCGGCAGGACCCCTGCAGCCCACCTCCAGCCTCCCCCCTCCAAGGCCAGCCTCTCTGCATTCCCCTGCAGACCCTCTTCCTATATTCTCCTGCCACTCTGGCACTCCACCTGGCAGGGGAGACCCTCCCCCAGCCACTGCTCCCTTAGGGCAGCAAGCCAAGCCCCGTCTGCCCTCAGGGCCCACCAGCCCCCCTGTGTGCCTAGAGCTGGGGCCCGGCTCCCCCCTGAGTCTCCCTCCTCTCCACCCCACCCTGGAGCCTGGGAAGATCTCACTGTATGGGGGGACCCACTGCTGGTGGCTGGTCTCACTGCATTCCCCAGCAGGAGAGTGGGGGTGGGGCGGGAGAATGCAGGCCCCCAAAAGTCCAAAGTTATGCCTGCTTCGGCCACTATTAGCGGTGCAACACGTATAACCTCCCTGTGCCTCAGTTCTCTCGTCTGCGAAATGGAATCACAGAGCCTGTGCCTCATAGGTTGGCATTAGGGCTCCAGGAGATAATGCAGACCAGTCAGAAGAGCCCTGGGGCATAGTAAACTCTCATCACCTTTTCGAAAGCCTCCCACAAAATCTTCCGTTTGTAGTGGGTCTAGGCCTTGGAAACTCAGAGCCAGGAAGTAACTGGCTCATTGAATTGAGGACAAGGCAGGAAAGTGCCAACGGGTAGCGTGAGCTGAGAGAAAAGAACTTCTGGTTAATGTTCCCAGGTGGCATTGCTCTGGAGTCTCCTACTCCAAGTCCTTGCCGTGTTCGCCACAAGCGTGAGCTTCTTCAAGCATCCGAAGACCTCTATGAGGTCGGTACATCCCTCGTTTCCTCCACTTTAAAGATGGGCCACCTAACTGCAGCCCAGACGGGTGTCACACTCGGGCTAGGTGCAGAGCTAGTGAACGCCAGCCTTGGGCATCACACCCAGCCCTTGAACCGCCGGTTCCCGTTTTACAAGCAGGGAAGCTGAGGCTCCCCGAAGTGAGGCAACTTGCCCGAGATCACTCGGCTGGACACCGCGTCCATCACCCATGCCTCTCTACTCATCATCACAGCACATGGGTATTTGGGGGAAGACCCCAGCCATGAGGACTCGAATGCCCCGGGAGTCTCAGACAGCCATATACCTCTCTCTTACTGGTGGAAAAACCAGGTTTGGAGGACTTCTGTCATTGACCCCAAACTTCTTCAGGCTTGTTCTGAGGCCAGCAGAGAGCAGAGGGCAGGGCCAGGACTGACAGCTGGGGAGCAAAGAGACCGGGTGGATGGCCACAGGAGGAAGTCACAGCTCCCTCTGAGGATCGCTTTCTCCCAGTCAGGGAGTCCGGAGAAATGGAGAGGGTAACGGTAAGGGGGTCAGCTTCCCATCAGGGGAGGCGTGCGAGTCAGATTGGAGGAATACGCAACGGGGCAGCTGCCGAGGGGATTCGGGGATACTGCCTGGTAAAGGCAGGCAGCAGAAACTCCAACGAGTTTCCATAATCAGATGGCCTGGACTGAGTACGAAGCCAAACGTGTGCTGAAACGAAGCAACCACTTTGGATCCCAGAGGGCCCTCATTACTTCAAAATGCTCCGCTCACATTGTCTTGGGATGCCACATGGGACACTTCCTTGCCACTGCACTGCATGGCTTTCCGTGTCCAAACTTCAAGGTGGAGACCATGGCTGTTCCAAAGTCCCCACACCCCCTTCTTCCCAATAGTAAGGACCCTCAAAGAGCTATCTGAGGACATGGCTGCCCTGTCACCCCGGAGACTGCCTCCCTCAGGTTCCCTTGCAGCATTAGATTGCAGTGTAGATCTGAGGACGTTAGATTAAGTCCTGGCCAATGGGAGGTCGGCCAAAGACACGTGTGCCCCTTCTAGTGGCCCCCAGGATATAAATGGACATTCTTCCCCTAGCCCTTTCCCTTCTTGGCTGGCTCAGGGAAGGTGAGCACGGGAGCAGTCCCCCCTGAACTCAGAAATGGAGGTCTCAAGGGTTCTGGAGTCCCCTCCCAGACCTGGAATGTCGTAGTGGACCACAAAGCAAGAGAAGTAAACACTTCCACTCCCAGACCTTCCCATGTCTCCCATCTCACTCACTCTGACTCGTTTGCCACCAGGTTTGGGGCTCTCATTTCCACAGCAGCTAAGTCTGTATCACATGGTACTGAGGAGGTACACAGTGACCCTAGTGGACCACAAGCTTTAGAAGTCCTGGAAGGACCTCTCTTGCCATCTTCAGCTCAAGAACAGGCACAAAGAAGCTCCCAAAAGGTGTTTATGGAAAGAATAAAGGAGGGAAGAGAAAGAGATCTCTTCCCAGCCCCAGACCTACATATCCACATGCCTATCTGTCCTCTCCCCTTGAGGCAACTCTAATCTTTCATGTTGCAGACTGAACTACAAATCTGTTCATGCTTCATTCTTCCCCCATCTCAGGAAATGGCACCTCCAGCCACCTACAGGTCCAGGCAAGGATCCTAGGAGGTCACTTGTGACTCCTTCCTCTCTTCTCACCCTCCCCAAATTATCACCAAGTCTTACTGATTTTACTTCCCACATTTCTCCCCAAACCATGACTTCCCATAGGTCCACTGCTGCAGGCCCTAGCCCCAGACCTGCTGTGGCTCCCGTTCCACTCACAGGAGAGCCCACCTGCTCTGGCTGTGTTACCCTCTGGCATCTGCTCCCCCTGGGGACTATCAGGTCCCGGAGGGCCTTTCCAACATGTGGCACAGAGCCTGGCCCACAGTGGGGGCCCCCATAAATACTTGGAGGTGAATAATAGGAAAACAGGGCTCCCCTCCGATGAATCACTTAATGCACACATGGCTGGGGGACCCAGGGGAGCTGGCCCTCTTCTAGAGCAAGGCGGATGAGGCAGGCTGGCCCCCAGGGTGGGCACTGCCTTGTATAGAGCACACACTACAGAGCCGGGACTCAAACCCAGAATGAACACCTCAACTGGCGTGTTGACCACTCACCTCGCTGCCAACACCCCTGCCCTCTGGTTCTCGGTTCTGGCACTTCATCCAAGAAATGGGAGGGCCCAGTAAACCCGCCTCCAAATCCAGTGCCCCCTGCAGCCCTCACTGTGGAGGGTGCCCAAGGATGTGGCGCTGGTGGGGTCTAGGGGCCGGCAGATAAGTAAGGAAAGCCAGCTCTGGGGAGGGAGGCATCCCAGGGGGCAGTCTCGGGAATCTGGCAGCTGTACAAGCAGCAGGTGGGTATTCAAAGCGTGCCCACCCACATCAAACTTAAAGAGCCCCTGCACAGCATAGGAAGCCATCAACAAAAGGAAAGGCAAACCACTGAATGGAAGAAAGTATTTGCAAATCACATATCTGATAAGGAACTAATACCCAAAATACACAAAGGACCCCAAAAAATCCAACAGCAAAAAACCCAAAACCCAAAAACCAATCCAACTGAAAAACGGCCAGAGGATCTGAACAGACATTTTCCCAAGAAGACATACAGATGGCCAAGAATCACAGGAAAAGATGCTCAACATCACTCATCATCAGAGAAATGCAAATCACAACCACAAATGGGGTATCACCTCACACCTGTTAGAATGGCTAGTACCAAAAAGACAAGAGATAATAATAAGTGTTGGCAAGGATGCAGAGAAAGGGGAACCCTCATGCACTGTGGGTGGGAATGTAAATTGGTGCAGCCACTGTGGAAAACAGTATGGAAGTTCTTCAAAAAACTAAAAATAGGGGCACCTGGGTGGCTCAGTCGGTTAAGCCTCCTACTTCGGCTCAGGTCATGATCTCGAGGTCTGTGAGTTCAAGCCCTGCGTCAGGCTCTGTGCTGACAGCTGGGAGCCTGGAACCTGCTTCCGATTCTGTGTCTCCCTCTCTCTCTGCCCCTCCCCTGCTCATGCTCTGTTCCTCTCTCTCTCTGTCTCTCTCTCTCTCAAAAACAAATAAACATTAAAAAAAAATTACAGAAAAAACACTAAAAACAGAACTACCATATGATCCACCAATTCTACTTCTGGGTACTTATGGAAAGGAAATGAAAACATGAAGTTTTCAGAAGTCAGAGAAAGATAAATATACAGTCTCTCTTATTTATGGAATCTAAAAAAAAAAAATCAAAACCGAATTCATAGATACAGAGAACAGAGTGCCAGCCACCAGAGGTGGGAAGCAGGTGTGGGCAAGATGGGTGAAGGGGGTCAAAAGATACAAACATCCTGTTATAAAATAAATAAGTCGTGGGGATGTAATGTACAGCATGGCTGCTACAGTTAACGATACTGCACTGCGTATTTGAAAATTGCTAAAAGAGTAAATCTTAAAAGTTCTCACCACGAGAAGAACATTGTAAAAAAAGTAGGTGGTGATGGATGTCACCTAGACGTGGTGGGTGGTGATCATATCACACACATACACGCATCGAATCATGTTGTACTAAAGAACCTAACGTAACATGTCAATTATATCTCAGAAAAATACAAAAAGTGTGGCACCCAGGACTCCTTCCTCCCGGGAGCCTTACCCAGCCCCAGCCCCTTCTCCCCACCCTCTCCGGCTCTGTGCCCATCCCCAGCCTGGCGATTATGGCAGCCTTTGGGTTAGCATCACCATAATGAAAGCACAGGGAGTTTTGAGACTATGTAACAGATGACGGTCAGGATGTGGCCTCGCCCTGTAGGATTCCAGGGTCCCAGGTGTTCCCTCATCCTGCTCTGACAATCCAGGCATGGGACCAGGTGGCCCTGCCCAGGACGCTGGATCTGAAGCTCATCTTGAGAGGCCAAGATGTATGGATTCATTCAGGGAACTTCAGGAGTTCCCTGGGGTCCTGATGGGGCTGCGTTCTCGGTCCCAGCACGGTTCTCCAGGCCTCCTGTCCACTCTGTGAAGCCCCAAAAAGCCTTCTGCGTTCATTAGGATTGTGTTCAGCTGCATATAACAAGCCCCATTTCCAAGCTTGACCAAACAGTGTTTTGGTTTTTCGGGAGGGCGGCAGGCTGGGGCTGGGCAGCTGCTGGGGGCAGTCATCAAGGACTCAAGCTCCTTACGGCGCCTGGCCCACTGTCCTTAGCGTGTGGTGTCCATCCTCACACAGGAAGGAAGAAGATGGGAGGGTGAGGGGAAAGGCCTGTGCTGGCATTTTTAGGAAAGCAATAGCCTTTTAAGAACCTACCAAGCGGACTCCCATTTATATCCCGTCGAGCAGCACAGGGTCCCACGGCCACCTGCAGCAGGAAGCAGGTCTGGGAAAAGAGCCCAAGGGGCATATGGTCCCCCTGAACCAAACTGGGGGTCTGTTAGCAGGGAGGGAGGAGGGGAAAGGTATGGGGCAGACGCTTAACAGCACCTAATTAACACAATTTCCAAAACATTTCTCTTCTGCCCAACCAGGGCGGCTTCTGGGCAATTGTAACTAAGGTCCACAATTGATGTATGGGGGCACCGAATCCAGTCTGAGGATGCCAGGAATCCCTCCCCAGGTAAGTGACGTTTGAGCTAAGGCCTGATAATGGATAACTCAACAAAACAGGGCAGGAGATTTTCAGGCAGAAGGAATAGGATGAAGGTCCTGAGGAAGAAGACAGAAGGGGATATTTGAGGAAAAGAAAAGTGTGACCCGAGAACAGAGGGCAAGGGGCAGGGGAGGGGAGAAAGGGTCAGAATGACAGGAGAGGGCTGGCATGTAAGCCCCGTGGGCTGCGGAAGGCTCTGTGACTGCCCGATAAGCAATGACACCATCCCAGAGTTTTCTGCAAGAGAGGAACATGACTTTTACAGATCAGCCCGTTGCAAGGGGGCCAAGAATGGTGTGCGTGTATTAGTCAGGATAAGTTAACCCTGTAACAAAGAGCCCGCAGTCACAGTGGATTCAACCACTGAGGTTTACTTCTCACTCATGCCACCTTCCAATGCACGGTGCTCAGGGCTCAGCTTCATGCAACCGTCCAGGGACCCAGATCCCTTCCGTTTTGTGCACGTCCACTTCCAACGTGGCCACTAAGGTCACCTTGGCATCACCCATGAAAACAGAGGCCGTGTGGAAGATAATGCAGGCTTTGGGCGGCCAGGCCTGGACACGCCTCTGCCCACATTCTTTTGGCCATAATTCAGTTACTTGACCAGCTAACTGCAAGGGAATGTGGCCTCGTGGAGTGCCCAGGAAGACAGGAAGGGACACCTGGCAAGGATGTTTTTGTGCACCTAGTAGTCTCTGCCATAGTCTGCCCCTTTGGCCGACACGTATCATGAATATCTTCCATTCTACACATAGAAAATACCTTCTCTCCAAGGAGACACCCCAAGGTCCCATCCGGTCACTACATGGTCTGATGGCCCATGAACTAGAAAGCAAGCATATTTGTTGCCCTCTGACATGCACACAGCGTGTGATGACCAGAAGTAAGGTAACCCCAGTGAAAACTCCCATTCAGGAGGGAGAAGAATAGAAGATACCAGAAGCAAGTGGTCCTCTGCCTAGTGTAAGGCAGGGATTGCTAAGGATGTCCCCTAACTCGATGCTGGCTATGCTTTCTTAGAGAACTCCTCGTCCATCTTCCTCCATGTCCCCTGGCTCCAGCCTTTAGGGGGTAAAGTAGGGTGCCCCTTGGCCACTGAGGAGTTTCCAGAGGTTGTTTCCTGTTTGTGGAGAGCTGGGGGGCCCAAAGGATACTTTAAGCTTCAATCAAAGACTCTTTTTAGTCCAGGATCATTGTTTCTTTAGCAATGCAACTCCCTCCAAACCTAGGTTTCTGATCTATTTCTTCTAGTCAATTCCAAGGGCCAATAATCATGTCCAGAGCTCTTTCCTAAGACTTAATTGTCCAGTCAGAGCCACACAATTTGTTTTCTCCCCACTTACTGCTTCCCTGCCTCTTCCTCCCCACTGAATCATGACAACCTTGAGGCTATGGTAACTGAAGAGAAATGTCACATCCAGGGCGCCTGGGTGACTCAGTCGGTTAAGCGTCCGACTTCAACTCAGGTCATGATCTCGCAGTTCGTGGGTTCAAGCCCCGCATCGGGCTCTGTGCCTGACAGCTCGGAGCCTGGAGCCTGCTTCGGATTCTGTGTCTCCCTCTCTCTCTGCCCCTCCCCCGCTCATGCTCTGTCTCTCTCTCTCTCTCTCTCTCTCAAAAATAAATAAACATTAAAAAAATTAAAAAAAAAAAAAGAAAGCAATGTCACATCTTCACCTGATCTTCATAGCAGCCTAGGGTTTTCCTCAATCTCATCTCCTACTGGTTCAGATTCAGACTTGGTTGCTTTTCCAAGCCCGAAAAAGAAATCCCTCTCTATCCCTATTATTTCTGCTTCAAACCAGCTGCCCCCCCCCCCCATCTCTCTCCTGTGATACCTCACAATGCAGTCAGTAGGGGCCAAATCATGCAAATCCGAATGCATTGCCTCTTTGCAACCACTTCCCCTGGAGCTATGGCTCAGCACCCACGTACTCTGTCTCCCAAGCAGCCCAGGCAGCAGCCCTCCCAAGTATTTTGCCCCTTTATAATCACCACATTTCAAAGACTCTTCCTATCAGTTACCACACGGTCACTCAACAGCTAAGCCAATGGCCACATATTTAGGTCCTTATGATAACACTGCATTTCAAATGACCAGTTTCTGTAGCAGTAAGGGAAAGTTGAGAGTGGCAACAAACAGCCCCACAGTCTCCGCGGTTCGTCACCACATAGGTCTCTTTCTCACTCTTGTCATCGCTCAAGGAGGTTTGGGCAAGGAGCTCAGCTCCACGTAGTCACTTGGGGGCCCAGGTTCCTTCCATCTTGTGGCCTGGGGACTGTGTGGCATCTGTGTGGCCTGGAGACTTCCCCGGCATTGTCCAGCCAGCCAGCGGAGACGAACCGTGTGGAGGAGGACAGACCTGGAAGGGGCACGCGTCACCTATGCCCACAGCCCAGTGGCCGGAACACAACCGCAAGCCGGCCTAAGAGATGTGTTTGTCGGTGTGCACAAGAAGAATGGGAGGATGCTGGATTTCAGATTTGGAGGGTAGAGGGTGCCCACAGGCACCTCCCTCCGCGTTCCCTTGGCCTGGATGCCTATATTCACCCTGGGACACACCTGCACATCCTCCACGGTTCTCCTCCATGCCACCATTGTGACACTTCCCTCCCCCAGACAGAAATGGCAAATCCCTGCCTGCACACGCCCTCTAGTCTATATAGGCCTCTGCCTGACATTCCTCGCTAAGGATGTCAGTTGTTCCTCGAATTGTTTCCCAGAGTTCCCATCGTCTCCTTGTGCCCAGCAAGGTACTGGGAGATGCACCGGTCAGCATCTGTCAACGAAATGAACGTCAACAGGGATTCTAGTTCCCCGAAGCAGGTGGTTCCGTTGGTTTATACTTCTTGCCAGCTTGGAAAGTGTATTGGATATCCCTTGTCCCCTGCCTGGCATGCCCTGGGCCACATCCTCACTCCAGCTGTGGCCAGGACAACCAGTTCTGCATTGGTATAACCCAAGCACCTCACATGCTGCCCCCAGTGATCTCTCCCGGACTTTCCTGAAGCTACCATGTGTGACATGACGAACGCCGGAGCCATGCTGAAATGCAAGCAGGCCTGGGTGCAGGGAGTGCCCTCCACTCCATTGGAAGCTTAGCCAGTGAGCCATGGAAGCCCCTCTTCCACCCCTCGGGGGACGATCCTGGGGTGCTCTACAGGATCCTCAGTGGGTCCCCAGGAAAATCGGGCCCCAGTCACCCACAGCAGCTATTGGCTCAATAATGCCCCCGTGGACTGGCCTCCCTCTTCTCTGCCTCACCCCAGTCTTCCACTCCTAGTCCCTGGGATCATGCCCCAAAATAAACCACCAGGTTCTAAACCCTTGCCTCAGGCTCTGCTTTTGGGGAGAACCCAGGCTAAGAGGTCAAGTGACTTTGCCTGGATAGGAAGACCCATCAGCCCCTAGAAATTGGCCAGCACAGGGAGAACCCCACATTTGAGTCGTGTGCTACTAATGGAAGGGACGGTCATTCCCTAGGCACGCCTGACCCAGTCCAATCCAGCTGGCATGAGCTTTGTTGGCTCCAAATGTCTTTTGCAGGCTCATCTCCCTGCTTTGGGGATTGAGACATATGACCGTCACATGGTAGAGGATGACCAAACCCTCAGCTTGGCATTCAAGACTCCCAGAGTCAGGCTTTCATCCACCTACCCTCTTACTTCATCATTCTCTGCTCATTGTGTCCCCTAACAATCTCCACTGTTTGGGGGTGAGTTCTGTTCCTCTGAAATTCATATGTTGATGCCCTAACTCCCGGTACCTCAGAATGTGACTGTCTTTGGAGATACAGTATTTAAAGAGGTAATGAAGTTAAAATGAGGTCATATAGGTGGGTCCTACCCTAACACAACCTGACCGTGTCCTTATCAGGAAAGGAGATTAGGACACAGACACAGCCACAGACAGAAGCGAGACCAGGTGAAGACACCCATAAAAGATGGCTGCCTACACACCAAGGAGAGAGGCCTCAGAGAAGACCAACCCAGCTGACATCCTGAGCTCAGACTTCCAGCCTCTGGCATTGAGAGATAATAAATCTCTGTCGTTGACGTGGCCAGGCCTGAGGAACTTTGCTACGAGAGCTCTAGCCCACACACCCACCTCCATAGCTTTGTCCCCGTCCCAGAAGGCCCTCAGGTGCCTCCTGAGCTCCCTGGATCCTACCCTTCTTCTGGAGCTCACACCCCACCACCTCTGGTTGGACCTCTTACCTGGTGTGGAGCAAGTGATTCCCCCTTTCTGTACCTTCAGAATCGCATAACCACACTGGAGAATGTAAGGTAACATATATCAGGCGGAGTGTTTTCAGAAACAAAGACTCCGTCGCAGCAGCTCTGCTCAGAGAATGTTCTGGCTGACCCTGAGCATGACTCTAACTTCCCTGGCTCCCTGCTCCCCATTCAACCCAGCCCTGTGTCTGGGCCTCACACCCACCTGCTGCTCCTGGCCTGGGAAAGCCTGAGCAGGACACACACTCAGCCAGTGGGGCCCCGAGCCTCTCCTGCTCCGGCTCCAAGGCCTCAGCCCCCTCTGTCAACTTTCAGCACGATTTTGACGCCCTTTGATTCTGTCAAGTGGGGTTCTGGAGACAACGCATTCAGTGTGTCAGGCCCTGCTTAGGGAGAACCCAGAAAAATTACTGGATATGCAGATGGCATGCAAACGACCTGTTTCAAAACCCAGAAAAATTACTGAATATGCAGATGGCATGCAAATGACCTTCTTCAAAGCAGAGAGTGTTCCCTTTGGCATCCTTACAGGGCCTGCTTCAGTGAGTTGATAAAAATGCCCGTGAGGGGCACAGCAACGGTTGGCATGGAAACAGGGCTTCTAGGGTGCTTGAGGAGACGTCAAAGCAGCCCTGGAATCAACTATGTCAAACATCCCTTCCCTGCTGTCTTGTTCACACTCGAAATTGGCACTTCAGCTGGAGAGAGCATTATCTTGGCCACTGGAGATAAGCTTCGGATTGTGAGCTCCCAGTAGGGATTCAAGAGATTTGCCTCTGAATGGATTTCTGCTCCCCCAAAATGCATTTTCATTTTCGAGTTACACAGCCCTGAGTTTGAATCTTGGCTGCCAAGTGCCCACCTGCAGGACTTCAGCCAGGCTCCCAAATGCCCTGGAGACTCCACGTCCTCGTCTATGAAATGGCCGCGTGTAGGGGGAGCTGGCCTGAGGATCCCCCGTGCAGGAGGGGTCAGTACCACCTGACCCGGCGCTGGCTAGAAGCTGCCCAGGCCAGGGACCTGGCCTGGGGCGGGGTGGGGGTCTGCTCTGTGGGCCCAGAACCAGACCCAGCGCACATAGTAAACGCTCAGCAAACACTCTGCGCCCTCCTTCTCTCCTTCCTTCCCCTGCCATCTGTACATCTCATGGCTATTTTATTCGTGTTCCGGGTGAAATAAAACAAGTTAAAGCAGAGCATGAAATCTGAGGAGGATTCCACCTTAAGGGGAAAAAAAAATCCACCCTCTGCAATAACAAATAGTTGGAGCTGGTGCATCACTTGGGTGAAATTGTTACCCCTCGAGACAAGTCCAAACTTTTCAGCATTATGAAAACTCCGAGGATCGCTTTGCTACCGAAAATTTATGGCCCCCAAATCATTCCTAAAAGACAGCGCACATTCCCAACCGAGGGTTTCCCTCTGGTACAAACAGCTCCTCTCTCCACGCGGCTGCATGCAGGGTGCACGTCCCGTATTTCTGCCTGAAGTGTCTGCTCTGTGGGGCCCGGGTGAGGCCCAGCACATAGTACACGCTCAACAAACATTCCGTCTTTGTGCATTTCTGCCTAGTTACGGCACCAAAAGACAGCTGGGGAGGGTCCCCTTCCCCTGCCACCCCAGCCAGCCCCACAAACAGAATCACAGTTCAAGGCACATGCTCACTCAGTAGGCGGTGAGTCAAGTGCCCCCACACCCCTCCTCCTCTACAAAATGCTTTCACCCTTGAAGATGAGAAACTAGAACATGCCTGCACCGAAAGGAAACTTTTAAACCTCTAGGTGATGGTTCACCCGTGAGGTTTATGGATGGGGAAAACCGAGGCTCAAAGAAGCGCGTGGAAAATTCTGCCAGGGCCACACAGGAGTGGAGCTGGGATCTGGACCCCTGGTCACTTTGAACCCAAAGGCCTGGCTCATTCATTTCTCCCCAACAGATCCCTTAGGAAGTGCTTGACATCCAGGGTTGGCCAGCAGGGATTTGAGTTAAGAGACCCACACCCAACTGGCAATGCACGGCTCTCCCCATGGGCACCCCGATAATATCTCTGAGAAGAATATTGTCATCAACCCCCAAAAGTTGGGGCATTAGGGAAAGCACATGGTCTTGCATCACAACTGACTTCAAAGAAAGACAGGTGTCCCCTGCTCAAGAACATCCATGGCTCCCCATTGCCACAGTCTGGTCTGGGCGTCTCAGGCCACATCCTTGGCCCCCTGCCAGCCCCTTCCCCATCACGACCAGAGGCCCTCCCTGACAAGTTGCAGTCTGACCAGGCACCTCTTTCATTCACATACTTCCTTCCCCCTCCCCCTCATCTTTAGAAACTCCTGTCCAGACCCTCCTCAACTTCCTGGCCTCCCAGGAGGCCCTCTTGGGGGGACCAGGCCCTCCCACTTTTGGTCCCCTAACTTCCCTGGTACTCACCGAGCATGCCTGCCAGGTGCTTCCCCACACGAACATCCCCACGCCCCCACCACCTCTCCGTTTTGAGGCTTTGAGGGATGAGCAGCCCACAGATGTGCTGTCCTGAGAGGTTAAGTAACTTTTCCAAGCTCACACAGCTGGAAAGTGCCAGAACAAGGGCTTGGCCCCAGGTCTGTCTAGCTTCACAGATCACAGCTCAAGCTGTTCCCCAGGGCCCACTGCCTCCTTATGACATAGTTTCCTGTGCTTTAGCTCCTCTCCATGCCTGTACTTTGAGGGTGAGGGCCTGCCGCTCTCCTACTGTCTCCACCAAGCTCAGCTCTAGTTAGCTGTGACATCCCCTAAGCACAGATGAAATGCTGACAATGGCTGAGCTGAGCCTTCTCCGGGTACCACATGCTTTAGTCCACTCTGAGACTCGGAAAGGTTACATGACTTGCCCAAGGTCACACGGCAGTTAGGAAATGGGGCAGGAACTCCAAAGCGGATCAATTCAGGCAAGTTAAGGGTCTCAAACTCCGGTGCTTCTGGGGGCCAGACAGAGCACATCAATAAGGGCGCCGGCAGGAAGGGGTGTGGGGGCTGGGGAACATGTCCTCCGCCCCACGGGGACCCTCTCCCAGCTCCAGATGGTGCTGGTTAGCCGCGAGAAACACTGGCATGATAAAGTTTTTGATTCTCTTCAGGAAGGTGGAAATCAAGATTTTTATGGGAAACATAGTTTTTTGGGTTCTTTTAATGTTTATTTATTTTTGAGAGAGAGAGAGACAGACAGTGTGTGCACAGCGGGGGAGGGGCAGAGAGGGAGAGAGGGTCCCAAGCAGGCTCCACAATGTTCCCACAGAGCCTGATGCGGGGCTTGATCCCACAAATTGTGGGATCACGGCCTGAGCCAAAGTCAAGAGTCGGACGCTCAACCAATGGAGCCGCCCAGGTGCCCCGGGAAACATAGTTTTAAATGTTGACTGACACCGGCTCTGGATGCTTTGTGTCACTCAGGGAACAACAAAGAAAAACGCCTCCCAGGTCTGCCCCAAGCACGAAAGCCGCTGTTAACGGAACTGGAGATTCTTTTCACATAAGACTGCGCACGCACTAGGGTGCAGCCCTTTTACAGACGAGGACTGAGCCCCAGAGATGTCGGTGACAACCTGCCATCACACAGGTGGCCACGGCAGAGCCTGTCGGCCGGTCCCTTGGCCAAACAAATGAAAGACTCAACGAATGCTGCCTGACTCGACTGCAGGTGCACCAGCCATGGGGCGGCTCTGGAGAGAGGCCAGGGAGCAGGGCACAGGCCTCTCTGTGGGCTCAGCAGGCGGACCTAAGGTCTCTGGGCCTCAATTCAGCCACGTGCAAAATGGGGGAAATAGAATTGCCTGTTCCTGCTTCTGTCTTCGTGAAGATGGTAAAAGGAGTGATGGGCTGAACGGATAAGAAGGGACATGTTCCCTCTCTGTGTCGAACAGAGCTTTACAGGGCCATGAAGCTGGAACAGAGCCTGGGTGTCACAGCCCCCCCGGCATTTAAAACAAGGGCAGGACTCCATCTTTGAGGCCCAGGGGTGGGCACCACATTGTACGGACCAGGAGGCGGAGGCGTGGCAAAGCTCGGTGAGTGGCTGGCAGACTGGAGACCCGGAGCCCCTGGGACAGGCCCCCGGGCTCAGCGAGCTGTCACTATTGCCCCAGCCCCACTCACTGCTCCCTTTGAAGTTCAAAGAATGGGCCTCGCCCCTTCCAAGCAGGCAATAAATCAGGCAAGAGAAAGGAAACTGTCCACCTGGGCTGAGTTATGGTGGCCATGGCGAGACAGCCCTCACCCTCTGGGACTGTGGGCCCCAACCGTACCTGCTTCTCTGGCCCCCCTCCAGCCCCTTACCTGTCCGACCAGCCCCTTCGTTACCCCCAAGCCCATCACCCAGCCCAGCTCCTCCATTCCCCGTTCCCCCAGCAACCAGAATCTGTGGCTTGAGGTCCCTCTACACCTTCTCTATTAAGGAGTGGATGAGCCCATGCTTGCACACCTCCTATGATGGGAAGCTCACTCCCGTGCCCAGCCGGCTTTGGCTTAGACAAAGCTCTTCTTCCCACAGGATTTCGGGTTGGCTTCCCAGTGTCTCTCCTACCTTCAATCCTGTGGGCTGGCCCACACTCTGGGTTATAGGCCTCCTCCCCCCCAACCCCAAGACAGCCCTGCAGAGGTAGGGAGGGCCACACAGCCTCCTCAGGGGACTCTCATTTTCTCAGAGGTACCTGGGATGGTGACAAGGGACCTCTGGGTTTGCAGGTCTGAACCCAGGGACGAGGGTGCACTTGTAGGGGTGATTTGTACTCAGGGCTGTGGACTTGTGGGTAGATGAGGGGGTCAGGCACAGAGAAGTATGCATGTTGGAGGGGCATAAAGGAGTGTGTGGTGTGTGATCCTAGGGTGGCCATCAGCACCCAAGAACATGGACCTGAGAGGATGTCTGTCCAGCAGTGTGTATGCACGCACACGGGCGTGGGTCAGAGGGTGGGCGCGTGTGAGTGCGTGGCTGGGTGGGGGGTGCACTGGGGCCAGCGATTCAAGGGAACAAAGCACAGGTGGGGGAAGCTGTGGGCCTCCAGGGTGTGTGTGAGAGTGTGAATGAGAGAACGTGTGTGAGAGAGTGTGAGAGAATATGTGTGCGTGTGATTGGGTCAGGGTACGAGAGAGTGTGCGTGTGAGCGTGTCAGTGTGAGTGAGTGTGTGTTTGTGAGACGGGGTGTGAGAGAATGCGTGTGAGTGAGCAAGCATGTCTGGGGAGGTGTGGCGTTAAGAGCGTGTGACCGTGTGTGTGGAGTAGAGAGAGGCTGGGGTGTCTGAGGGGGTGGGCAGGCTGTGTCCCCCAGCCCCGGGGGGACAGCCCAGGGCAGGGTGACATCACTGGGCAGGAATAGCACTTGAGCTCATCTCCTGGATGTGGATCCGAGAAGAAGGTCGCCCAGGAGAAGCCAAGTGTGGGCAGCAGGTTGGGGTGGGGGGGATGCGGCCTCTGCAGAGCGCGCCTCTGCCCAGGGACCACCAGGGTCTGGAGGGCAGAGGCAAGGGGCCTGGCTCCTGACTCCCCAGGGTCGCGGGGCTCTTGGATCAGCTGTGGGGGCAGCACTGAGGCTGGCGGTCATGGCTCAGACTCAGGCCCACCGCCTGATCCAGAACAAGCCAGTGCACCGGTCCCCCCTCTGAAGAGGGGGACTCACCCCCTCCTCCGAGGCTGCCGGGAGGGCAGCCCAGTCTGCCCGGCAGCTCCAGTCTGGCTCAGCAAGCACTCTGTCCCTGCGGGGGCTGAACATGGCCAGCCGGTCTGGGGGACAGTGGGCCCGAGGCCTTCTCCCTCTGGGACCCTTGGGGCGAGTCAACCAGGGACGCAGCCGACACCCGGAAGCCATACTGACCTGCCCACCTTCTCTTGTCCCATATTTGACCACCAGTGAGCCCTGTTGGTTCTCTCTCCTCCATCTCTCTTGGGTCCATCCTCCCAGCTCTCTGTCGCCATGGCAACCCCCAGGCTTCCAACCACCATTATCTCCTGACTGGACCAACACAGCGGCCTCCTCCTGGCCTCCTGTCCCTGTCTTGCCCATTGACATATCCCAATAGGCACCTGCATGTGCACATCCCCCCGGGCCTTCTACAAGCCATACTCACACACATCACTTGCCAAGCCAGGTCCCCTCTGGCCTGGCTCAGGCCAGGTTTCTGTATCTGTCCCCAACCAGCCCCAAGGGTCAGGGAATATAAGACTATGTATGCTATTTGGCCCCAGCCCGCAGGGGCCCAGCCCCTGGAGCCGGGGAGGAGTCAGCATCCCAGAAGCACAAGAGCCATTAGAAGAGACAGTGCGTGCTGAAGGACACAGCCCCTGTCCTCCTTCCCTTCCAGATTTCTGCTGGAAGTTTCCTCAATAAACCACAGGCACTGAACCCCTGTCTCAGGCTCTGCCTCTGGGAAGCAGCCTAAGCTGTGAGGGTGGCAGCAAGAAGACTGGGTGGAGACAAGGCAAAGGGACCCTTTGGCCACAGACAACAGAGTTCTGAATGCATCTGAAGGCAAGAGCAAGGAGACTGGGGTGTGCAGAGAGGGAAGCTGCTGGGGAGAGGGCTTCCTGATGGAGCTATGTGCTTCACTCCCCATGTTAAGTGTCAGAAGGCACCAAACGACATTCAGCATCAACTTGGAGAAAAATCTTGCCTAAGAAAGAGCAGAGCCAGCCAGTCAGCAAAACTAACCAAGGGCCTGCTACGTCCAGGCCCTCCTCTGGGGTGTGGGGAGGGCAGACATAGACTAGAGAAGGCACAGCTCCTTCAGCCTCACTTGCCTTGTTTTCCTTCCTTCCTTTCCTCCTTCCTACTGTCTGTCCTTTCTCTCCAGATCACTTCTCAGCCTCTACAGCCTTGCAGATCCTGTGTACAATAGATTTAACAGAACAACTAGACATTCTTGGAACCCTAAGAGAGAATAGAAGGCAAAGAGCTCTGGAAAAGCCCAGAAGAGGGAGGTATTGAGTCAGACTGCAAGTCTGGGAAGGCTCTGGGGAGTGAACCTCAAAGCCAAGTCCTGAGAGAGAGGGGATGACAGGTGGAGGGGGATCTGGGTGTGGATAAGAGGAAGGGGTTAATTTTTGGTAGGCAGCATCCAGACTCTCTCCTAATGCCCCGAGATGTCCTCAAACCACAGGCACTGAACCCCTGTCTCAGATACAGAAACCTCAAACCTCTCCTTTCCTACTCCTGGGAGCCTCTTGGCAGAAGGGGATGCCTATCTCCAACCACAGAAGTCTAAGCCACCAGCTTCTCCTCTCCCTGCCCTAGGGTAACCCCAGATGGGCATAGATCTGAGCTGGGCTAGTCAGATACTGCAGCCCAGGACTCGGGGTCTTGAGAGGCACCCACGAGCTGAGGAAGGCGATGGAAAGGAGAGGCTGGGAGGCAAGCAGCCAAGCAGGTGAGCACATGGTCTCTGATGAGTCTCCAGAGAACCCTCCAGATCACCTCTCCCCCTTTTTAAAAAACACAATTTCAAGATTTGGTCCTTGTCAGGCCCACTCATTTTTTTTTTTTTTTTTGTCCCTTACTCTGTAGACATATATCTGTAGACTATAAACAGTATTGTGACTGTGTGTATTAACTGCAAATACAAAAACATTGTATTTTTGAGATTTATCCATGTCATTTGTAGCTCAAGTTCATTCATTTCAACGGCTATATGACTATTCCAAAATGTGAAGACCTCACAACTGCCCCCAGTGGAGTCATTGACTCGAGCGCAATAACACAAACTTATGCTTTAAGTGACTGAGTTCTGGGTTGTTTTGTTATGCAGCAGTAGCTAACTGACACAGGTGTAGGGGTCTTCAGGATTTTGCTACTACAGGCGGTATAGCAGAAACCAATCTTGTGTCTCTTGGTGCCCACGAATACAAGCAATTCTGAGAATTTCCATCAGGGTGGTATCGCTGTAGAGCAGTTTATGCACTACCAGCCTGCCTGGATATTCTGGCTCACTTTCCAGTTAGGTCCTCCTGACTCTAATGGGTCTGTAAATTCCCACCATCTCTTCAATAAAACCCCTTTTACTCAAGTCCCCCAGAGTTGAGCCCGGCCTAGATAAGAACCACCGCGCTGACCACCGACTTGTAAGCAATAATAAATGGGTGTTGTTTTACATTGCTTCTGGGGTGGTTTGTTACATGGCAATCACTGACACAGACAGCTGTCTGAATGTAGCCATCAGCTGAAAGCATCCATCCAGCTCAGCTCTTTAGATACTAACCCTTTACGATGACAGAGGGAACACGGAATAACAAAGAACCACACCTGGACAGGTTAGAGCATTCTCATGCAAAAAAATAGTGACAACCAGAGTCCTTCAAATAAAGTCACTAAACTGGGACTCAGAATAACTTATGCGTGGTCCCAGCTCTCCTACTGGATTATCATGAGAAGTAGGGCAGGTCCCTTTCCATCTCAGAGTCTCAGTATTCCTGTCTGTAAAATAGGATACCAACCCCTAATTCACAGGCATAGTGTGAGGATTACGTGAAATAATGGGATCTGGTAGGGTTGGATTTCAGTTCCTCTGCCCCTGGTGGATTGAGTGGCATACAGCAAGCCCCTGTATCCCTTTCTGGATCTCTTCATCTGTAGTTTGGGAGTAATCATCACTACTTCAGGAGATTTGTGGAGCAAATGACCGAATGAACGTCAGATCTTCGCATCAGAAAGGTTGCTTTTGGTGGCAAGTAACAGAAAAACAAATTTTAACAAGTCTAAACTGAAAGGAGGATTTATTACATTTATTAAATCACCTAACAGAAAATTCCAAGGGTGGATGACTTCAGGCAGGGTTCGATCAAGCCTCCAGCTTTGTTTCTCTGTGACCCTTTCTTCTCTACATTCCTTTGGATGTTGATTTGGTCCTTAGGGTGACCTGTCCCCATGCACTGGTTAGCTTAGGTATTCATGGATCCATCACTATGATAAACAGGGTGGGATTGTCCCAACTGGCTTGGGCCAATCCGTGTCCATGCTAGAGCTAAAGTGGAGACAGTCACCTCCAAAATCTCATGACCACTGCTTATGAGGAGGGGAGAGAATAAATGCTGGGATTTCCATAATTAGGACTCCGGCAAGTGCCGAGTCCTATGCTAGACACATTGCATAAGGTGACGACACCACTATCGCGATCATGTCCCTGTCTGGGCCTTAGTTTCTCTGCCGTAATACAAGGGACTGCCTGGATGGTGTCTATAGACCTCCACCCTCCACCCCACCCCCTCCAAACTCGCAGAGCCTAGGCTTTGATAGACCACTTTGAGGCTTAGGTGGGAGGCTAGAGCTCACCACCTGCCATTCATGGGGTGGAGGGGACTCCACGGGCAAATGCCTCTGAGCAGAACAAATTGCTAGGGCATTGTTTCTCTTTCTCAGGGTGAATGATTTCCAGGGGTTTACTGAGGTGGGTGAATGATTTCCTTGCCCTGCCAAACCCTTTCCAAGACTATAATTGCATTTCTAGTGACAAATTCTCGACTGGAGCCCCCCAGCAAGGGCCAGGCTGTGGCAAACTCCAGTTCCCACATCTGAGGCCATCTGTCTGCTGCCCAGCCACCTCCCGTCCGCAGCAGAAGAACCAGAAGTCCCGATCTTGCATCTAGCACTGTATCATCTCATAACCACGTCGCTGCCAGCCACATGTGGGCATTTAAATGGAAAATTCAGTCCTCAGTCACACTAGCCATATTTCAAGCGCTCAGTGGCCATATGGCTAATGGGTACCTTTGGACAGCGCAGACATGACATTTCTATCATTGCAGAAAGTTCTACTGGCCAGCCTACCTCCAGCAGAAATTTAATGGGAGACCTCAAGCCAGTCCCTTCACCCCTCTGACTCTCAATGTCCTTTCTGGCTCTGAGCCTCAGTTTCCTCCTCTGTCAAATGGGGGTGATAAGGCTAGCCTTAGAGGGACATATTCATAAGAGCTGGGGAATGCTGAGCCAAGGGCCAATAGTCACTGGAACATGGTCTAGAGTTCAGGCTCCTGCCACCCCAGATGTGTGGCAGAGTAAATGTAACATTTGAGCAGACATCACACAGTAGATTCGGTTGGGTGTTCACACATTAGTCATTTGTTCTTTCTGCTTATTTATAGGACCCTCATTTTTCACTAGGGCTAAAATGCACAGTCTGGGGGAATGAAGGATGAGTGGACCAGCTAATCATGGCACTCTCACGATCATTTGCCTGCCACTGGTCAAGGGCTGACATCAGCAGAAGTGTGCTGGAGGCTTCTGAGAAAATGTCTCCTATCTGATAAGAGACACACACACAAGAAGAAAGTCACATTGGACCTTGCTCTCACCTCCCACTTCAACTCTACAGTGGCTGGCACTTCAGCAGCCATTTTGGAACCATGAGACACAACCCTGAAGGAAAGGTGAACAACGCTGAGGCAGCTACGTGGGAGAACTGGGTCCCTGATGTGTCTGTTGAACCCCTGAACCCACACTGACCCCCCCCTCACCTCCAGACTTCGTGTAAGGCAAAAATAAATGTCCGTGATGGATGGACTTCTCACAGCCAAAAGCACCCTAAGTGGTTCTCATGCAGGGGCGAGTCAGGTTGGCAAGATGCACAGGTCCATTCCCAGCAGAGAGAACAGTATGTGTGAGGGTGCAGAGGTGCAGAAGGAGTACCGCATCCCTGGAAGTGTGAGAATAGCCTGTGGCTGAGGGCGTAGCTGCTGCCAGAGCTGGGCAAGTCTGCGTGGTTGCAGGCTGGTGGGGCAGGGGGACAGTGGAGCGTTTTAAGGACCAGCTCTGAGTTACAGGGTGAACTGTGGGTGGGGGCGGGGTGATGGGGGAGCATGGCGGGGGCAGGGGGCATGGGGGAGAAGCCAGGGAGGAGGTGAGAGGGAGGATGGGGAGGAGGTGAGAGGTTTGGGAGGGTGGGGAGGGAGGAGCAAGCAGGTGTTGATGGCTGAGGGACTGAGGCAAGGTGCAGAGGAGGAGCTGAGAATGCCTCGGGAGGGAGAGAACTGAGAACAGGGCCCTGGGGATGAGGACGCCTGAGAGAGGGAGGAAACTGAGAGGAGACAGAGAAAGAGGTCTGAGAAAAGACCAGAGATAAGTGCAGAAAAGGTTTCCAGCAGGAGGGGTGAAGATATGCAGCCTCCCTCATTCCACAGCAGACGGGAGGCTGACCAAACTAAGCTGGGCCATGCTCCTCCTGCTCCACACCCTCCCATGGCTCCCATCTTCCCCAGGTAAGAAAGAGCCAACATCCTCACAGCCACCTTTGATGCCCGAAGACCCCACTCCCCACCCCACCTCACCTGCCGCTACTCTCTCCTTACAGTTTGAGTCATACTGGCCTCCTTGGTGTTCATGGAATAGGCCAGGCATAGTTCCACCCTCCAGGCAGGACTTGGCACTTCCTGTGCCCACTGCCTAGAACATGCTCCCTTTGAATCTTTGCAAGACTCATTCCCTCACCTCCTTCAGCGAGGTCTTCCCTGGCTACCTTGATAAGACAGCCCCGTCTCACAGTGCTCCCCAGCTCCCCTCCCCTCGGGTTATCCTTGTCCAGAGCCCCTGTGTGCAGGATGCTATATGTGTGCATACACAGTTGACCCTTGAGCAATGCAGGGGTTACAGGCGCCAATACCCTATGCAATCAAAAATCCCTTAAAAAAAAAGGGGGGGGGGCGCCTGGGTGGCTCAGTCGGTTAAGCAGCCGACTTCGGCTCGGGTCACGATCTTGCGGTCTGTGAGTTCGAGCCCCATGTCGGACTTTGTGCTGCCAGCTCAGAGCCTGGAGCCTGCTTTAGGATTCTGTGTCTCCCTCTCTCTGACCCTCCCCCGTTCATGCTCTGTCTCTCTCTGTCTCAAAAATAAATAAACGTTAAAAAATTAAAAAAAAAAATCCCCGTATAACTTGTGACTGCCCCAGAAACTTAACTAATAATAGTCTGCTGTTGACCAGAAGCCTTACTGATAACATAAACAGTCAATTAACACATTTTCTGTACGTTATATGTATGATATCCTCTGCTCTTACAATAAACTAAGCCAGAGGGAAGAAAATGTCACTAAGAAAATCATATAAAGAAGAGAAAATACATTTATAGTACTGTCCTGTATTTATCAAAAAGAATCCACGTACAAGTGGACCCACGCAGTTCAAACCTGTGTTGTTCAGGGGTTCGACGGGACTATAGCTACTTTTATATTTAGCAACTCGACTCGAGCTGAATGCCTGGCGCACAGGAGTGGAGGAGGAACATTTGCAGGGCTGCTGAGTGTATGAGGATCCAGCACAATAAAGACTACAAATATTCCTTCGGAGTTTGGCGACGAATCCGGAAAGCGGAAAGTGAGGAAGTGGAGACAGCAGGTACGGACGAATCATTCAGGAAGTTGGGGTGTGAAGGCAGAAAAGAAACAGGACACAGGGGAAAGGAGGTGAGGGAGGCCTTTCTTTCCCAGACGCATGTAGACACAGGTTTAAACGCTGATGGAAGGAGCCAGCAGAGAAGGAGGAATTCAAGACAGAGGGAGAGATGACTGGTGGAGAGGCTGGCCAGGGGCGGCGAGGGAGAGGGACCGAGAGCCTTGGAAGGCTGTGCCCGTAGAGGTCCGTTTTGTGACCCTAGCTCTGAAAGTGGTCCCTGTAACTGGTAATAAGCAGGAGAGTTAATAATAACATGTGGCATTTATCAGGCGCCTACTCTATACCAGGCCCTGGGGGAAACTCTGCCATGTAGCTACAACCAAATACCAGGAAAAAACTGAGTCCCTCTTTGCAACGCTCCCTCCTTAGGGATAATGAGCATCATGTCAGCGTTGGTGTTTCCTCCTTTACTTGGCTACCAGGAAGCTCAAAGCCAAACTTGAAGATCAGCTTTTAAAACTGGGTAGAGAATGGTGTGGCCCATGAGCTGCCTTCTTATTTTCTTCCCCGACTTGACCACTAGTTAGATTTGTATCTTGTCTTGCCTGGAAGTTTTCGTTTGTCATTGCAAGTCTGTGGGGCTGCAATTCATAGAAAATCTACCTAGCAGTGGATCAAAAGAAGACAGTACAGTAAAACCTGGGGCTGTGAGGAACTTGGTCTGCTAATGTTCCACGAGACGAACAAACATTTCTAATAAATTTTAACTTGGTGAGTGAGTGATGTCTTATAATACGAGTAGTACATGATGAAATGTGACACGATCGCAATGGAGCGAATGGTTCCTGAAATTCACTTTGATAAACAAGTGCTTTGGATAAGAAGCATGTTTCCAGAACGAATTGTGCTCACAAACCAAGGTTTTACAGTAGTTTGTGTTTCTCTCTCATAACCAGAAGCCAGGAAGTATATAGATCAGGCATAGGCAGCTAGGGACCTGGGCTCCCCCTCACTCTACTCTGCATTCCTTCAGGTGTGCTCCTTGAACTCATGCTCACAAGGTGGCTGCAGAACTCCAGCCTCAAATCCAAATCCCAGGCAGAAAAGACCTACCAGAGGATAAACAGTACGTTTCCTAAAAGTCCCTCCTAGCAACTTCTTCTTAGAACTCATCAGTGAGGGCGGTTTCCCATGCCCAATCGTACCTCAAGGGAAGCTGAGAAAGGTAGTTCTTTACCTGGGCAAAGTGCAGCTCTAAACAAAATTGAAGTTCAGTTACTGAGAAGAAGGGAAGATGGGTATTGGTTGGGTAAAGGGCAGTATCTACCATGGTTAGCTACATTTTTCTCTTTCCTCTTTTTATAGAATAAAGACAAGTACACATGTTGCTGTAGAGCATAAAAAGCCCTATCGTTGGCCAGGTAGCCATAAACTCTGTGTCTGTCTCATCTGTGGTTTTGTCTTCGGTTCCTCGAAAAGGAACCAAGCACCTCTCGCATGGAGATGTCATGATCCCCATTTTATAGGTGAGGAAATAGCTCTTCCTGGACCTCAGCACACATCTAACCACACAGTCATCGGGCTTAAGTTTATTCTGCAGAGGAGGGGATGTGGTCCAGAGACATCAAGTGACCTGCCCTAGATCACACAACTAATTCATGGCAGACACTATAGGTCAGGTCTCTGGAGAAACAGTTCAGATTGAACCTGGTCTGGACACAACTCAGCCCTGAAGGCTGACTAAGACAGGCTTCCTGCATTTCCCCCTTACCCATACCATTACCTGGTGAGTTGGGATAGAGTCACCTGTGAGTGAGTCAAGGAGCTGCTGTAGGGTCAGGCAAATGAAGAAAATAATTAATAATAACTTTCAACCAAATTCAGGGTGAAACCGCTAAACAATGAACTCGAGTGCTGAAAAAAAAATTGTTTTCATCTAAAATTCCATTTCCTTGGGTCAAAAGCATTTTCGGCAGGATGGCTTTCCAATAGACCATGAAGACCTGACCGTGCCCATCCCTTAATAAGTGCCAGAGAAACCCTGGGTTGGCGCCCTGACAAGCTGCCACCCAAATCACAATACAGTTTCAGCCCCCAGAGAGGAATCAAAGTCCCCATTATTAAAATGTGTTATTTATGGCTTACAGAAAGTCCTCCAGACCCCTGACAGCTCAGGAATGAGCTCAGAAGTTAACTCTTCGATATTATCAGGGTCAATCCATGTCTCCGGATTCTTTACCCCATGTTCTTCTTCTTCTTCTTCTTTTTTTTTTTTCCTTCCTTTTTCCTGAAAGGCACGTACTGAAGAAGAATTTCATTCAAGACACAAAGAAATGACGAAGCTGTTTGGGGAACTGCCTGAGTCCTTTCACTGCTCAAACCTCTGATTCATCCGCCCTTTCTGTAAAGACAGAAATGACTTCTCACTTAATTGAAGGTGGCCATGAGGACAGGAGAACCCAGGAGGTGGCCGGGGATGCACGGCATGAAGCTGGACAGCTCCTGGAGACCCTCTCATCCCACAGAGGCTCAGAGAGGGCACAAGGCCTTGCCGTTGTCACATAGCAAGACTGTGCCCCAGTGCTGTGGCAGGTGGCAGGAAACCAGAGTCCCGGGGCCAGTGCTGCCCTCCTGAAGGTCCTTGGCAAAGTCCCGACTCTGCTTGCAGCCTCAGTCTTCTCATCCGTAAAATGGCTATGGACATGAGCCCAGTGCATTTCAAACACTTTTTTTTAGTGGTTCAATCCTATTTGTTTTTCAAGAAAAACCATGCAAGGAATCCCCAAAACATACTTTAAAATGAAAAATGCAGTCACTTTCCTCCTGGAAAACCCAGATGCGAAAGGAGCCCAGGAAGGCTGTGGTTCCACGAAAGGCTGTTTGAACTTCAGGCATGAGCTGAGCATTGAGACGCTTCCTAGTGGAATCTGAAGTCCTGCCATCGAGGGAAGCTGTTCTTTTATCCCCCACCTGAACTCTGACGGGGGTGCCCCGTCCCCCATCCCAGCCCCACCCACCACACACAGGGCTCCCCAGTGCAGAGACAGGCCCTTGCTGGCTGATGGGACCCTGCTGGGAGGTGAAAGAACTAATCCTGCCTTGCCAGATGCTGAGGGCTTCGAGCCCCCTACCTGCTGATCCTTCCCCAGAGGCTGCGCTAACCAGGGTAAAGCATGGGAGTGAGCAGCAGAATGCGGGCTGGTGGCCAGAGGGCCTTCGGTTAGGTCCTGTGTCTGTGAACCGCTCACGGGGTGACTGTGGCCAAGTCATTTCCCTCTGAGTCTGTTTTCTCTACAGGTGCAACGCCAAGGGATATATCGGCCGGGATTATTTTAGGTGCAAAGGATAGCGAATCCAAACTGGCTTCAAAAACTGGAAAAGTGGGAACCCGTGTGCACTGTTGCATAAATTGGGGCAGTCACTATGGAAAAGAGTACGGAGGTTACTGAAAAAATTAAAAACACAACTACTGTAGGATCCACCCATCCCACTGCCGGGGACATATCCAAAGGACATGAAAACAAGATACTGAAGAGACGCTTGCACTCCTATGTTCACTGCAGCATTATTTACAATAGCCAAGACAGGGAAGCAACCCGCGTGTCCATCAACTGATGAATGGATAGAGACGTGGTGTATATACACAGGAAGGAAAACCTGCCATTGGCAACAACACGGATGGGCCTGGAGGGCATTATGCTACATGAAACGAACCAGACAGAGACAGACAAATGTTCCATGGTATCATTTATAGGTGCAAAACTAAAAAAAAAAAAAAAACCCAAAAAACAATAAAAAGTCAAACTCTCAGAAAGAGACAGTTGGAAAAGGGTCGCCAGGGGCTGGGGGTGGGGGAAACAGGGAGAGGTTGGTAAAAGGGTACAAGCTTTCAGCTACAAGATGAGTAAGGTCTGAGGATATAATGGACAACATGGTGATACAGTTGATAACGCTCTATCTTATAAGTGAAATTTGAAAATCACTAAGAGCGTAGAATTTATATGTTCTCACATATTTGTGTGAGGTGATGAATGTGTTCATTAACTAGATGTGAGGAACCCTTTCACAATGCCTAGGCATATCGACCCATCACCTCGCACACTTTAAGTACGTCACAAATGTGTCAATCATACCTGAATAAGGCTGGAGAGAATAAATAACTAAAAATGCTTAAAAATGAAATTACTAATGCCCGGAGCTCCCAAATTGCAGCCATGTAGCTCCAAGCCCCTAGAAAACAAGAAGGCACTCCCCTGATGGCACCGAGCAGAATCTCAGACTGGGACCAGCTGGCCAGTCTCAAGTCACGTGACCACCCCTGACCCTCAGTCACTGTGGTTGGGGCATACTTTTGTCTGACGGGCCATGCCTGGGTCACATGCTCACGTATGAAGCCTAGAGTGACAATTCACTCCCCTTCCAACCCGTATTATCCCCCCAAAATAGTAAGTTTCCCCTAAGAAGGCCAACGGAGTGTGGGAAGGCCAAATCCACAGAGGACTGCTAGAGAGAACTAGGGTCTCAAGCGGGTATAAACACAGAACCCCATGCTCAAACTATAGCTCAATGCAGTGCCCAGTGATCTGATGCAGAAGAAAGTTCAAGTTGCTTTTGTTGAACGAATAGGGTAATTTAGGACCCCGTTCACACACTGCCCTTCCCTTCTCTGTGGATCCCAGCTGGGATGTTGGAGGACCCATCTAGCTCCCTAGAAGAGATGTTCTGATGGCCTCTGGAGGCTGGAAATCATGGTCTATACTGCCAACAATGGCCTGAGATCAGGGGCACTGTGCCAACCTGCCCCTTCCTGCTGACAGGCCCTCAGGTCATCTTGCCTAACCTCCCATCAGACAACTAAACCCTCTTCAAAAAGCAGCCTCTCCAACCTCCTCCACGCCTCCTTGGTGAGGGCCCTCATGCTCCTGGTACTCACCCCACCAGGTCCTATTGTCTGTTTAGCCTTTACGCCAGCCTATGAGCTTTGCAAGGGCAGAAGTGGTGCCTGTTTTCATTGTTGTGGTCCCAGCCTGATGCAAGAAGGCTTTGTAAATATTGTATAGATAGGCAGGTGGGTGAATGGATAGATGGATGGATGGATGGATGGATGGATAGATGGTGAGTGGATGGATAGGTGGATGGGTGGGTGGGTAGTTGGATGGATAGGTGGGTATGTGGGTAGTTAGAAGGATATATGGTGTATGTGGATGGATGCATGGACAGATGGATGCACAGATGGAAGAAATACACATATCCTAAGATGACCCATCTCTTTCCCAGAAAATAGGACTGGGAAATAGCAGTTAGTCAAACAGAACTATCAGCTTCTCGCAGTGTCATATATACACAGAGGGTCCTGTCCCCTGCCCTCTGATCCACAGACTTGCCTGAATCCCCTTTACTATTTCAGGACAGCCCTGCAGATACTGGAGGAGGTAGTGACCAGGATCCCTGGGGCTGCGTCTCTAAGTTGAGTGGCCCAGCTGCTCTAATCGAGCCCCAAGAAGCGAGATCTCTACTGCCTGGCTGCCCCTTGAAGACATACCCAGCCTACACCTGTCCTGTCAAGGATCTCAGCTCTAGCACTTAAGGGATTCTGAAGGATGAAGGCAGCGGTTGTCTTCTTCCTTCTAGGCTCTGTGACTTAAGTAATATGGCCTGGGGCACATTTGCTTGTCTGTCCCACACAGGGACTGAGCTCCTGACCACCATGGACAGTGCTAAGCTGTACCTCCTGAACCCGGCCACGTGTGGCTTGCATTTTAGACCGTATCCTGGATTCACATTCATTTCTAGTCAGATGCACTTTGCATGAATTCTGCCAGTGTGACAAGGCCATTCTGATTCCTGACTCGGTCTGTGGCCTGTCCACAGCTTTGGGCCACCTCCACCTCCATTCTTGGAGCGGCCAAGGGCAGGACATGGTGGCATTTCCTCCTGAGAAGCCGTGGCAGAGAAGGAGGGGGTTGGAGGGAGGAGATGGGATAGAGACGGGAGAGCAATGCAATGCCCTCGCAGCGAGTCCCTGGGTCAGACTCTGACCCCTGACCCTCCTCTAAGCATTTTTTCCACCCTTTGCTTTCCCCCTTATCCAGTGCTCAGGATTCCAGTCCCCCTTTGGCCAGAGGCTTCCCAAAGACTCAATCCTACTTTCCCCCCAAGAATCGCTAACAAATACATGAAACACAAGTGTGTTTTTTACTTTCCAGATGGGGAAACTGAGGCCCATTGAGAAGGTCTCTCAGAGCATCAGGAGCCAGATTGGATCCCACCTCTGTTAACTTATTGCCACCACTTAAACTGGAGGGCTGCGCAGTGGTTAGACAAGGGGGCCCAGTTTCCAGGGTAGAATTCCAGTTCCATCCTCCATGAACCAGGCCACCTTGGGCAAGGACCTCTCTGGGCTCAGTTTGCCCCGTTGTGAAATGAGGATAGTGCGGCACTTACTCCACACTACACAGGTATGACGTAGATTAAACGACATAGTCCGAGTCAAGTGCACAAACAGCGCCCCAGGCATAGAAAGTCTGCGTGGTTTCACTATCATGTGCCAGACGGAGTGCTGGGCACTTGACACATTGTCGCCTTTTTCCTCACTGCACACCGGCTGGTTAGAAAGCATTCTTCCCATTTTACAGCTGGGGAAACCGAGACTTGGAGAATGAAACCAAGTCAGCCCCTCTGCTTGCCCCTCAAACTTCCCAGCGTGTGTCCTGTTGAACAAGAGGACGAGAGCATCCACTGTTGGGTCGCTGCCCACTTGCTTCCAAGTTCACGGTTATTCCAATTCTCATTTCCAGGCTCCAGCCTGGACCCAAAGGAGACTGCAGAGAATGGAACAGAGAAGGCTCATTTTTCCCTGTCGAGGGAGACCAGGGCTGACCCTCAGCCAGGGCCATCCCTACTTTCACTTGGGTGCCCCCCATACCCCTGAAAGAGCTGGACCTTAAGCGAGTAAACAAATACACAGAAAAGACAAATTGCAAACGTGACAGTCTCTAATGAAAAGAAACAGGACAATAAAGAGATGGGGTGGGCAGGACGAGGATGGCCAGGGGACATCTCTCAGGAAATACAATATGAGTTAAGTAAAGGATGGATTGGGGCTATCTAAAGGAAGAGGTTCCAGAGAGGGGAACTAGCAGGTGCAAATATTAAGGATAGCCAAGAAAGCAGTCAGCCTCTCCGGGTGGTATCAGCTCTTGCAAAGCATGGGAAATTGTGCTTGGAGAAGGGAAAAAAACACAGCACAGATCACTTTCAAGCCCAGAACATTTGGCATACAAACCGACACACAGATGCTGGGAATATGAACTGATATCAAGAATCAAACATTAAAAATGCACATCCTTTGACCAGACAATTTCAGTCACGGGGAATGGGGAATAATAACTATAGCAGGGAGAATCTAGAAAACACCTAAGTATCAGCGGTGGGGTCTGGTTGTGTGTGTTCCATGTCAAGGCCACAAGGTACGATGTGGCTGCGTGAAATGATGCTGCAGAGAAAAGTTTACCAACACGGGAAGATGCACGCTACCATTAAAATGAAAAATGGCATGGTCCCTTCTTTCTAAATATAAATCTGCATGCATAACCACAGTGAAAGAGACTAGAAATGCAAATGATCTTCTCTGCGGATCCTCTAAATGCTAATGACCAGCTCTGTAGGAGGAAACTGCAGGCAAATGTTCTGCTCTTCCTTTTATTTAGCTGGGGTTTTTCCCCCAAAGTTACTTCAAGGCCCCCCCGAGTTAAAATGAAAACTTTAAAGAGACTCATGGCTCTGCGGTTCTGTCCCCAAGATGGTGCCCAGAGTGCTGGTGAGTGCTGGGCTGTGGCTCCAGGGGATGTAAAAGATATGGTGACCATCCACAGCCCTCTGGCCATGTGCTGACCCACAGCTGAGTTCTCTAACAGGACACTCTCCAGGGCCTGGGGGAGCCCACGCTGCCCTGGGCTGACCCAAGGGGAGGGGAGGTGCAGGGCAGGGCAAGGCCAGCCAAGCAGCCAGGACATCAAAGGCCAGCACCCACAGGACCGTGGCAGGGGGCGCTTGCCCTGCACAGCCTTCCTTCATGTCTCCACTCACCCATTTTGGGAGATACTGCTGTCCCCACTTTACAGATAGGGAAACTGAGGCTTAGAGAAAGGGGCCAACCCACCTATGTTCTCACAGCTAAGCAGCACTAAAGCCAAGACCCAAATTCAGGCCCGGAGGACTCCAGGGGACACGTGACTGGACGAGAGGGCACACTTATGGCCAGGAGCCCACCTGCACATTCAGCATCTCTCGGTGCCTACCATATGCCGGGGCCCACACAGGGCAGCTCAGCACATGCCCTCGCCACAGCCTCATGATGGGCAACTAGGCACAGAGAGGTTAAACAGCTTACCTGAGGCCACACAGCCTGCAGGCAGCAGAGCCTGGGGCTCCAACTCCCCTCTGCACACTCCAGCTTCCATAAGGGGTGAGTCCAGAGAGAGCTAGGAAGAGAGTCACCTCCTGCCCCTAAGGACTAGCTGGGGAAACCGAGGCAGTTGTGGGTGGTTGCTGGGAGCGGCTGATGACCCCCTTCCCAGGCACCCCAGCCTCCCTGCCCTACCGTCCAGAAACTGAGGATCTTGGGTGGAGACTGATCAAAGTATCCCCTGGAGGTGTCCCCGGAGCCATGGAGTCCCACAGGAGTAGTGACTTGCCCAAGGTCACACAGCACAAGGGCGAGGCAGGGCCCACAAACCTCCCCCGCTCCTGGTACTATGGGCTGGAGTAAGGGGGTTGTCAAGGAGAAGGAAGGAGAGAGCCCACGTCTTCCAGGCAGAGAGAGATTCCTCACGCCTGGCGATCACGTCATCGGCCGGGACGCCACGGCCCCCGGAGTCACCGTCCCCGTCCTTCATGACCTCATCTCTTGGCTGGGCCCCAGCACAGAGCCTGGTGCCTGGAATCAATACCTCTTGGCAGGGCCCAAGGCCCCCTTGTCTTCCTGTCCGCCCCTCCCAGGCGGCCCTGCCCAGCAGCACATCGACCGGCTCCCAAAGTCCAGTCGGAGCTGCCTGTCGCCACTCACCACAGGCTAGGAGTGAACCCCGAGATCTTCAAGGAGCTCACACTGATTCTCCTCCTGACTCACCTGGGCTGTGCCGCTGAAGGTGGGAAAGGCAGTTTGCACTGAACTCCAAAGGCCTCCCTGACACTTCCTGCCCCATCAGGGCAGCTCACACAGCCTCCTTGTGATGAGAGGGTGATGAATCCAGCTTACAGAGTGGCCCTGGGGTTGCACTGGCAAACACAGTGCCTGGCAAACAGTAGGTGTTTAATAAGTGCTAAGTCCCTTCTCCCTTTAGTCTGGATGCTTGTGAATGCACGGTGGGGGCCATTATCGTTCATAATAGGAACCTTGCACAGGAGGCTGGGTGGGAACTACAACCTCCACTTGACAGATGGGAAAGTGGAGGTCTGGGGAGGGACACGTGGACACAGGTTTAGAGTCCAGCACTGCAGGACTTCAAAATGCAGCTCGAGGCTTCAGCTCAGGGCCTGGGCTGGAAGGCCTCTGAGAGAACCTGTCACCCAGCCCATTTCCTGTTCACAGGTGGGAAAACCAACAACCGTGGCCCCGAAAAGGTCAAGACAGTGCTACAGTTCACAGAGCAAGTCAAAGGCAGAGGCAGACAGGGGCTGGGTGTCCACACTCCCAGGCCAGTGGGGAGGGGAGGTCTTCAGGACCCAGGACTGGAGGGTACAGAGACAGGAGGGGCCCTCCGCCATGCTCTGTCCTCACTGGGCTCCTGGAGAACTGATCTCCCCGGGGCATGCTTTACCAGGAAACCGGGTCCCTGCTGCCCAGTCCCCACCAGCTTCGGGGCCTGGAGTCGGGTGGGAGGGGCAGAGGGTAGGGAGGACCTGACCCTGATCGAGTATGTATGCGAAATCAATGCCCAGGTGCCAGGCAAGCAACAGGAGAGAAATGAGAGAAGCCGTTTGGGCCGGCAGACTGGAGGGGGTGGTCGGGACTGAGGCAAGCAGGACAGCATGGGCCCCATCAAAAGGGAGGCGGACTCAGTGCCAGCCAGTTGTTGCTGGAAATGTGGGCTGGGGTGGGGGGGGGGGGGGGGGGCTTCTGGATTGTTGTCATAGTGTTGTCAAGAAAAGCAATAAACACAGATTTTAATTTAAAATCTCCTCATTGAATCACTGAAAACGCAGTCTCAGACAAAACCCACGTGCAGGCTCCTTCAGGAGGCCTCTCCAGAGACGGCTGGGGGCAGGGGGAGGGACAGGCAGGAGTAAGCATGGTGGACAGGAAGGCACCTGGGGAGCGGCCAAGTGGCCAGGCCAATCAAGGGAGGCCAGCGAGGAACCCAGGGGGCCTACTCGGGGCTCACCACTCAGCCCCAAGTTCACTGGGTGATTGTGCACACGCTTCCTGGCCTCTCCAGAGCTCCGCAAGCTCCCTTTCCCCTTTGCTTTTCTCCAGCTTCTGGAAAGGAGGTGTCCATCCCTGAGTGGCCCACCCTGCTCTCTGCAGCACAGCGTCCGGGCCACGAGGCAGCACTGCGGGACAGGGACCCTCGCGCAGGCACCCTGAGATTCATGAGACCCCCGGGAACAGCCCTGAATGTGCGAGTTTGGGATAATTCCCGGTGTCTTTGCTGATGCCTTTCCTTTCTCTCCCAACCCAGGGAGCAGAGGGGGGCTGCTGAGAACCGGGATAATGTGGATGTGTTCTGCAGGGGGTTGGGGGGCAGTGAAAGCAAACCCTCGCACTCCTTTTATTCAGGGTACAACCCACCCCCTGCAGCTCACTCTCACTGGTCCAGACCCCCCCCAGAGGACCCTAGTCCCTGGACCCCCTGAACGTGTTACGTCCCATGGCAAAGGAGACTCTGTGGATGCGGTCATTAAGGATGTGGAGGTGGGGAGACTGTCCTGATTATCCAGATGGGCCCAGCATCGCCATAAGGGTCCTTAAAAGGTGGAGGTGGGGGGGGGGTGCAGAAGTCCAGAGTCACAGAGAGACCAAAAGATGCTGGCTCTGGAGGCGAAGGAGGAGGCCACCAGCCAAGGAAGGCAGGCGGCCAACCAAAGCCAGAAAAGACATGGAAGGAGATGCTTCTCTCCTGGTCAGTCCAGGAGCAGCGAGCCCTGCTGACACTTTGGGTTTATCCCCATCCGACCCATTGTGGATTTCTGACCAGCAGGACTGTAAGGAGAATAACAGCGTTAAGCCACAGCGTTTGTGGGAATTGGTCACAGCAACAATAGCAAATAATGCAGATGCCAAGTCGGCTAGAAGAGGGAGTGGGAGAAGAGCAGCCGGAGGCTGGGGGCGAGGGGGCCCTAGTGCTTCGGCCCAAGCGGCAGGCAGCCCCGGGAATGTGCCCCCCGGGACAGCGCCCTAGCCCCCGGAACGGCTACACGCCTTCCTCAGGTGCAGCTGTGGGGAGACGGGTGGCCTCGCCTCACCCAAGCTAAGCTGGCCTCTGACATCTAACCCAACGGGAACATGCACCCTCCTCCCCCAGAACTGCCGCAGGAAGGGCCCAGTCCATGTAAAGGCCAGAACCTTCCCTAGCTCTGCCAGAAACCCTGCCAAGTGAGGCCTAGAACCACGGCAGCCCCTTTGCCATCGTGAGGATGATGAAGCCCAAGGGGGGCAGGACCAAGAGAATGACCGGTGAGAGCTGAGGACAGTGGCTGTGGAGAGGGCAGAGGGGCAGAACGAAGAAGCTGGGGAGAGAGAATGGGAGACACTCCCTGTCGCTGAAGAAGGGAGGACAGCCCGTGGGGACACTGAGCCACCAGCACCTCACCTACATTCTCCGCACGGGGGCCAGATGTGTCCCATGAAAACCTAGGTCCGATCGTGACACTCCTCTGCATGGCTCCCACCTCTCCCTGAGCAAGGCCAAAGTTCTTCCTGTGGCCACAAGGCTCTGCACCATCTGGCCCCGTGGCCTCCCCACCCCCTTCCCCCTCAGGCAGCCTGCTCTGTAACTCAGACACACCAGCACAGGCCTGCCTCAGGGCCTTTGCCCAGGCGATGCCCTCCGCCTGGTTCACCCTCTCTCAGATGCTCACTGGGCTCACCCCCTCCTCCCTCTCTTTCAAGTCTCTGCCCAAATGTCATCCTCCCAGGAGAGTCCTTCCCTGACCCCCAGGCATCAGAACTGCAATCCCTGCCATCACTCGCCACCCTAGTTCCTGCTCGGTTGGCTCCCTAGACCGTTTATTCACTAATATGTTTTCTTAATCGACTGTAGCTCCCCGAGGGCAGTGCCTAGAGTGCTGTCTTACACACAGTAGCTGTAAAACCCACACCTGAGCCAGAACCTGGAGGCCTCCAGGTGGAAGTTCCTGCGCTCTGACCCCACCCCCCCATCCCCACCCAGGGCCCGGGCTTGCTCTCGGGCGCCCCCCACTGCCCAAGCCGGCCCTTGGCGCCAGACCCTGCAGGCTGCACAGACAACTCCGACTTAAAAAGAGCAGGCATTCCTGGGCGCCCCCCTCCCATCAGCCCTGGCCCCAGGCCTCCCGTGCACGAAGGCGCGTGTGCTGACAGGCCGCACGAGTGGATTCCAGGAGCCGAGGGAGCAGCCCGCCGGGCCCAGAGAGGCTGTCCACCGTGGGGCACCACCTGCCCCTGCCCCCGGAGAGCCCCAAATCTGCTACTTGAGCAGGGGGGGAGGGGGGCTGCTCCTTGGCACACAGGCACGCACACACATGCACACACACTCTATTCAGAAGTTCTACGACCTCAGAATCTTAGGGGTTGGGAAACTTGTTTAATCCTTATTTAGCTTGCGTGGTATTCTTTAAAGTCTGGGGCATGGCGAATTGTACATATCCGAACCCTCAGCCCCGTCATGAGTCCACGCACAAAGGCCCACGAGATCATTCTGAGGCAGTCAGCTGGTAGCCCCAAGCACCGTCTTCCCCTTCTTTCTCTGATTTTCAGCTGGGCTCCCAGAATAAAGGCCTCATTCCCAGCCTCTCTTGTATTTAGAAGTGATCACGTGACTAAGCTCTAACCATTGGGAAGTATGAAGTGATGCCCAGCATCAACTTCCAGGAGCCTGTCTTAAAAGAAATCTCATACCCGCCCTTTGTCCCTTTTTCTCCTTCCATCCTTCCTCTGTCCTTCTGCTTAGAACTCTGATGTGACGGCTGGAACTCCAGCAGCCATCTTGGACCACAAGAACCAGATGTCCTTGGTTTTGTGATGCCAGAAGCTAGAAGAAGGCTGGTCTCCATGCCAGAACTGTACCACCTAGCTCTGGACTTAAATATGAAAGAGAGATTTCTTCCTCGTTGAAGCCATTGCTCTTTGGGTTTTCATTTACAGTCCGACCCTCTTGTTGCATAGATGAGGCAAGTGAGGCTGGGGTCAGGCACAGACCGTGAGTCAGAGCAGGGCCAGCACAGAACTGAGGCACTGGCCTTATCTTCTTGTAATCCCCTGGGTGGATTCCTCTTGTGATCCCCTGGGAAGTTTCCTCATTTCTGCTTGAGTGGATTACAGAACCCACTTCCCTCAAGGTCATGCAGGCCAGCCTTGGGACCTTCCACTCATGGAGGTCCCAAGGCCCCCAGAGGCAGCCCTGGGAGGAAGCCACCCAAGGCCTGGGCTCCATCAGAGGCATCTGTGCGAGCCTGGGCAAGGCCCTCCCCCTCTCTGGACCTCATGTGCACTTCATCAGCCCCAGTAACTTCCCTCCATGTCTTCCTTCCCTCACTTCCTCCAGAACCCAGGATTCCTGAGTTCAAGACCAGACAGAGGTCACCAGGGGTCCCCCAGCCCAACCCCTGTCCCTTTCCTGGCATCCCTAGTAGATGGTCACCCAGGTGCTGCTTGGACACGTCAGGTGCCAGAGAGAACACTTCCTCCCCGACAGTCCACCCCAGCCCTGCTGAGCTCTGACTGGGACACCTGGGCCCTCAGGCCTCCGTCCTGACCCCACCCCCTGAGCTCACCTGAGGACAGAGGCCAGGACCCGAGGCTGCTCCTGTCCTCACTCATGGGCATTTGCTGCCCTGCCACCCTCTGAATTCTGCATCCCCGGAAGACAGACAGGAGAGTGGAGGGAAGGGAATGCCCACTGACTGGGCTTCCCCTCAAGTGACGGATTTTATTTCCGCAGACTCAAGGCTGCAGAAGATGACCCGGGCCCCGCATGTTGAGCCCTGGCTGTTAACCCAGCAGAACACTGAGTGCCTCGTACATCCTCTGCTCTAATTTTCATAACAGTCCTCTAACCCTATCATTAGCCCCATTTCCGAGATTAGGAAACTGAGGTGCAGAGAAAGTCGTTCATGGTCTTGGCCCTAACAAATCCAGATTCGACCCCGATGTGCCCGACTCCAAGGCCCGGGCTCCTTCGGGGAGCCCAGCCGCCCCTTGCCCCCAGAGCAGGCCCCGGCCACGGGGTCTGAGCACTGACTGGCCCACCGCCTCCAGGGCCCCTCCCGTGGCCCTCGTCAAGACAAGACTCCAACTTGCAGGAGAAATTATGAATAAGGCAAAAGAAAGTTATCCTGGCCCCTGTGCATGCCTTAAGTATTTAAATTCTTTTTCATAATTATCTCAAATAGTAATTATTGCAGGAGCAGATGCGCTTATCACAGACAAGAAACCACCTGCCTTCCCATTTTTGTCAAAAGTGGAAACACTGACATTATTTCTGCGATTTGCTTCAATAGCTGTTTTCACTGTAAATACCACCTTAACCACAAGAAAAATACCCTGGGAGACGCTGGAGGTATTCGAGGTTTCAGAGGAATTATTCCAAGTGGGCTGTAGGTGTTTCACAAGGACGTGGAAAGAGAGGGGCACAGGAAAGTGGCTTCCCCTCCACGCCAAGGGAACAAGGGCACGAGCCGAGAGAAGGCCTTTACCACTCTGGGAGGGAGTTCACATGATACTTACTCCCCGACACCCCGTCCTCCTCTCTGCCCCCAGAGTCCATCCCACTGCCACCTCCCTGGGCTGGCCGCCCTCTGGAAACACCTCATGTGCCCCGAAGGACATCAACATTAGGAGGCTCCCTTCTGGGCCCTACAGGAAACGAGGGGACCCCCTTCTGATGGGAAGTTCTAAGAATTCAAAGACCGAAGGAGCAGGTTTCCAAGCACAGAGCATTGCTCTCTCCTCTGGCACCGGTGGGCACAGCGGAGGCTGGGAAAGACAAAAGAACCTCAGAAGCTATGGCCTGAGAAGTGCCCACCCTAGCAAGCTCCTTCCTCTGGGAGCACTCCCTCTGCCAGAGCTGGCTACCTACCGCCTACAGGGAGTGTGCAAGAGGACCTGGGTGGTCCAGGAGAGTCCAGGGCTGGGTGAGAGGCTGGGGACAGGGGCCTTGAAGGGGCAGGTGCCAGCTGCAGTCAGGATAAGCTGTGACCAGGAAACTGGCATCTCAGATTCTAGTCCTGTGTCTGCCACAGGGTGGCCCTGGCCAGGCTGACAACGGGGTCCCCATCTGTCAGATGGACAAGCAGTCTTGGGGGGGGTACAAGTTAAGCAAATCCCTCCTGCTCAATATTCCCATCTGAATAGCCAATCTCCCTCCCTCCCTCCCTCTTTCTCTCTCTCAGCTCTACACCCCCAAGTCATTAATCCTCATCATTATAAATTATCATCACCGAGCATTTACTAAATGCCAGGTACTGTGCTGAGTACCTAGCATGCATTATTACGTCAGCTGCCTTGCAAAGGATTCCCGCACCACAGCCCTACCATCAGCCCCGTCTTCCACATGGGGAAACCGAGGGTCGGGTGTAAGCAAGTTGCCCAAAGCAAGTTAATGAGCCAAGGCACGCATCACTGCAAACGATGTTACAGAGACCTATGACGGCCCCCACAGAGTTGGAGCTCTGACTGTCCCCATTTCGCAGACGCAAGCATCAGGAGTTTAGCAGGCACTGTTCCTGCTGCTGAGGAGGGAGCAGCTGCAAGGACCGGCACAAAGACGCGGGGGCTCTGTCCCCAGCCCCAGCTGCCCGACAGCCCCCCAGCGCTCAGGTTCAGCCCTCTGCCCCCCATTCTCTCCCAGTCGTGTTCTCTGCTGCCCCCGTGTGGCCACCAGAGCTGACGCAGCCTTTCATAGCCTTTGGGGTCCTGTGAGCCGGCTTGAGTGAAGAAGGGGTGGCGGGAGTGGGAAGAAGGCAGGGGGGGGGGCGGCGCTGGGGAGTGGGGCACAGCCCTTCTCTTGAGTCCCTGTCAGCCACTTCAGCCACTCCAGCACATTCTTACTTCCGGCCTTCGCCCCGCAGGTCCCTCTGCCAGCCACGTCCTCCTCATTCAGGCTTGCAGCCCTACGATGCCACCTGTCTCCTACCCAGGCCTCCGCTGTTGCTCTGCTCTCCTGTCCATCTTCCTACTTGTCACCACCTGCCATCACATTCTAAACTTATTTGTGGACTGTCCATTTCTCCAGCAAAATAATGTCAGCTCCAGTGTCTGGCACACAGTAGGTGCTCAATAATGACTTTTGAACAAATGACTCCTTCAACATTCCCATCCAGTGGTCATTCCAACTTGCTCACCCCCATTATGGGGCAGCTGTGACTAAAATGGGAGCACTTACTCACAAACTTGGGTCCTGTCTTCCTAAGGGTCCCAGCCCTACCCACAGACCTACTGGCCCCTCCTGTCCCTCCTGCCCCAGGACAATCTTGCCCAGAATGAGGGACAGGAGCTGCGACCCCTGGGGCTGCACTTGTCCTGGCTGAGCCACTCCTCACAGAAAGGGGTCTCCAGGGTTCACTGCACATCTCAGAGTCCACTGAAGCGTCTGGACCTGAGCACAGAAACCAGGGAGCTCAGAGAAGAGCAAAGTTGAGCTGAACATCTCCTTCACTGTAAGCATAGATCTTTGGCAATGTGGCCTGACAGACGCAGCCATGCACTCAACAAAATAAATTCATGCTGTTCCATGCTGATACGAAGAGGTTTGCAGAAATGAATTTGGTCTGGATATTGATCATGGAAGAGACATATAGGCTCAGCCATCTTTGTCCCACCCACCTCTTTCTGGCCATGTGACCTGGGGCGAGTCCCTTAGCCTCTGACTTCGGTTTCTCTTAGGTACAGTGAAGGGCTAGTGAGAATGGCCACCAAGTTCCTCTCTCATTGTGTGACCATACAAGCCTCTCTCGTTGTGTGACCCAGCTAGGGGAGGCAGCCTCTCAGGTCTGTTGAATACCTACTGTGCGCCACAGCTCGTCCTGGATGCGCCCCCTCAGCCCCGATGGGGGAGGTGACTGCGTCCCATTCTACAGGTGGGGACCCTGGAGCTCTGAGTGCTCAGCAGCTGCTCACAGTCGTGGCCTAGCACAGACCCTGCCTTCTGCAGCTCGACCTGCTGGGGCCTGCCGTGTTCCTTTTTTTCCCCGGAAGGGGAAGTTTGGGCCAAAGGTCTCCTGGATGCTCCCGGCCCTGAGGATTTATCCACCTGCTTTTCTCGACTTCCGGCGGCTCTGCAGTTCCTGCTGTAAGTGTCTCGGTTTCTGAGCCCGTGAGTCAAACATGATGTAATGAGTGATAATAATTCCCACTCCATGGAGGCGGAACTGCGCTGCCTCCTTCGGCCCTCCCCGCAACCCTGTGAGGCTGGTATTGTCATTAACCCCGTCTCACGGGCCAGGAAACGGAGGCACAGAGAAGGTACGGGAGTTACCCACAAAGAGCTGGTACCCGGCAGTGTCGGGGTTTGAACCCAGGGCCTGGCTCCAGGGTCTGTGCTCCTCACCACTCTATACCATACTGACATTCACAGCACACCGAGTCCAGAGTTCTGATGCTGAGATATGAAAGCTGCAGTATCACAGACACAAAAGAGGGCGTAACCTCCTTAATCCAATGTCCCCCTGATCTCTGCCCTCCCTCTCTGGAAAAACGGGGGTGCCCAGAAATCTCTGGGTGCCCATGCCCTTCCGAGAAGTGACCCATCTTGTAAGAAGATGATCTCTTGTAGTAGAGAAGATCTCTTGTAGTAAGAGATCTTCTCTTACTACCTCTGGGCGGCCGCTTCCTTGAGAAGGGGCACCCCAAGGTGGGCTTGGGGCCGCTGCTCTGGCTCCCTCCAACCCCAGTCCACTCACAGAGGCACTATTGGGGGAAGTCTGAGCCGGCCCCATCAGCCTCCCCACCGGCAGTGGTGAGTGGCCAGACCAAGGAGAGGGTGGGACCCCACATAACCCCGGTCTTAGGGAACCGCGGCGAGACCCTCAGGGCCAGGCCCGCCACCCACGGGGCCTGGGCTCCTGTACACATTTCCCACGTCGCCGCAGCGCCCCCTGGCGGCGTCTGGCTCCAGCGGCGCCGGCTCTGGCCTTGGGCGCCTGAGGCCCTTCCTGCTGGAGCGGCCGGCGGGGGAGTGGGGATGCCCTGGGCGGCAGCGGGGCAGGGGCGCGCCCCGGGAAGGGGAGAGGCACTCAAGGCCTGGCTGGGAGCCGCTCAGGGACAGGGCGGCTGGCTGCCTGGAGGGCTGGGCCTCACCACCTGCCAGAGGAGACTGGCCCTTCAACAGAGCCCTGGGCTTCTTGCCCCCTTCCCCACACCCCGTTCCCCAACCCCCACCCTCACGCCTTCCAGGCCTGGGCAGCAGCCAGACAGACCGGAAGACAGAGACCACACCCCCGAGCCCAGAGGTCACGGACCTTCCGGCCGGCAGCTCTGTCCTGGGGAGGCATGGGCAGGGGTTCAACCTCCCCACCAATCAGTTGTGCCCAACAGGCAGGCCCTCCCTTCCTGCAGCGCCTGAGGGGACAGCCGGAGCCCAGGGGATGTCTTCAGTTGCAATCCTGCTGACAGCTGTCACTGTGGCCAGTGACGCCCACCCAGCAGGACCCACATTGTGCCTCAATGGGCGCAGGAGCAGGGAGATGGGCTCAGCATTGATTTTTCTTAAAGCAGAACCGTGTGCGGGTGGAAATGCCAGGGCTGGGGACATTAAGGAGGGCAGGGGAATGGAACACCTAAACACAGTGGGTTGGGGCCATGCCGGTGGTCCAGATGCCCTGGGTTTCCTGTGCCCTGATCCTTCACCATTCTGCAGTACACTTGGCCCTTTCATCATCTGCTTCACACACGAGACGAAAGGGAGGCTCAAGGGCAAGGAGGATGGCCAGACTGGGGGTCCCCAGTCTTGGGCACTGGCCCTCAACAAGCACAGACCTCAGGCAGAGTTCCTTCCCCAAATCCAGCAGCAGGTGGGGTGGCCCCCATCAGGCAGCCCTTCCCGGATCTCACAAAGGGAGGTTAACAGTCCCTCTGCTGGAGCCTAGTGCCTCTGTTTCCATGGCAACCTCTCTACCCAGGACAAAGCGAGGCTTCTGAATTACCCACATCATGCTGGCAGGCTGCCGGAGAGGGAGAGCCCAGGCCTTAGGGTACAGACGGGGAAACTGAGGCAGAGGCTTGCTCTGAGCACCCCGCAGCCTCCTGTGTCTTCCCAATCATAGCACTCATCATGCCACAGAGTCCATCTACGAGGGACCCCCAGACAATAATCGTACAACTAAATACATAAAATAACATCAGTTGAACATGTTTGGAAGAAAAATATGAAAGGGTAAGGACGTGGGGAATGATACGTGGGGGGGGGGGCAAGGACTTACTGTAGATACGAGGACAGGGAAGACCTCCATGAGGAGGTGACAGTTGACAAACGAGCTGATACAAAGGAGGGGAATCTTATGAACACCTGGGAAACAATGTTGCAGGCAGAGGGATCAGTAAGTGAAAAGGCCCTAAAGTGGGAACGTACTAGACAAGGTCAGGAACAGCGAGCAGCACTATAGTGGACGTGGAAAGAGACTGAAACGGAGATGAGGTCAGAGAGGTGAGCAGGGGCCAGAACTCAGAGGCCTTACAGACCACGGGAAGGAATTTAAATTTATCCTGGGTGTTATGGGAAACCACGGAAGGTGGGAGGCATTGAGGACGGACAAGTTATTTACAATAAATGTTCAGGCAGCTTTGAGGAGAAAGGGTGGCGAGGATGGGAGGGGTGTGGGTGAGGGAGGAGGCAGGTGCAGGGCTCCAGGTGAAAGATGAGGGTGGGAGCCAGGCTGGGGGCAGCACAGGCAGGGGACATGGCTGGGTTCCGAAGTGTTCTGAGGACTGATGATGAAGGAACTGCCTGTGATTGGATGTGGGGGTTAGCAAGAAGTAAAAGCTAAAGAAGAGGTTGGGTTCTAGAATGTTCTGAGGGTCCAGCAGGCCAGACTCCCTGATGGTTTAGATGTAGGTAGGAGGCGAGAGAGAGGAGCCTGGCTACTCCAGTCTTCTTTTTTGTTTTAATTTTTTTTCATGTTTCTTTATTATTTTTGAGAGAGACGACAGAGCACAAGCAGGGGAAGGGCAGAGAGAGAGGGAGACACAGAATCGGAAGCAGGCTCCAGGCTCCGAGGTGTCAGCACAGAGCCTGACGAGGGGCTCGAACTCACGAACCAGGAGATCATGACCTGAGCCAAAGTCGGACTCTTCCCCGACTGAGCCACCCAGACGCCCCGCTGCTCCGGGCTTCTAAATGAACAACTAGCTTACCAACGGTGCCGCGTCCCCTGCATCCCCAATCCCACTCAGGCTTGCCAGCCCCTGCCCCGCCCCCACCCTTCCCACTGTGACTTCCGGAACTCCCGGTGAGGCCAGCAAACCTCTCCCCTTACTTCTTCACCATCTGAGCTGCCACTGTGTCTCCTGAAGAGCCCTGCTGAGGGGACTTCCTCTCCGACTCCCGGGGCCTGGAGGGACGGGTGGGCAGCGGTGCAGGGGGACGGTGTAGCTAAGGCCTTGTGGCCTGGGGGTGGGGGGAGCTCCCCCAAAGTTAACAGTGTAGGGGTGGCTGGTACAAGAAGGGGAGGGCCACCAGGCAGACACGAACTACTGGTGCCCCCTGCAGGTGCACACTCGTCAGTGAGCATACACTGCCCCTTAAGCCTTCCACGCTTGAGGAAACTGAGGCTCACGGAGGCGGGACGTCCTAGCCATTGTCAGTGAGACCAAGGCTGGACTGGCCTCAGGCCCCACCGGTTGGAGACTTGCCCCTCACCATGGCTGCTGGGTGGGCCTGCCCGGAGAGTTCCCGTCCCACGGCACTGACAGGGTGACTTGTGTTCACTTTGGGCCCAGTCTGCAGGGGGACAGTTGTCTCAGGGTGCCTCTGCTCCTCCTGCCCCCCTCCTGGCCAGCTCCTCCAGGCCCCTAGCTCTTGGGGTGGGAACATCAAGGCATAAATCCTGACTCGGCTGACAGCGCCCTGGGGCCGAAGCAGAGACCCACTGTCCCCTTCCTGTCCCCACCCTTCCTGGCGTGTTTCACAGGGTCAGAGTGGCTGGGGTGGGGAGGACCAGCTCATAAACCTTGGCCCCGGTCAGGCCGGACCAGCCTTGAGCTTCCGACCTGATACACGGATGGAGGAGAGGATGAGGCTTCACCCAGCAGTGACCTTTCAGGGCAGAGAGGGAGAGAGAGAGCCACCGAGGGCTGAGCCCCACTGGGGACCCTCAGGGGCCTGTGTGGAAGAAGCAGCAAAGCCCCCACAAGGTGCCTACAGAGAGGAACCTAGGGCAGATGCTTCAGTTATTTGGTGGCAGTGCCACAGACAAGCCCCAGCCTAGGACCCCCCACCCTGACTGCCGTTGTCACCACCACTCCGCCCTGCTCCTCCCTTCAGCAGACAGTTGGACAAACTTAGATTACCACCTGAATAGCTGGAAAGGCCCCAGCCTTTTTCCCAAGCAGCTCATGGGGGTGGGAATGCACAAATATGTTTGTTTATTCACTCAGCAAACATTCATTAGTGCCTCCTTTATGCTGCACCTGGTGCTAAGTGCTGGCGACGCAGAAATGCCGTTTATCCGCATAAATCCCGAGATTTACGGGCTACCCTGCAAGGACGTGTGAAGGCAGCGGGGGCCGGAGCAAGGAGGTGCCAGCTCTCTGGGGGCAGTCCAGACGAGTAGGAGTTCACCAGGCACTCCCAGCACAGGAAACAGAATAGCGGAGGCATGGAGGTGCGAAGGTGCTTGGAGGGGGTTGGGAAGGGCTGGCAGCTGGGGTGGCTGGAGCGCAGGGAACAGATGGAGAGTGATGGGTGATGAGGCCGGAGAGGTCAGGGTCCACAACGCAGGACTGAGGAACTTGGACCCGATGCTGTGGCGAATGGGGAGTCATGGCGGGAGTTACACAGGGGAGACCGAAGCTGAGGGCCTTGTCTGCTGGGTCAGCCTCAGACATCTCCTGACATGGCAGGTGGAGACAGCTGAGGCTCAGAAAGACCAGGCATCCTTCCCCTCATCATCCATGGCTAGACAACCTGAGCAGCCCTGGGCAAAATACCGAACCTCTCTGGGCCTCAGTTTCCACATCTGTAAAATGGGAGTGGTCACAGAAAGGAGGATGAGTTTGGTGAGGTGAGGAGGCTTCACTTGTAGCCCACCTGCCTCTCTCAGCGGAGGCAGGGAGGCAGGGCAGGCCCGCCCCCCCAGACCACTCGCTAGCCCTGGGCACTCCCGGGCAAGGTCTCCTCCGGAGGCCAGAAAGACCGGGCTAAACAAGCGGCTATAGGTCAGGCGGCTGCCAGAACCCAGGCACCAGAGATCAGCATCCCCCCCCCACACGCTCCCACCCCTGCCACCGGAACAGTGGCGGACCCTCCCCCCCGCCACACCGGATGCTCCCTGCCGAGTTTCCACTCGGCCACAGAAACACAAGCACAGACACCTCCACTGACACAGATGCCACTGCAGGCCCCGGATAGAGGGTAGCCCTTGAGCTGGTGTGCTTGTGAGAGTTCCTTTACAACTGCCGTCCCTGCCTAACTGTTAGTGGTGCCTCTTTCTCAAGTGTACAGACCTAGGGGCTAAATTATATGCACAGCTGCCTCATACTGGACGGACACTCACTGCTGTAGCCTTTCTTCTTAAGAGGGCTTCTCAGCTAAGTAGGTGTGTACATATGCAAATTTGTTTTGTGTGCAAATTTGTTTTATGTGCAAATTTGTGTCCTTGTGTGTGCAAATACGCATGTTTGTGTGTGCACGTGTTGTGTTTGTGTGTATACGTGCACACGTTTGTGTACACGTGTGTATGCCCATGTGTTTCTGTGTGTGCATGCACGTTTGTTTGTGTGCCAGAAACGTCTTTGGCCGTATGGGGGCATCCGTAAGCTTTTAAATGCCAATTAGACTGAAATTACGGTTATCAAAATACTACAAGGAAATCCACAATACGGCGTTATGCGGGCTCCCTTCTTAACACAGTGACTAGCACGGTCTGGCAGCAGGTCTGACACCCACGATAATTTCAAAGTACTGATGAGCTTCGATGATATTTTGAGACAATCTGAGAGGCGGTGTGAACACAGCTAATGCTGCTGTGGGTTTGCTGCCTGTGTGAATAAGGAAAGGAAACTCTACAACTCCATTAGGTTAGTAACGAACAAAAGATGTCGGTCTTGCGCATCCCTAGGCACAGATCCCCTCATTTCTGCCCTGGGACGCAGAGCCTCTAGCCCTGCCCAAGCTCCCCCTCCCCCTCAGGGACTCTCCCCGTCCGCGCCTGCGCGGCCGCCTGCAGTCCCGCTCAGCAACGCCAGGTGTCGCCGCATACACGCTCAGTGGACGGCAGCCTCCGCAAGCCCAGACCTCGCTTCAACCTGGCGGGGGATCTGTGAGGCTGGAGGGAAGGGCACCCAAGAGTCCACCGGCCCGCCTCTGGGGAGTTACCGCTGCGTCTCCACTCCGCGCCTGAGAACTTCCGATGCTTCCCCAAACCTCTCACTTCGGTGCTAGCGGGTTCCCCTCCCTGGAATGCCCGCCCTGCTTCTCCACCCGGGAAACTGGGCAAAACCCACTGGAGGCAGCACGTCCTCCAGGAAGCCTTCTCTGATGCCAGTGTAATAGCCCCTCTAAGAGTCCACAGCCCCCTGCGGCTTCCTTCTCATCGCAGTGACTGTGCAAATGGTCGTACCTGTTTCTATGTCTAACTCCCCAGCAGACTGTGAGCTTTTGGAGTCTGGGTGGGGCAATACAATGAGGTTTTTCTTTTGTTGTGTTTCTAAGAGACCGTTTTTCAGGGTGGTTGTAGGCTCGCGGCAACACTGTGTGTAAAGTGCAGAGCTCCCATGTACCCCTTTCCCTACACATGCACAGTCTCCCCTACCATCAACACCCATCCATGAATCTACGTCAACACATCATCATCTCCCAAGTCCACAGTAGACAGGACCACTCTGTGGTGTACATGCTTTGAAGACATATGATGATATGTGTCACCATTAAAAGTATCATACAGAGTAGTTCCACTGCCCTAAAAACTCTCCGGGCTCCCCTCCTAGGCATCCCTCCCTCATTCCTAATACCTGGTGCCCGCTGATCTTTTTACTGTTTCCCTAGTGTTGCCTTTTCCAGAATGTCATATTGTTGGAATCATACACTACGTGGCCTTTTCAGACTGGCTCCTTTCACTTAAATATGTATCTTAGGTTCCTCCGTGTCTTTTGTGGCTGGATTGCTCATTTCCTTTTAGCACTAAATAATTCCATTGTCTGGATGGACCACTGTTTATGTACCCATTCACCTACTGAGGGACAGCCTGGCTGCCTCCACGTTGGGGCAAAATTATGAATAAAGCACAACATCCATGTGCAGGTTTCTGTGTGGACATAAGTTTTCAACTCCTTTGGGTAAATACCAAGGAGGGTGAATGCTGAATTACACGGTTAAGAGTATGTTTGGTATGGTTAAGAAATTGCCAAGCTGTCATCCAAAGTGGCTGCACCACTTTGCAATCCTTCCGACAACGAATGGGAGTTTTCACTGTTGCGCATCCTCACCAGCATTTGGTATTGTCGATGTTCTAGATTTCAGCCATTCTACTACATGTGTAGCGCTATCTCATTTTAATTCACACTTCCCTAATAACATATGATGTTGAGCATCTTTTCTCATACTTTTTTGCCATCTGTAGATCTTTTTTGGTGAGGTGTCTGTTCAGGTCTTTTGCCCGTTTTTAAATCAGTTTATTCATTTTCTTACTGTTGAGTTTTAAGAGCCCTTTGTATTTTCTGGATAACAGTCCTTTATCAGTGATATCTTTAGCAAATATAATCTCCCGGTCTGTCACTTGTCTTCTCGTTCTCCTGAGCCCTGAGCTTTTGCAGTCAGAAATGCCTGGGCCTGAATCTATGCAACCTTAGGCAAGTCACATGCTCTAAGCCTCAGTTTCCACTTCTGTAAAATAGGAACAGAAGCCCTCCCTTCTGGTTGTAGAGGGGTAGAGTGAAATCTTAGCAATGCAGAGCTTCTAAGCACAGAGGCTGAAACCTGGCAGGGGTTGCCGGGTAGATGCTGGTGGAACCGAGGCATGTCCGTTCTCTGGGTGGTGCACTTTGCCCACAGTTCCACCATTACGGCAACTGGCCGTCAATAGTGGCCCCGTCCACGGCAGTCCAGGCCTGGCCAGGTCAATAAGTCCATTTGCCAGGAAAATTCTTATGGGTGGGAATTCTTGGTCCCACAGGTGAGGCAAAAGGGCAGACCCCAGGGCGACCACAGCCTTGGGGCGAGGGACACACCTGCTGTTCAAAGGGAGGGTTGACCACTCTGCCGAAGTCAGGGCGCCATCCAGGCCATGTCCCCTTGAGGACCATTCCTTACTCAGCATCCAAAGCTCTTCCCATCTGGCCTCCCCCAGACCTCGAGCCACTACTCCTGGCATGCCCTTCCCCCCAGCCACATTGGGCCATGGGCAGAGCCTCTAGTGTGTCCCATGTGGTATCATGGTCCTCCTTACCATCAAAAACACCTTTCCCTCATGCCCACTGGTCCCCATCCATCCCTCTCCATTGGAGGTAGAGCGTGGGCTGAGGCTGAAGCCACCAGGGGGCGCCATTGCTCCACAGATATGCCAGAACTCAGCTGAAAACTTTGGAAGGAGCCGCCTTTATCCCACTGGCTGCACAGCAGCAGGGAGGTGAGGACAAGGGACCTAACAAAACCATGGGATCTGGCAAGACAGAACTTCAAGGCTCCATCCTGTGTCCTGACGCTCCAGGCCCACCTTGCATGCCTCCTGTGACGGGGCACTTAGTACCTCTAGCCAGGCTGCCTGGCCATCACAGGCTGGCTCTTGTGAGAAAAGCGGACTTTGATCTTTACGGACACCATGAGGTTTTAACGGACCACAGGGGCTGCCTCATCAAGATATTTTAAGAGAACGGCTTTACCCTGGGAAACTATAAGCTGATGTGAAATACTGGCTCAACCAAGCAATGGAGCACATGGGTCCAGGCTCACCAGACGGGGCCCTGGTTTGTGGTGTGGCTCAGGGACTCGGATAAAGCAGGCCTTGGATGCCCGGTGGGGTGCTCAGACACCCCCACCCCCACAGGGGCCACGGCACTGCTCACCCTGTAGCTTGGCCTGTGTCGGACAGTGAGGTCATCCATGGGGACAGAGGCTGACGTGCTGCCTTTCTGGAAGGCAGCGTGACAAAATGTGGCCAAAATAGGGGTGCAGGCGTCCCGTGACCTGCAGTTCACTCCTGGTTTCCTGTCCTGAGAAGTCCCGAAAGAGGCCCAGAGGCATGAGGACATGGACGTTCACGGTGGCAGAGTCTGGGGCGTCGGTACCCAGGGGCAGCCTGGGTGTTGTCACAGGGTAAACTGTGGGGTGTAGGGGGTGCCCCCGGAGGGCTCTGCAGCAACAGGCCAGACGCACGCAGCAACAACAGTAACAGTTTAAAGCGGGACGAGTGCAAAGCGATTAAGCAACTGAAGCCCATCTGTAACACGAGACCGTCAAAGAATTAAAAATATGCACACAAAAGAAGGCAGCAGGGGAAGAGGGAAAAGGTAACTTTACGTGGGCGAGACCGACAGACACGACCTCAGCCAGGTGGCCAAGGTCAACACCAACAGTGATGTGTCATGTTAACAGCACGCACCCTTGATATGCTGTGACATCCGGAGTCTTCCTCCCCCCAAACCACAGTCCCTGTGGAATCGTAAGGAAAACAGCAGACGAGTTCCGGGGGGCGGCGTCTTACAATGGACCCTATCAGCACTCCTCCAATGTCAACGTCATCTCAGACAAGGAAAGTCTGACAAGCCATCAGGGCCAAGAGGAGCCATGACTAATGGTAATGTGGTACCCTGGGTGGCGTCCGGGGACAAAGAAGGGCACTGATTAACAACCCAGGAGATCTGAATGAGAGGCAGACCAGTTCATAAAAGCGTATCAGTGTTGGCTCACTCATTATGACGAATGTGTGGAATAGCGTAAGACGCTAACAATAAAGAAAACTGGGCGGGGAGGTGTGCGGGAACTGTCTGCACTGTCTTTGCACTTTTTCTGTAAATCTAAAACTACTCTAAAATAAAGGGTTTGGGGCGCCTGGGTGGCTCAGTCGGTTGAGCATCTGACCTCGGCTCAGGTCGTGATCTGGCATTCGTGGGTTAGAGCCCCGGGTCTGGCTCCGGGCTGACAGCTCAGAGCCTGGAGCCTGCTTTGGGTTCTGTGTCTCCCTCTCTCTCTGCCCCTCCCCACCGGGAAGGGCAGGATGGGGATGCAGACCCAGACCCCAGGGACACGCGTGTGGGCGAGTGCCAGCCCTCCCTCCAAGGTCTGAAAATCAGTGCAACAGAAAGGCCAGTGGCCCCGGCGCTCCCCGCACGGCTCTCTGTGCACAGACACACCGGCCATCCCTCGTGGGTCCCAGGAGGGAGGTAAGTATTGTGACGGCACATCAGCACAGACACCCCTCCCAACCCCACTGTACGGGTGCCTCTGTCTCTAGTTGGCTCTGCCCAGAGAGGGCAGGCAGGTTGAGCACAGCTGGGCCCCAGAGGCACCAGGAAGCCTCAGAAGGGAGGTCAGGGGGCAGGCGGGGGGCCTGCTGGAAGGTGTGTGTGTGTGTGTGTGTGTGTGTTTGCAGGGTGGCTGGCCTCCACCTGACACACCTCCGTGAACTGCCTATCCCCAGGGTCTGGGGGGGCAAAGTGCATGCAGAGGAGCAGAAAACAAAAACAGGAGCTTGAATGTCACCAGTTTTGGCTAAGATAGTTCCAGCAGGCTTGTCTAGTGTGGTGAGTGAGTCACTGGCTTGTCCCGGAGGTAAGGAAGACAGGGGCCTGGGCTTGAGATAAGGCTGGAGTGATAAAACCAGGTCCAGAGGCCTTAACCCACCCAGGTGCTTACCTCCCCAGAGGGATCGACCCCTCTAAGGACCTGCCTTCAGCCCTGTAATCCATTCTCCAGACTGCAGCCAGGGGGATGTTTGTACAACACAAATCTGGCCCTGTCCCCGCCCACAGGGGCTCCACAGCGCCCCATGCCACCTGGATGAGATCAGAGCCCTAGCTGAGGCCTCCCTGTCCAGGCTTCGGTCACTCCCCGCACTCCTCACCCAGTCTCCAGGTGTGTCAGCCTTTGTGCCCATCTCGGGAGTTTGCATGTGCTGTTCCCCTCACCTGGCACACCCTTCCCCACTTTTTACAGCATCCCGTTGGATTTTCCTGTTGCATTTGACAGACGACTCAACCAAACTAGTTTATGCAGAAAAGAAAGTAATGACAGGAAAATTTAAAGGCCATTGGGACCGCAGGGCTGGTGGGGCTCGGGGCTCAGGTGCTGCCATGGGGACTGTTGGTGGCCTTTAGCAGGGCTGGCTCCTGCCTCAGCATTCATCTGCAGCAACATGGGGGCAGCAGCTCCAGGCCTGATGGCCCCTCAGGTTCAAGGTCAGCCCCGTATTCCCAGGAAAGGTCTCACGGCTCCTCCCTGCCTCTCGGACTGCATCAGGGGCCCACCCTGGAACCAATCACCATAGCAGGAACACAGGTGCTAACCGGTCGAGGCCGAGCACAGATGGACTCCAAGTTCGGGCAGGAAGTCCCAAACAGAAAGTGAGGCGCTGGGCTCAGAGCCGGGGGCTGGCAAACGCAGATGCCCTGAAAAGCCCACCCCTTTGGCCTCCCAGCTTTATACACACTTTCCTCCCTCTGCAAACTCCCAAACATGCTCACACATCAATCGAAAGCATCAAAGCCAAGCATCACTGAGCCCAAGCCTCGGCTCTTTGGCGGCCGTGAAATGTGGGTATAACTCTTCATGCTGTAAGTCACTCTCCATACCTAATGTCCACGGTAGAAAGAGGCAGAGAACAGCCACAATAATCCCCATCACATTCGTACCCTTGGGTGCTTTCTGATGAGATCAACTTCAGGTTCAGCTTGTCTCTTGCTGTGGGATCGCAAGGACAACAGAAAGAGGTGCCCGCTGCTGTCCGAACTCCTTATTTTTCCTTCTAAGACCTTGGATCATATGGCAGGCGGACCGTCCAGCGCCTTCACCACCACCAGACGGCAAGAAGTACCATCTCTGGGCTACGGCAGGGGCACCCCCACCTCTCCCCATCACTCAGCCAGCTCCACATTCGGGGCTTCCCCTTTCTAACACCACACTCCCGGCCCCGGTTTCTGCACAGGCCGTTAAGTGGTGAGTGAGAGAAACCCCAACCTAAACCAGTTTATGCAGAAAGGGATTCACAGACTCACATAACCCAAAAACCCCAGCATAAGCCTAGTGCCTCTCTCCCCTGGTCCCTTGAACCTTTTGGCTAGGATCGGTTTGCGACAGAGATGACATCACAGAGTAACTATCGCCTCTTCAGCAGCATCCATCCGTGTGTGTGCACGAATTCAGCTCTAAAATCAATGCCTAGACAGGATTAAACATGCCAGGACTTCATTAGGGGAAGTGCCTGAGATAGAGAATGGGGAGAGGTCTGGGCAAGAACCCGGGGGCAGGAGAGGGAGAGGGAAGTGCCGAGTGGAAGCATCCCTGACGCCATCAGTCTGAGGAAGCTGAGCAGCACTGTTGGGGACCCTCTGTCCCGTCGGCCATCCATCAGAGGACATCAGGAAGGCGCCTGCCTCAGTATCCCTGCAAAGCCCAGCCCCTACTGGGAGCATCCTTTGGGAAGTGTGTGTTCTTGTAACATGGCAACGGCTTGCAAAGCTTGGCAGCTCCGGGTAGGGGTGGGGCGTCTGGGTGGCTCTGTCCGTTGAGCATCCGACTTCGGCTCAGGTCACGATCTCGCGGTTCGTGGGTTCGAGCCCCGCATCGGGCTCTGCGCTGACGGCTTGGAGCCTGGAGCCTGCTTCGGATTCTGTGTCTCCCTCTCTCTCTGCCCCTCCCCCACTTGTGTTCACTCTCTCTCTCTCAAAAATAATTAAAAACTACATTTTTTAAAAAGCTTGGCAGCTGGGGTCTTGGGTCACTTACACACCCATACTTGGAGGTCTGCAAGGCGTATCCTCGTGGCGCCCTCCCTCTCCACACAGAGGGTCTGGTGAACCCATCTGTGTGGCAGGAAAACTCAGAAAAGGGAGGTAAAGAGGGTGACCACAGCTCCTGTCACTGGGGCTGGCCCACAGGTGACCGCCGATACTCGTCCCCTCCTCCCTCTGCCATCAGAAAGTCCCCTCACACCTTTTTCAGGAATTTGGGGCTCAGCTGGTGGTTTGACCCAAACCACATCCCGAGATAGCTTTTGCTATTTCGCACCTTGACCGTCATGCCTGTCACTGTCTGGGGTTGCTGCGTGCGTCTGTTCACAGGTGCAGGGGCGCAAGGGCTCCTGAGGCGGTCGGGGCTCCTCACATACCCTCCCCGCCCCGCTGTGTCAAAGCGGCCCTGCCCCCTCTGCTAACCAGGGTCAACAACACCATCAGGGTGGAGGCCCCACTCATCACCTACTCGTCCTGGGCAAATGAGGAGACCAACGCACCTGGACAGCGGCTGTCATGGGTAGGCCAATGGGACCTTTGCCGTTCCCCCTGGGAAAAGTGTGCTCCCCTTTAGGGACCAGGACCTCCAACCCTGGGGGCCCCGAGTCGCAAGGACAGGAAGACAAAACCACTCAGTGGCAGGCAAGGCCTCTTCTGCTGCCTCGGATCCCAGACGGCTTACCCTTCCTTGGGGACACAGCATCATAGGGGGCCTCGGATTTAACGGGGTGCCCCCGCCCCCGTCGCGTTAGCCTGCTTCCCTCCAGCTGGCACTCCGCTTGCACCGTCAGAAAGCCGTTTCCACACTCTGTGAGGCTGGCGGCCTCCGGGTCATGCAGTATGCACATGACCCGTGGGTCCCCTGGTCATGGGCCGGTGTGTCAGCTCTTCCCCTGCACCATGTGCCGGAGGGCCACATACTCTGTAAGCCTCCAGACGATGCTTCTTGCTGAGTAGCCATCTATCCCAGAATGGAGGGGGGACGACAGAGTCACCTCACTACCAAGTGGTCCGTCGGTCTCCTCGCGGAAGAGAGACGAACGGGGGCTCCGCGCTCACGCTTGCTGCACTCAGAGGCACATGACCTCAAAATTCGTGTGCTCATGTGGGGTGGCCAGTCGTGAAGACCGGCTAACGCCACCCGGATGAACCATTTTGTTCTCCTGGCCGGCCGTCATCCTTCCCCGGCGGACGCGCACTCGTCGGCATTAACGTGTCATGCAGAAATCCTCACGCTTGTGCCCGCTCCCACCTCTCTACCCACAGGCCTCCACCCAGAACCCCTGTCTCCAGTCATCCCGCCCTTTCGTGTCTAGACCTCTGGCCAGATGGCCCGTCAACAGCCACCACCCACACTGCCTCACCTCAGGTCACTTCTCCTTCCACACAAAGTGGCTGGCTGGGACGCTGCCCACAGCACCACCCACTGGGAAGATGCTCCCTGTCCGCTGTCTTCCCAGGTCACTTCTGGATGCGGCTGTTAGGCAGGTGCATCCGTTTCCAATTCGCACCTGTACTGAGCTGACCGTTCCTTTAACCAAGCTCTGGCATTTTCTTCCTCTTCCAGCTGGTTGTAGAGAAACTTCCACAAGGCAAAGGGGAGAGGCTTGGAACATGGGTGACATGGGGGTCTGAACCACCTGCTCGTGGAGCCCGCTCACGCCTCTGGTCCTGCTCAGGCTTACCCGTGGATATGTTTCCACCTGACGGCGGACTGTGATGGGCTCATCCAACTTTACGACTTGGTGGGTCTGACAGACCCAGCATGGAGTGAGTGGCTCCAGACGCACAGCCACGTGGTGCCTGTGGTCGATTGTGTGGCCTCCACTAGGGCCCAGATGAACACACATCTGGCCCAAGTGGGAAGGCCGCCTGCATGTCTATCTGGACCCGCTGCAGCCCCGCCCAAAGCTGGCAGCTTCTGCCACGGCTCGGAATCAGCCATCAGTTTAGTCCAGGCCGCGAAGAGACACTCTGGCAGTGAGTATGCCCTATCCCCCGGGTTCCTTGCCCAGGTGTCCCACAAAAGTGCCCCGAGCTCAGTGAAGTCCTGCTTATCCAGCCTCTCATTCTGGCTCTGCTGGTCAAGCACCCTCAAAATCCATCTCAGGATGGCTCTTCTCAGCACCTGCTGGAGTTTTTACAATTCCTGGGTGTGCAGTCTCTTTCCTTCTTTATCAAGTCCAGCACATCTCCTGCCAGGTTATGCTGGGATTTAACCCGAGTTATTGGCCCGGCAGCCAGGAGAGGTGAGGGTGGCTCCCGAGGGGGCACGGGCTGCCTCGCAGGGTAGCGGCAAGCCCCCACCGCCGCATCTCCAGAGGGTCAAACGCCCAGATGTTTCCCTCCATTTTCAAGGCCTCGGGTTTCTCACCCTGGGGCCCGTGGGTTCCCATGACTGATCTTGGCTGAGCAGCAAATGTCCCTGGAGCTCCGTGACTCCCACAATCAACCAGGTCTGCAGCCTGCCACTCAGGGGTGTCTGTCCTTCCCCTGCACCAGGCAGGTGCCTCTTCGTAAGCTGCCTTTGAAGAGCTCTGCCTCACCGTCAGCCATTACCTGTTAACAGCCCCAGATTTCTCCTTGTCCCTCTGCAGGCCAATACAATCTAGCAGTAACCGGCCAGTTCTGCTGTCTCTATGAGCATGGCTCCCTCATGTTTTTCAAATGCGTGCATCATCGCACCTGCTGCAGCATCCCCTCCGCTGGGACCACACGCTCCGGGTGACGTCATTAGCAATGGTGCTGCCACCTTGTGCCGGGGACTTTGCACACCCCAACCACCCATCAGCCCCAATACAAACTCCGGACTCCAAAGGTTCCTGTGAGCGTCCCTGTTGGGTGATGGTCTGTGGGGATTATCACACATTGAGCCCAGGAGGAGGTAATGCCATCCGGGAGGCCACAGTGACAGTGTAACCAGAAACCCCATACTCCAAGGCTCCTGGATTCTGCCTTGTGCGTCTCTTCCATTGGCTCACTTTGATTTGTATCCTTTTGCTGCATTAAAGCTGTGAAGATAAGCAAGACACTTTCTTGAGTTCTCTGAGTCATTCCAGAGAGTTACCGAAACTGAGGGTGGTCACAGGACCTCTGAGTTTGCAGCCGGCTGATCTGAAGTGTGCCCGCAGCGGAGACCAGCACGGTGGCCGAACCCGCTGTCCCTTCCAAAGGTGGAAGAAGTGGCATACACACGGAGTGAAAGGGCGTTGTAGCTGAGGGGGAAGAAAGGAATGGGTTATGCGGTGAGGGAACCCTAGCATTCCACTTATCCAGCGTTACGTTAATATCTCAGGAGAGGCTTGGAGGGAGTGGTATGGTCTCCTAGCTCGATTATACCCGATGGGCAAAGCCAAGCCCTCTCCTGCCTCTGGAACCTGCCAAGGTGGAACGGAAGCTGCCAACCCGAGTGGGCCAACCTGGGAGACGTTTAGTCCTGCAACACACAATGGGCTGGGCAAGGTGTCAGTGACAGCGTGGGACCCAGCCTTATCAGCCGGGCCTCACCCACCCGCTGGACACGCTGTAGCACCCGCACCGTGGGTGGGTTTCCACGTGGCATCGACGGCCCTGCGGGTGGCAACGCTGACTTACAGCCTCCTCGGGATGGAGGAAAACAGCCGGGCTGAGCAACAGCTGAATCTGGCTAACCGCTAGCTCATTTCTGTGCTTCACAGCTCTGCACAAGCGTATCTTGAGGTACAAACGGCGGCAGATCAGGGGGTGAGAGAAGTAAGTCTACACGCAGATGCCCAAACATGACTGCTCCGGGGGCTAGAATTCGGCTTACCTAAGGGCAGAGCCCTCAGTGCCTGGGAAGTGAGCTCTAGGCCCCTGGAATGTCCTGACAGGACTGGCTTGGCCTGGGGCCGTGGGGCACTGGACAGTCTAACAATGTGACTCATAATGGGAGCTTTGGGGCAGGCCAGATGGCTCTGACCTCCAGGAAGGACTGGACACCAAAGGTCAGCTGTGCTGTCAGTATGACCAAGCTCCAAAAAAGTGCTGGACACCAACAGCTTCCTGGTTGGGAACACCCTGTGTGCGAACTGTCACCCATCACACCAGGAGAGGCACCCCTCCTGGGGATACGGACCCCTCCTACCCTATGCATCATTCCCCTTGGATGATTCTACCTCGTTCCCCTTTTTTGTAACAAGGCTATCATCCTGGACTTGGCACTTCCCTGAGTTGTTCAGGTGAATTAACGAACCTGAGGGTGGTCACGGGAACCCCCAAGTCTGTGTCCAGCATCCTAAGCGAGAGCAGTCTTGTAGAGACAGTCCCTCCAACTACAGCTTGCTCCTCGCACTTGCTCCTTAAACTCCTCGCAGACGTGGAATTCTAGAATCGCTGAACCTTAAAACCTCTAAAGTCAGAAGGAAATCTTGCTCTCCGAGACCCTCCGGGGGAGCCAGGCACCAAGTCAGATCCTGTGGGCGGGTCGCACAGCAGCCCCACGAGGGAAAAAGTGCGGCACTCCCGTCCACTGATGACGCAACTGCAGCCCAGAGGGGTGATGTCACTTCGAGGGTGCACAGGGAGTCTCCCTTGAGCTGGGGGAAGAAGACATAACCGTGTAGGACAGGGCCAGCAGCCACCAGCCAGATGCTGCCCTAGCCCCTGTGGTGTCCCTAACCTGCCTGTTGAGTGGGGGCCTGGCACCTGCTGGTCCCCACCTGCTAAGTGACTATGCCTGACACGGCCACTAGCCCTGGTTTCCCTTGAGGACGGAGCCAGTGAGGGGGGCAGGGAGGGGAGGAAAGGCTATGAGACAATGAGGCCTCCCCGGCAGGCTTACAGCAACAAGCTTTGAGGCCGGCTCATGCCACTGTTGAAAACGTTTAAATAATCACCGCATCCTACATTGGAAGATTTTACATCAAAATGTGGTCTGGGAGCTTGTCTTGAAGAATGAGGACATCTGGCCGTGCGGTGGGGGTTCCCAGGTGGCAGCATGGCTGGAGCCGTGTGGCACACGCGTTCGCACACACACACACAGACATGTGCACTGCTGTTCCGTGGCACAAGCCTTCCTTCCACTGCCAGGCACAGAGCACTGTGATTCTGTCTCTGCTGTTTCAATGCCGGCTGCCACCCACCTGCCACCCACCACATCTCGTTCAAGGCCCCTGGAGTCACACACTGCCTCCATCTGAAATCCGCTGGCTTAGAGAAAGAGCCAAGGGGGGCAGCAAAGGTGCATGTGGGGGACTCAGACCTGGGCCCAAACGCCCGGGTGGCCTTGGGCCTGTCTCTTCCCTTCTCAGCCCTCCTCCTCTGCCCCAGCCTCAAGGCCCCAGAAACCTACATGGGAGAAAAAAGATGAATTCTCATCTTGGGGTTCCTGTCCACATCCTCTGTCTGACCTGATGCTTTCAGGCCCCCGTGACCAGGACCAGTCCTGGAGTCTCTAGACGATATCCCGAGTGACAAACCAGCAGAGGTCCACATTTGGGGAAGGAGGAGGAAGAAAAGGAAGAGTAGAAAAATAAGAAGGATCCCAAAGCTGGCATGCATTTATACTGCGATCCCTTCACCCCTAAGGGAGCTCCTGGTTCGGGGCAAACCCCCTGAGCGAGGCCTCAAGGAAGGTCCTGATCAACAGACGCATGGGTCAGGCTGGGAAACCCTGAAACACGCAGATACGGTCGTCAAACGCAAACACTTTACAAAATAAGTAAACGTTTTTCTTTTTTCAGTTTATAACCCTTTGTTACTATTTGAATATATTTTTTTGCAATGTGCACGTACTACAATTCAACAAAACACTTAACATGGTTTTTTTTTTTTTTTTTTTTAAAGTAAAGAGCAAATCACAGTGGAATATGAAATGGAATATCAACTTTGGGGACAGGTCACCCAGCGAAGTCCAAACACCCCGTCGTGGCCGCTGTGTTTCCTCTTCAGTCACTGTTCGGCCTTTGGCCCTCTGACTCCACCCACAGAGCACCTACAGTGACCCTGAACTGCCCTCAAAGCTTCCTCCCTCGGGTTGGGGCACGGGAGAGGCCCAGGAATCCAGTAGGAATCGAGTCAGCAAAATTAAGTTAATTTACAGTTATAGTAAAAACACCACCGTCACCCGGCCCCACACATGCGGTGTTCAGCAACCACGGAAAGGTGTGCACCGGCAGGGGGCGCACGGGTTGGTGCAGGGACACAGCAGGAGGATCCTGGGGTTCCGTGGCCCCCGCGGGGCGCTCAGGCGGGCACAGGCGGGCAGGCGTCTCACAGGGCAAAGGTGGTAAAGAAGATGTGCATCTTGGCCAGGAAGGTGGTGACGGAGCCCTGACGCCAGAGCTTCATCTCCACGTCCAGGGCGAAGTCCCGGGGCTCACGCACCAAGCGCTGCAGGTAGACGACGCCCGTGAAAGCGTTGAGCGGGCGCGTGCCAAAGTAGCCCTCCTCGTTGCCCTTGGTGATGGTCAGGGAGATGGTGTCGCCCGCGAAGACGGGCACCGGGCTGATGCGGAAGATGTGTGCCGGCACGAGCAGGCCCGTCTGGAAGTTCAGCTGGTAGTACGTGATGCGTGCCGGCGAGTTCTGGCACTCCAGGAAGTCACGGCATGTGGTGCGCTCGCACTTCCTGTGGGATGCACGGGGGCTCGGTCAGCGGGCCCGGGGGCTCGTGTGCGTCCGCGCCTTCCCGCCCCTGACGTCCGACCGTCCGCGACACGGCGCAGGCCTCAGACGCAGGCTTGAGGGCCGGCCAGCCCTGGCGTACCGAGTCACCTTACCTCTCTGGGCCTCAGTTTCCTCATCTGTAAGACGGGCTACTAGCCCGTGGTCTCGCCAGCTGGCTGGGCTGAGTTAATAAACGCGCAGGGCTTCGCGATCAGCCTGGCACCGTGTGTTAGCAGCCCTCGGTCATGCGTGTGTCCCCCACTCGCCTTCTTCCTCCCTCCCTTCATTCTTACCCACCTTCGTCCGCCTTGTTTGCACTCGCATGCTTGCCATTTGCACAGATTCCCCAGGCACAGCGTTTTGATGGTTTTAATCATTTTCCAAATTCCTTTTCTTCTGTAACTGACTCTCCGTTGGAGCCATTTCCTCTCCTCACTCCGAACGGCCTGCCCTTTTCCAGGGGAAGCCTCTCCGCAGACCGGGGCCAACGGCCCGCGTGGGGCTCCACCTCACCCCCGCCTGAGGAAGCCTGGAGGCTCGGCCAAGCCACGAAACAGTGACAATGGGGGGTGAGCCTCCACCAAAGCCACCAGGGGCCTCGATTTCTGAGCACAGCACCCCTCTGTCCCTTCCTGACTCTCGGAGCCACTAAATCACTGTCTACAAGCTCACTGCTTCCAAAACGGACACTGCTCAGGCGCCAGGCCCCAGCAAGCAGCTGTACAGGATCCTTTGAGCAGAGGTCCCCAACCGGTGAAGCGCGACAGGCACCACGACAACCACCACGTCACCAGCCACAAGGGACTGAGGCTGCAACTCACCCCTGTCTTTCCTCATCTCATACGCGTGCCTGCCCCCAGGTGGCGCTGCTCTCATCCCCACGTTGCAGACGGGGCCACCAAGACCCACAGAAGGGAGGCTACCTGTCCAGGCCGCCCCAGCCACACTCTCCTAAATGTCCCAGCGCGCATGCACGTGGATGCTACGGTGTATATGGTGCTGAAAAACGGCAAACTGCCAGCAGGGCAGCCAGGAATCATGAACGCATCCATACTGCTCGTGGCGTGCCACACGCACAGACGTGAGACAGCTAAGAGGGAGAAACTTGTGCCAGGCTAAGAGGGAAGGTGGACACGCTCAGCAGCCATGAGATTTGGCTGCAAGGCGGGGGGGAGGGGCAAGAACTTTGGCCTTGCCCACTTGTTGTTGACCTACTTTTTTTAAATGTGTATTCATTTTTGAGAGAGCAAGCACAAACAGAGAAGGCGCGGGGGGGGGGGGGGGGGGGGGGGGGGTCGGGGAGAGAGGATCTGAAGTGGACTCTGAGCCTGTCAACATGGGGCTTGAACCCACAGACTGTGAGATCATGACCTGAGCCGAAGTTGGACACTCAACCAACTGAGCCACCCAGGCACCCCTGTTGTTAAGATAGTTTTAAAAGCGGATGTCACATTTGCAATTCTCAAAATGTACATCTGGAAAATACCTTACAAAGTAAAATAAAGTGGGAAACAACTGAATTTTAGGAAAAACAAAAGCACTGTATGAGAACGTATGTTTAGTAAAGAAAGGACAAGAAAGGGGAGCCTGGGTGGCTCAGGCGGTTAAGCATCCAACTTCAGCTCAGGTCATGATCTCGCAGTTCATGAGTTCGAGCCCCACGTCAGGCTCTGTACTGACAGCTCAGAGCCTGAAGCTGCTTCAGATCTATGTCTCCCTCACTCTCTGCCCCTTCCCTGCTCATACACACTCTCTCTCTCTCTCAAATATAAGTAAAACGTTAAAATTAAAAAAAAAAAAAAGGGGGGGGGACAGGAAGTATGGCAAAATGCCAAGAAGTTATCAACAAGAAGTGTGGTCACTGGTCCGTAAGATGGTCCCGGGTGTCCCGCCTCCTGATGGTCATGCCTTGCGTGGTCCCTCCTCAGGGTACCCCACCTCTCACAGTGGCGAGCTGTGTGGCCAGCGGCAGAAGGGATGGTATGTCACTTCTAACATTAGATTAGGTTACAAAGGGCTGTCACCTGCTCTCCTGATGACCCGTGCCAAGGGAGGCCACATCACAAGCAGCCTCATGGAGAGGCCCACGCAGGGAGGAGCTGAGGCTGCTGCCCACAGCCACGTGAGCGAGCAGCAGGGTCCTGCAGCCCCAGTCAAGCCTTCAGATGACGCGGCTCCACGAGACTTTGAGCTGCAACCACCCAGCTAAGCTGCTGCCAGCTTCCTGACCCTAACAGCCATTTGTCTGTAAAGAGGCTGAGTGTTGGGATAATGCATTACACAATAGCAACTCGTGTGTGTGTGTGTGTGTGTGTGTGTGCGCGCGCGCGCACGCACGCAGGAGCAGAGATTTTCCGTGAGTTTTCCGTGAGTTTTCTTCCCTTTGCTCTCCACACCCTGAGCAAGGTGCTTCTAACTTGTACCACGTGTGGTCAGTTAGACCACAGACCCAGTGGCCGGGGCCTGTGAGGAGCAGGAGGGGCGGAGGCAGGCACCACGGCCTCTCCCCCGGACAGCACGAGACGGGTGCGGGGGTCCCGGGCCTGGGGCCGGGGGAGGGGGGGCACTCACGTTTCGGAGACGCGGACGTAGTTCGGAGGGCACTCGAAGCGCAGGCAGCGGAAGCCGCCCCGGATGTTATAGCAGGTCTCGGCCTCAGAGCAGTTGTGGGTGCCCAGCGCACACTCGTCCAGGTCTGGGGGGTGGGGGAGAGGAGGGTGAAGAGTGGGGTCCCCCGGCCGGGGGCAGGAGTCCACACCACCCTGGCCCACGCTGCAGGCCCGGGTCTCAGGGCAGCTCGTCCCAACGGTAAGCACACAGCTCCCAGACCACCCTATGCCACACGTACCCGCCCAGGGGCCGAGGACCCTGCTCTAAAAACAATCATTTGTGTCTCCTGAGGGCTTCCCATACTCCCGGAATAAGAACCTAGTCCCTTCATGGACACCACAGGCCCCTCTGGCCCTTCTGCGTCAGAGCTTCTCTCCTTCTCCTTAGGCTGCAGCCCTATGGGACTAGTCTGGGCCGCTCCAACACCCTGACCCCTATCCCACCGCAGGGGCTTTGCATATGCCGTTCCCACTACTGGAACTTTCCCCACATCTTCCCATGGCTGGCTCCTTCTCATCTCTTGGGTCTCAGCTCAGGGCTACCCCCTGCAGGATACCCTCCCCGTCCACCCTATAGTGGTCCCCTCCCATTTCATTCTCCTTCTACTTCCTGTCCTGCTCTGAAACACACTACTTAGTATGTCCTGTGTCCAGCCTTCCCCTCCTCAGTGTGAGCTCCAGAAGGCCAGGGGTGTGTGTCCCTCTTGGTCCTGTGGTGTCCCCAGCATCCAGCAGGGTGCCTGGCACACAGCAGGTGCTCCACACACACGGCCAGATGGAAGTGAGGGACCCATCCCTTGTAAATACAGACTCAAAGATGCACGGCGACGAATGCCCTCCGCACACTGCACAGACGTGCTCACACTCCCTGCGTGCACACACACAAACAGGCAGATGGCTGAGCACACCCATATGCTCACGCATACCCACACAGATACACAGAATCACAGCCACAGGCATACGAGGAGGGCCCTTTCTGGATGCTGAAATACACACACGCACACACACACGCACACACGTATGGATACGTATCTGACAAACGCTCAGAGAAGCACCCATGGGTGTGTGTGTGCACGCATGTTGCACAGGCAACCTGTAAGTCAAGTAGGATAAAATAAAGGGGTTCCAGAGACCCCGTCCGTGAAGACCAGCTGCTCAGCTCAGACAGCGTGGCCCCCGGGGGCCCCACAAGGGCTGCCCCTGGGGTGAAGGGAGCAGAGTTCCTGTCAGGAGCTTCCCTGGGAATCTTCTGGTTTCTTTCTCCAATCCTCCACACTGATCCAGTTTAGGGGTTTCTCCTCACTCAATCCTCATGCCAGGCCTGTGGGGTGAGGGTCGTGGGCCTCCCCAGACACAGGAGGGGCACAGCCTTGCTCAAGGTCGCACAGCAGTCAGCAGGCAGCTGGGGCTGGAAGCCAGGGGTCCAATTGCGATGCCACGTGGTGGCAGTTACAACAGCAGCCAAGCTGCATCCCGAGTCTGCCACCTGGCGTCCATCCAATGCGTGAGGCCCTGCTGCACTCACTCACTTGTCCCCACAACCCCACGAGGCAAGAACGGTGTCACTTCCCACCCTCACGTGTGCTCAGGGTTCAGGGCTCGAACCCCCAACCCATCCCAGACTCCAGGCTGTGGGCCACCACCCCCTGTGGCGACAGATCAGCTGACATTCATTCACCTCTCCAAGCCTCCCTCCCTTTCCTCCTATGCAAACTGGGTCACGATCCCCATTTCCCAGGGTGGCGCAAAGGCGAGTGGGAGAAAACAGGGCAGGAGTCAGTGGCACCAGGATGGGCGCGGTTGTCGTCCTGATGGTTCATTAACTGAATCCACATGAAAGGAGGGCCTTCTGCTCTTCCCCCTTTGGCCCCAGCTATGCTTGGGCGGCCCACAATGGGAGCAAGAAGTCCTGACCCGAGCTTGGGCAGGGGTGTGGCGGGAAGCAGGAGGGAGCTGCTTCTTGCTGTCTGCCCACCCAGTGCTGATGGAGATGCCTACAAGTGAGCAGGAGGAGCGCCAAGGGTCAGCACCACTGCAGCCTGGCCTCACCACGCTCACAGGAAGCTACCAAGGACTTCCCTGTGAGCCTGGGGTCGCCACCCCTCAGTGCTTCCAGGCCCCTCGTATCTGCGGGGCCCTTGACCCTGGAGCCTCTCTCGGAGAGGTCAGGCCAAAGGGAGAGCTGGACAAGGCCATATACCCAGGGGGTGTATGTACACACACACACACACACACACACACACACACACACACATGTATCTATATTGGCATAACGAGACTGGAAAAAATGCATCTAAGTATCAGGAGTAGTTGCCTCTCCATTCAGGTGAATGGTTGAACGTTCAGTAAGCACCTACTGTGTGCCGGGCACTGCCCTACATGCCAATGAACGAGTCACAGCCCTTCCTTCACAGAGCACGTTTCTAAAACATGCTGCCAAGTCTCAATTCCTTCACATTTTTCTGTCCTTTTTTTTTTTTTTTTTTGACCACTGAAGAGAGGCAGGATTTACTGTGACATATTAACCAGCAGGTTCTGTTCTCCGCTGGCTGTGCTCCCATCCTCCCGCTGGAGCCGTGAGACCTCGGTGGTTGGCCTGAGACACAACAGGACCAGGGAGCACAAAGAGGGTCACCCCTTAGATCTGAAGGTCAGCGGGCTATAGACGTGGACACTGGTGATTCAGGAAGTGGACATAACCAGGCAGAACCACCAACCCATGCTCTGTCCCTGTCCAGCCTGTGACAGCACGGAGACTTTTCCAGCAAGAGAATCTGGAGGGGAAGCAAAGGCTATCACATGTGCAGCGGGGCCCCCGTCTCACCTGACCTCCTGATGGAGGCTACAGATGTAGCAGGGACAGAAGAGAGGTGACCCGTGCCCTCCACCTTGCCCAGGTGGCTTGCCAGGCCTAGCTTTGGTGGCTTCAGGAAGTCCCAATGGAACCGAACTTATAATCGTGACTTCCCAACTTAGAAGGAAGATTAGAGGTCACAGAACCTGGTCCCCATCCACGGAAGTAGCTGCAAACTGCAAAAGCAGGTGACTGCCCACCTAGTCTGTACATCCCCAGTGACGGGAAGTCCCCCCCTCCCCAGTTCCGTGTGGCCCTACCCAGCTCTGCATAGCTCCGGCTGGGACAGTGTCTTTCTGCATGCAAGCTTAGTAGACGCAGCTGCCTGCGGATGGACATTACAACCCCTGAGCTACAACCCTGAGGCTCTTTCCAGGTTCCTCACCCGCCTTTTAGGACCACCACTCAGGATGCCTGTCCCTGCCCCAGGAGAGGGCCCAGAGCTCAGCCCAAGCCTGGAAGACTAGCCCGAGCTGAGTCGAACAGAAGAAGACTGTCTCCTTCCTCATCCCGGGCACAGACCTCAGTTAACGTGGCCACCAGCGGCATTGGCCATTCCCCGTTTATGCACTAGATGTCGTAGCTCCAATCGCACAGCAAGCTGTGTAAGGCTTTCTGGGCCTGCTCAGAGCCTGCCCGAGGCACTGGTGGGGCAGGGACCCCTTGCTTACCCTTGCAGGACCTCCCATTGGCCGTCATGGCGTAGCCGTGCTCCGGGCATGCACACTGGTAGCTCCCTGGCACGTTGATACAGCGGAAGGTACAGAGGATGCCGGCTCCCTGAGCACACTCGTCAATGTCTGTCAGAGAGAGGGTCAGCCCCTCGTGAAGCCCCTGTACCCGCAGGGCCCAGCTACTGACAGTCATTCTGGCCCTGCCACAGCCCCGGAGCCCAGGGGCCCATTTTACCAATGAGGACAACAGGGCACAGAGAGGGGAAAGAGTTGCCAAAACCCACACCGCAAAACGGGACTCCCATTCCAGTGCTCACTCCCTGGGGCTGCCCCATCGTTGCTGCTATCGGCGCAGGGCCAAGAAGTTACGAGGCACAGGCCTGGACAAGGTCTGTTAGCGCAGCCTCCGTCTCGCCGAGGCCAGGACCGTCGCCGCCACTTTATGGCGGAGAAGCCCGAGGTCAGGGCTGGGGAGCTCCCGCCCCGGGTCACGCAGCTGAGCAGATGGCAGGGCTCAGAGTCCAGCTCTGATGTGACGCTAAAGCCTGTGTATATCCCGCGTGTCCCTGCCCGGCACGGAGCCTCTGGGGGACCGCAGGGGAAGGCGTGCCAGTGGGTCAGGGCGACCCCGGGCAGGGGAGGGGTACCTGTGCAGGTGTGCCCATCCTCGGCCAGCTGGTAGCCTTGACGACAATAGCACTGATAGGAGCCATAGGTGTTGGTGCACTCCTGGCTGCAGCGCCGGGTCTCACACTCGTTCACGTCTGCAGGGAGACCGGCCTGTGGTCGAGGCACAGTCTTCCCGGCCCAGCAGTGCGGGCCAGGGCCCCAGCTGACCTGGAGCCTTAGCTTGGGAAGCCACTCGTTCCAGCCCCTCTCAGGGGCCAGTGGGGAACCAGAGACCCCGGAAAGGGCAAGGAGCCCACCGGGGGAATGCAGCCGAGGCAGGGGCGGGGCTGGGGCTTGCTGGCAGAGTCTCAGCCTGCTGCCTGGAGGAGGCAGCTACAGAAAGATGGGGCTCAGGTCTCCCGGGCGGGGAGTTAGATGCCGCCCTATGGAGAGCCTGTAGCGCCTGGGAGAGACGGCTCTGGGAAGTATCATCTACGCGCCAACCCCTCGAGGGCTGGGGCCTCGCCTGCCTGCCCTGATCCCCAGGCCTGCCCCTGCATGGGGCTGGGGGGAAGGGTAAGAGCTGCACGTATGGGCGTATGGGCCAAACGATGTGGCAGCCGACGAACGAGAGGTCAATTCGTGGCTCCACTTGAACATCTGCACCCTGAGCTCCTTGAGGGCAGGGACGTGGGTTTCCCTCATCCAACCAGGAACTGCTGAGCTCCTACAACATCCCGGGTCTGTGCTGAACTTGGGGACTTAGCCGGGAACAAGATGGACAAAACCTCCACTTTGCGGAGCTCATGCTCACACGTGTGCTGGTAAAGAAGGGGGAGGGGTCAACTAAATGAGTAAAATAACCAGTATGTCAGGAGAGGCAAATGTTTCGGGGAAAGAGCAGAGAAAGAGACAGGGAGTGTGTCTGGGAGGGCTGAAGCTCTGCAGGCGTGTGGGCATCTGGGGGAAGTGTTCCAGGTAGAAGGCACAGTAAGAGCAAAGACCCTGGGGTGAGCGTCTGCCTGGTGCCCTCAAGGGACAGCAGCAAGGAAGCCAGCATGGTCAGAGCAGAGTGAGCCAGGGGAGGGGAGCAGGAGAAGTCAGTCATGTGGAGCCTGGTCACACTTCCCTGCCCCTGGGCTGGCCCTGTCCCACGGGAGGGCCAGCCCAGGGGTCTCAAAAGGCTCTCCTGCCCAGGAGGGAGGTAAGAGCCCCTAAAATGGGAAGGGCTGGAGAAGACGGTGCCAGTTAACCATGGCTGGAGACCCACATCCCCTTCCCTCGCCGACCCCCTCACCCCTCCACTGAGCCACCTCGGGACTTCCCTCCGTCCCAGTCCTGCCAGGCCTGGTCCGACCATGCCGCAAACACACATGGGAACAGCCTGACAGTCCACACATGTAAGAACTTGGCCTCAGATACCAGCCCATGGGCAGGGTCCAGCCCGTTCACATGCTTGGCTTAACTCACAGTGTGTCTTTTGAAAGTTTAAATCCGGGGCGCCTGGTTGGCTGAGTCGGTTAAGTGTCTGACTTCAGCTCAGGTCATGATCTCATAGCTTGTGGGTTTGAGTCCCACATCGGGCTCTGTGCTGACAGCTCAGAGCCTGGAGCCTGCTTCAGATTCTATGTCTCCCCCTCTCTCTGCCCCTCCCCTGCTCGTTCTCTCTCTCTCTCAAAAATAAACATTAAAAAAATAATAAATTTAAAAAATAAGTTTAAATCCATTGTAACATGTAAAAACCCAGCAGATTTTACACAGATACCTAAATGTCTAGCATCTGGAAAACCAGGAAGATTGGGTCGCCCCGGACTGGTGCTGCTGGGTGGCACCGTCCACAGGTGCCGTGCGGCTGCTGCTATTTGGTGGCTGCTGGGCTCTCCAGGTGGCCAGGAACCCTACCTCATGTTTCACTCACTTCTGTTCCTTGCCTGGACCCCCAGGCTGTGCGGTCACGACCAGGATCAGAACCCACGAAGGGGCAGAGGCTGGGCTGCCACCTGGGTCTGAAAGGAGCTGCCGTCCGGGGGTACGGACGCCTCAGAAACCCACCCCTCTGGTCCGAGATGGCCGGGCCCTGGGCCCTCCAGGAGGGCCCATGGCAGGAAAGAGCTGGACCAGCTGAGGCCAGGGTGCGTTTGCAGAAGTAGGGAAGTGGCATGAGGTAGGGACGGGGTCTGTGAAGCTATGAGGCCAGGGCCCGGGCGAGATGGCTTTCCATGGTGGCTGCGCATCTGTGCGGGGTCGGAGGTCGGGGCCAGTGGTACCTTCACAGCGCTTGCCATCAGCAGCCAGCAGGAAACCGGAGGCGCAGGAACAGCGGTAGGAGCCCAGGGTGTTCTCACACGTGTGCTGGCACAGGCGGCCGGGTGAGGTCCAGCACTCATTCACGTCTGCAAGCGAGCGGCGGGCAGGGGGTGGGTGGCCCGTGGCGACGGCAGGGGTGGCCCGGAGCCCGCTCCCCCCACCCCCAGGTAGAAGAGGGGGCTGGGTGAGGACAGGGACACAGACACCCAGGAGGGACAGGGAGGAACCAGGACAGGGAACGGGAGAGGCAAAAAGACCGGGGCAGACGAGAAAGGCAGCAAGGGTGTCGGAAGGAGGCTGCAGGCAGAGACAGGGATGGAGACGGACACAGCAAGGGGCGAGAAAGGAGGGTGGCAGCGACCAAGACCGAGAGAAGCAGGGAGGACAGCAGCAAGGAGGCACCGCTGGGCAGGATGGCAGCAGGCGGTCCAGCCGGGGCCGCCCAGCGTGCCGGCAGAGCAGGGCGGAGGGAGGAGGAGGCCTGAGGGCCGGGCGGGGGCAGCCGGACCCCACGCGGGGGCTCCCGGCCACCAGCGCCCACCTACCGACGCAGGCCCGGCCGAAGGCGTCCCGCTGGAAGCCAACTTTGCAGTCACAGCGGTAGGAGCCGGGGAGGTTGTGACACACCTGCCCCTCGCCGCACTGGTGCACGCCGGTCTCACACTCGTTCACGTCTGCCAGGGGAGGCGAGCAGGGCACCCTGAGGCCTCGGCTCTCCCTCTGCAAGGGCCTCCCACAGGCAGAGGAGCCCGGGAAGGCCCAGGCCGGATGGGAGGCAGGGAGGGAGGAGGTTGGCCTCACCCACACACTTGGTCCCGTCCTGGCTGGCATGGTAGCCTCGCCCACAGAGCAGCGGGTTCCTCTGGCATGTGTAGGAGCCCACGGTGTTGACGCAGCTAAAGCCTGGCCGACAGGGCTCGGACAGCGACGTACATTCGTTGATGTCTGCAGAAGCGGTGCGGGTGACGGGGGGCCTGGCACAGCTGAGTCCAGGGTCACACCGGGAGGTGGCCAGTGTGGGGCTCCAGACCAGCCCTGGATAGGGCTGCAGGGTCACATCGTCCCAGTCCCGTGTCCTATGACCCCAGGGCCTTTTCCTCCAAGAACCTCGCCCGCTGGGCGCTTCCTACATTCTCACAGTTGCCCTGATGAAGCAGCTGAAGGCAGAGGTCCCCCTACGACTTCGAGCTGAGTCCTAGGCTACCTACAGTAAGTTGTGCCCCTGCTCTGCATTTTTCCACCAAACCATCAAGCTCATCGTCCATCACTCCCTCACACTCTGCCCTAGCCTCACTGTTTCCTCATCATCCCATGATGCCCCAGCCCACCACAGGACCTTGGCACATGCTGCCCCCCCCCTCTGGCCAACACTGCCCTCAGATATTTTCAGGGCTGGCTTCCTCTCTTCCTCAGGTCCCTGCCCCAATGCCACCTCCAACCATTCTACGTAGATGAGCCCACCCCCCTTTTTAAGACTGTTTTCTCTACTTGCTTTATTATTTATCAAAGCACCTTTGAATAACTGCCACTTCTATAAATATGTTTGCCTATTCAGTCCCTCCTTCTCCAAAATGTCTCATTAAAGTGCCAGAACTCCCTGGGGCACCTGGGCAGCCCAGTCAGTTAAGTGTCTGACTCTTGATTTCGGCTCATGATCTTGCAGTTGTGGGATCGAGCCCTGCGTTGGGCTCCGTGCTGAGTGTGGAGTTTGCTTGGGATTCTCTTTCTCTCTCTCTCCACACCCCCAACCCCTCTCCTACTCATTCTCTCTCTCTCTCTCAAAATAAAATAAACTTAAAAGGAGTGCCAGAACTCCCTGACATCTAGAACCAGGCACATTTTCAGTGCTCCGAAAATGTTGTCAACGAACGAATCAGTGAGGAACTGTTGGCCATCGGGCAGACGCCTCCCCACCTTGCCCTGACCCCAGCTGGGTATCCCAGGGCAGATCGCAGGGACCTTCTTGTGCCCACGACCCTGCAGTGACCCCGTGACATTGCTAGGGTCACACAGTGAGGAGCTGTAAAGGCGGTGCCCCAGAAAGGCGTGTGACAGAGCCACACTCTCACACACCCCCAGTTTCTGTCCACACCCAGTGGCCGGCCTTGCACACCTGCCCGCCTTCCCACCTCTCCGTCTGCATCTTTCACCCCGCCCCACCCCCACAGGGTTGAGCACAGCCTTAGCCATGCCCGCACCAGACACCGGCAGTCCCGCGGGGGCTCTGGCGCCCTGCCTCTGGGCCAGACGCGCTCAGGAGCCCTGGGGGAGGCGAGGCTGCCAGCCAGCAGCTGTGCGGACGGAGTCGGAGAGTGTGAGATCTCAGACCCACACAAGGACAACCAGGCCACCATATGCAGGCCTTAACCCAGGAGTGCGGCACGAAATCAACCCGTCCTTTCGCCTCATCCGCCTCACTAGCATTCTCTACAAATAGAAACTGTAGCGAGTATCACATATAGCAGAGAGAGTAACATTTTGTGGCGTCTGTGTTCCGGCCTCATATAAATGTGTCTTTACCAAGTCAAGACATAAAAATATTCCCTGCGGCTAGCTAGGCTAAAAGAATCTGAGACGCACTCATGCCCACAGATGGGTAAGCAGAGGCCACAAGAGAAGGAGCTCAGCCAAGGTCAGACAGCTCAGGATAGTAAGCGTTCCGATTCCCAAGTGCCTCCTGGGGCACGGACATGTCTATTCACGGGTAGGGATGCTGAGGCTGGGAGAGGGGACGAGCAGCCAGCAGGGAGGCACACCCTCCCAGAGACCCCAATGCCCCCTCCCAGAGACCGCCCTCCCCCCCCCCCCCGCCCCTGGGCCCTGCTCACCCACGCAGTTGCCCTCGGGGTCCTGAAGGAAGCCATCCATGCAGCGCGGCCGTGCCTGGCAGTAGAAGGAGCCCTTGGTGTTCTGGCACGTGAAGCCCGCCTGGCAATTGTGTTTGCCCAGCTCACACTCGTCCACATCTGCCACGCAGAGGCGGGGTGTCAGGGTTCGGCGGGGCGGGGGCGGGGGGGGGTGCTGGCAGGCCCCTGCCCGTACTCCCCACCATGACCTTGACGACGACATCGCCACACTGACCGAGCTCCTCTGCAGTACCAGGCACTGTCCCAAGCACTCCGAGATGGATTTATTTACGCAACGCTCGCGACAAGCCTAGGAAGCAGGTGCTGTGACAAACCCCATCCTCGACAGGGGGGACTGAGGCACACACACGGTTGGAGCGCTCGGCGGCACTGGGCTGGGCCCTGCTGCACACTTCCCGGGGCCGCAGAAAGGAGCGTGAGCACTCATGCTCAAGGGCCTGCGTCCAGGCCTCTCGGGAGGCGGTGCGGCCGATGGAGCCACACCCGGACAGCTCCGAGCGGGTCACCGAGGGCTCCTCACCTCTGCACGGCACTCCACTGTTTACAAAGTGCTGGCACTGCCCTTTCCCTCACGCTCCCTGCAGCAGTCACACCAGGCCTCCTTCACAGACGAGGAAACGGAGACGGGACGCGGGAGGGCCACACACATGCTCAGCCGCGGGGCGGACCCTCGCTCAGGTTTGCCGCTGACTGCCAGACCAGTGCCTGCATATGTGTCTGTCTGTGCTCCTGCCACCTGTCCGTCCTTGCCTCCACCCACCCCCTGTCTGGTTTCCAAGGCCTCCACCACCTTGTCACAGCAGCCCAGTCTCTGGGAGGCCCTGCACGGGGTTCCAGGCACCCGGATGTGAACCAGGCACGGCCGCCTTTCAGGGACCACCACATGCCTGTGGAGGCAGCCCCTCCACAGACCAGAGTGGCTAAGAAGGAGGTGGCCAGCACCCCGAGGCGACAGAGCGGCAGCGGGCGTGGGACACGTCCAGGGGGGCGGTGCCCCTTGCCAGGCGTCGGCGTTCTCGGGTTGGGGGTGCTGGCCCTGGATCCATGTGTGCACACATGTGTGCCGAGGGGACAGGGCTCATCTCTCATCCCCCCTCCCAGCTGCCCCCCCCCCCAGCTCAGGGCCGGACACGGAGCTTGCTAAGCCCCCCCCCCCCCCCCCCCCCCCCCCCCCCCCCGAGCTCACGCCCGACTCTGGGCCACTCCTCGTCCACAGTTTCCAGGGTTTGCAACAATTACGCACCTCTGTAGGTCTTACCTCTTTGGTGACATCCTCCTGGACATTTTTAGTTACAAAAAAAACCATGCTTCCCATCACCTGTGAAACAGGCTCTCAACCCCCTCCCTAATGGGGCCTGCCAACCCCACCCCCAGCCTTCCACACTCCCAGCCTGCCTGTAACCCCGAGACTTTCCGTTCTTTGACCATGCCAAGATCTCCCCTGTCCCCAAAGGCCTCACACTCGCTGTTCCCTCTGCCTGGAGCCCCATGACTCCACGTCTGGGTTCCTCGGACATCACCTCCGTGGGAGGCCTCTCTGGACCCCCACCGAAGGGAGCACCCAGCCCACAGACACTCCTGCCCCCCCATTTGCTTGTGCAGCCTCTGTCTCCCTCATCAGGGGGTGACAGAGAAGGACACCATGCCCCAGCAGCTCAGGATGTATCTGTTCAAATGGTTCAAGGAAAATTCTCCCTCTTCTTAGGAGACTAGAATTTTCCAGTGGAAGGCACACAAGTGAGCCTTCTGTGGAGCTCTACCCCAACGTACAAACAGGGGAACAACTCCACACCAAGACACCAGCAAAGGTCACAAGCCCAGAAGCACACTCTGGCTCCCCACCACCAGCCTCAGATGCCCCCACCCTGCCCCAAACACTGGTCATCCGTGGGGGCTTCCCACAGGCAAGAAACCCAAGTGCTTGGGGCCTGCCAGAGGGAGAAGGCTCTGGGCAGGGTGAGGGTGGGGCCAGGGGCAGGGCACGGCAGGGGTGGGGTGTCCAGACTGCCCTCCTCACCTGCGCACTCGCCGTCCTGGAAGGCGTAGCCGGGCTCACAGGTGAGAGCCTTGTAGCAGTGGAAGGAGCCCACGGTGTTCACGCAGTGCTCTCCCCGGCTGCACGTGTGCAGGTCTGCCACACACTCGTTGATGTCTGCAGGGGGAGGGGCCGTCAGGTGCCATGGGGTGGCGGCAGGACCTTGCCCTGGCTCGGCCAGCCCTGCCCTCGAGGCCTCAAGGTGCTCACCACCCAGAGACTCACACGTGGTTGGTGTCCACCTGTCTGTGCATCTGTTCATTCAACAAAGATTTATCAAGCATCTGCTGTGCCAACAAGCATTGTTCCTGGCACCAGATCACATCCATCAGTGACTAAGACAGACACAGCCCTGGCGGAGCCCAACAGATAAATACACAAAGTAGGGAGGGGGGTGGTCACGAGTGCTGTGGAAAAGACAGAGCAGGGCCAAGGAAATAAGGAGTACGTAGGGGCAGCAGGGAGGTCAGGGAGGGATCGTCCGACAAGAGGGCCTTGGAGCAAGCGTCTGAAGGGGTGACAGAATGAGCCAAGCAGACATTCCTGGCAGAGAGGACAATGGACGCCAGGGCCCCGAGGAGGGAGCCTGCCAGGCAGATTGAAGGACCGGCCAGGAGGGGGTGTGGCTGCAGGGGAAAGAAAAGAAGAGAGTGTTCGGAAATGGCAGAGCAAAGTGGGAGCCACGGAGGGTTCCGGCAGAGGACTGAAATGGCCTCGCTCATTTGTAACAGGGTCCCCTGGCTGGGTGGGAATGCTCCGGGGGCGGGGGGGGAGAGTGTGGAGGCTGTTAGGACAGAAGATGGATGCTGGGGTTCAGACCACCACCCACGGAGGTGAGGAGAAGCCAGCCGTTTCTGGAAATGCAGTGAAGGTAGAACCAACTGGATCCACTGATGGATGAGACGGAGGTGAGCAAGAAAGAGGAGCTGAGAGGTGTGCAGAGCTTTCTGGCTGAGCAGCCAGACAGGCAGGGGTGCCAGGCCTGGGGATGGGGACAGCTTTGAGAACCAGGCTGGCAGGGAAGGTCAGAGCCTGTGGACACATTGCATTCGAGTGTCAAGAGGCAGCCAGGCACACACGTGAGTTCACTGAAGGGGTCTGAGCGGAGACACTAACCGGGGAGTGGTCAGTCGCTAAGGTCACCCAGGGCACAGGACACAGAAGAGGCCAAGAACCCACTTGGGATGAGCAAGTGGGAAGGGGAGAAGCCGGTGACGGTGTGCAAAGGGAGGGCAGGACACTGGAGAGTCAGCCAGAAACTGCCCCAGGCCTGGCGCTCTGGATGACGGCCGGCCGGCCCAGTGCCTGCTGCCTCCACGCTCCAGCAGGCAGGGAGGTGCCCCAGTCATTCGCTGATGCGTTCCTCCCTTCACACACAGTAACCAGCACCTATCCTGTGCCAGGTGGCCAAGCGGGGGCGTTGGCCACAGCGCCTGCCCTCAAGGGAACTGCCAGCCTGCCGTGGGGACGGGACAGGGAGGAGAGATGCTGGGGAGAAAAGCCATAGGCTCGGAGCCCTGGCCTGTCAGAGTCACTTCTCGGGGGCAGCGACAGGTGAGCTAATTCCACGAGGATGCTGGAGACCAGGTGGAAGGGGGCAGAGCAGGGCAGTGAGGGAAGAGACTCCCCCAGCCTCGCAGGTGAGCCAAATGGCACATGGGCCAGGCTGACCATGAGACTTCAGTGGGGGTGGGGAGGTGGGAAAGGGAGAGTTTGGGGCCAGCAGTTTCCAAGGAAGGCTTGGCTGGCAAGATGAAGACTTCCGATTCACAGGATGGATGGACAGGGGAGGTATGTTCCCACGACCCCAGAAACGCCAGAGCCCCAACAGCCTGGGAGGAATCATGGTAACAAATAAAAGCAGCCGGCACTCAGGTTCACCAGGGGCCTGGCGGTTTACAGATGCAGCTTCACAAACGAGGAAATAGGTCTCCCAGAGGGGCTGTGACCGGACCAAAGTCACACAGCCTGCACGTGGCAGCAGCAAAAAGGGAACCCAGAGCACCCGGCCTAGAGCTGCGCCCTTTCCACGCTGCTGTGGGAGAGGCCCCAGAACCCTCCCATCATCTAGCAGCACAGCCCATCTGGGACACTTTTCCCAGGGGCCAAGATGGTCCTCAAAGGGCTGGGCACAAAAGGCAAACAGCAGAAATTGCACGTCCATCAGGAGTCTTCTGAACCTGGCCCCACCCAATCCCACTGTGACTTCCATACCTCCGGTGATGGGGGGCTCACTACCTATGCAGGCTGCCTCGGCGTGACACATTTGTTGAATCATAACAATGACGTCGAATACCAGGACATTCTTCACACAGACTAACTCAATCTCTACAGTGACTAAGGTGGATGTTATCACTATCTCATTTCACGGATGAAGAAACAGGCTCAGAGAGCTGAACTGATTTGTCTGAGGTCTTACAACAGGAAAGCTCAGAGCCAGGATTTGAACCCACACAGTCTGGCCGCAGAGGCCATACTCTTCATCCGCGTGTGAATCTCCCACGTCACCAGCCAGGGTTCATGAGCATGAATAAATGATGGAAAGACCAAGTGCTAACAGATGGTAAGACGAGCAGGTCAGTGGAACGAGAGGAAGGACAGGAGACGCCCATGTGTCTGTGCAGAATGAGCAAGGAGGGAGACACGAAAGAATGAGAATGTGAGCTCATAAATTTTGCTGAATGAAATACACCTTTGCTCTTCTAGTCCCAGAACCTGTTTTCTGGCTACCTGGTGACCCCTTTTACTGCAAGATCTTCTGTCCAGGCCACCAGGGGAGCCCGCACACCCAGGCACGGCACGGGCATCCTGGGAGGGGTGCTTGCAGGCCTGGGCAGGATCCTCCTTCCCAGACATACACACACAGACACGACCCAGACAGGAAGAGCCGCCCAGCCACTGACAAGCAGGTTCGGGAGGGCTCATGTTGTGCCGACGGCTGGGGGGCCAAGGGCAAACATGTCTGCAGCCGCCCCTCAGCCCAGCGCCGTGGGCCCATCTGCCCAGCGGCGGAGGGTGACGAAGAAGAGGACATGTCCAGGCTGGACATGGTCCCCAAGCACAAAGAAGACAGACGGGGCTCTGATCACGTGCCCTGGACGCGCTCTGCACTGCTCCTACCTGCACACTTGTGTTCAAGCTGTTCCTCCCACCCTGCATGCCCTTCCCGATTTCCAAGTCCCATCCATCCGTGGAGACCACTGCAAATGCCACCTTCTCCGGGAAGTGTGCCCAGATGCCAACAGGTGGAGTGACCTCTCCCTTTGCCTGTGCCTCTGCTGGAGCATTTCCAAGAGTCTGTCCTGAGTCCCTGCTACTTTGGGTCTATCTCTCTGTACAGGACCATCACGTTTCCTCCATGAAAATATCAGAACCCCACACTTGGTGCCCTCCTCACTCCCTGTGGGGCACACCTGAAGCCCTAGCCACTGGCCCACATGTGCACCAAGAGGCAGGAGGGGAGGGCTGTTACAGAGCACCGGCCCCACCCATGCTTGGGCCAGGAGCTGGGTACCACTCGGTACCACCCCCTGCCCGGTCCTCTGGCCCCAAGGTTAGAGGCAAGGAACCAGGCTCAGAGAGGGAGCTCCACTGTTCAGCGTCACACAGCAAATGAACACTGAGTGGGGGTGCAGTGCTAGGTCTGCCAGACCCCAGCTCCATCCTTCCGCCTCTAGAGGGGATTCTAGTTGTACCTAAGGACAACCTCAGCAGCTGACATCACGTGCTCACGATGCCCCAGGTCTGGGCTCTGGCATGCACATGTCATATAATCTCCAAAGGAGCGTCAATGTCTCCTCTTTTCACAGATGATGAAACTGAGGCTTGGAGAAGGGAAGACATTTGTTCAAGGCCACAGAGCTACTAGGGGCTCCTGCTTCAAACCCAGGCCTCCCTGCCTCCAGACCCCACGGACCCCCATCCTGCTGCCTGGACGTGCGACCTCCTCATAGCAACGCCCCAGCCAAGTCACATATCAACTACCTTTCTGACTCGCAGGCACGTACGTCCCTGAGGAAAGCAGCCTCCCAGTGGTGTCAGTAGAGAAGCGGGACAGGACACCAGGACAGACAGGGCATGGCACGGAGCAGGGGGGTGCTGGCCGTGCTGAGAGCTCATATGCAAAGGGCAGGCCCTTTAGCATGTGGCCACGGCATGGCCGCTTGGCGTGGAGCAGAGCAGAGAGCCGTGACAGTGGCGGCAGGCGGGGGCTCTCGCTTACCCACGCACTTCCTGTGCATGTTGAGAATAAAACCCTCAGCACAGAGCACCGTGTGGCTGACACAGTAGAAGGATCCCAAGGTGTTGACACAGAACTGTCGCAGGCTACAATCATGAGTGCCCATCAGGCACTCGTCTTGGTCTAAGACAGTCGCAGGAGGGAAAACAGAAGGGCCATTAGAGAGGCGTGGAGCATTCAGTGACAGAGAGGGAAACTGAGTCCCAGGGAGGGGCAGGGACCTGCCCAGGGCCTCCCAGCTCATCAGTCGTACCTCTGGGCTTCGGGCCCAAGTCTGCGTTTGTACAGTCACATGATATCAGAGCCAGAACCCCAGTAAGGACAGATGGCAAGGTGAGGCTCAGAGAGGATGGCAGGGTGGGACCAGAGGCCGTCTCCCACCCAGCTCCGGAAATATTCCACCTCCAGAGGCAACCAAAGGAGCCACACAATGGCAGGTGTTGCAAACTCAAGTGCCTAAGGGACCAGGCTGGCAACATATACAGGAGAAGGGGCCAAGAGGGAGGCTCTATGGGGCACTTTGGGGTCTGTGCTCTGTTCCACTGGGGGACCAGGACTGTGAACCCCTTGTGGGCAGAAGTTTGAAGAGAAACCTGAAATCTTGTCTTTTTTTTTTTTTTTTTTTTTTTAAAGTTCTTGAGTTTTCACGGTTGGTAACTTGCTTGCTTATTTTAAACAGAGCAGAGCCCAGCAGGACTCCCCTGCAGGGCTGGCTGCACCACTCCAAATGCCACCTGTAACCTCTGGCCTGGACCCCACAGCCATCACCACCAGGGGTCCTGCAGAGGCCTGGAGACACACAGACACTGGCCTGAGGCCTGACTGGGACCCGGAAGAGTCCCGACACAGGAGAGACACATTCCTCACATTTTCAGGGCCCTGAGAGATGGGGAGCAGGGCCCAGAGGGCACTTGAGATCTGCTCCTACTGCCTGGCCATGGGGTGGTTTTTGTCCACAGCAGAACACAGTCTTGGGATGACCTGGGTGGCTCAGTTGGTTGAGCGTCCAACTTCAGCTCAGGTCATGATCTCACAGTTGATAAGTTTGAGCCCCACGGACATCAGGCTTGCTGCTATTAGCACAGAACCTACTTGGGATCCTCTGTTCCCATCTCTCTCGGCCCTTCCCCCACTCATGTGTGTTCTCTCTCTCTCAAAAATAAACATTCAAAACACAAGTAAAATAAAATAAAACAAAACAAAAAAAGTAAAGTAAAATAAAATAGGAACACAGTCTCAGCCAAGGGGCTGGATGTGGGGTCCCAGGATGTGGCAGGGATACGGGTATTTTCTCAGATAGACTTAACCCTTTTAACAAATATCATATGACGTCACTCATATGTGGAATTTAAGACACAAAACTGATGAACATAAGGGAAGGAAAGCAAAAATAATACAAAAACAAGGAGGGGCAAAAACCATAAGAGACTTAAATACAGAGAGCAAACTGAGGTTGCTAGAGGGTTGTGGGGAGGGGGATGGGCTAAATGGGCAAGGGGCACTAAGGAGGACACTTGTTGGGATGAGCACTGGGCGTTGTATGTAGCAATGAGTCACTAAATTCTACTCCTGAAATCATTATTACACTCTATGTTAGCTGACTTAGATGTAAATTTTTTAAAATAAATAAATAAAATTAAAATAAAAAACAAAAGACTGAAATTAACCCTTTTACCCTTGGACACCCATCAAGGTCACATCTCCAGAACCTGAACCTGAACTAAAGCATTTCCTAGCCCGTCCCACGCTCCAGGCCTGTCCTGCCACCAGATATGAGGAGGTGTAGTCTAGAGGTCTCTCAGGCATCATTCACTGTGGGAACCACCCCAGCAGGTGTCGGATCCAAATGCCCCCAAGTCCTGGTCCACCGACGTCCCACAGAGACAAGACCCCGTCCTGATGGGGTCGCAGGTGTGAAAGCCACATGCTTTTGGACCTTCTTTGGCCCTTTTGTGAATAGCAGAGTTACCAACATCTACTGCCCCTTCTTTGGATTCAGTAACAGAACTGAGCGCATGCCATTCAACTGGGGCTCCTACTCCCCAGCCCCGCTCCCCATCAGAGGCAAGTGGGAGGGATAAACGTCACTTCCAGGTCCCGCCTTCACAGCGGGGCATGGACATCCCCCTTTCTCTTTCTCCACACATGACCGCAACAAGGACAAGGTGGTCACAAACCAACCTCAGCCTCGCAGACAGGGCGAGTCGGGAGTGTGGTCCAGGGATCTTGTCAGAAATACAAACCCTCAGGCCCCACCCCGGACCCAGGCCGCCTCGTTCTGCCTGCCCCGTCTCCCTTCCGGGGCCCCCACCACAGGCCAGCTCAGGTTGGCACAGGTACAAGAGCAGCCCCCGTGGATCTCACCTTCACAGGACACACCATCCGCCATGATGGCATAGCCAGGGAAGCAGGAGCACATGGCTGTGTCCCCAATGATGCTGCACACCTGCTTGCAGGGCCCGTTGTCTGGGAAGAAACCACACAGAGATCAGGGACCACTGGGCTCATTACCCCCGGCTCCGCCCTCCAGGCAGAAGGCACCCCACACTCCTGGTCCTTTTCACGAGGTCCCCCAGTAAACCAGCTCACACAACTGGTTGGTATCTGGGACAATCGCCACCAACACTCGGATACCAAACCCCTCCCGGGAGTCACAGTGCTGCCAGAAGGGAAGGGGACAGAGAGGACAGAGAAGGAGGGAGAGCAAGGATGCAGAGACAGAAGGAACAAGAAAGAGGAAGAGAGGAAGAACAAAGAGAACTTCCTACGTAGTACTGCAAGCAGTCTCCAAGACAGTTCTCAAGCAAGGATTTTATTCTCTCAGTACTCTAGGAGCTGAGACAAAAGCAGCTAACTGACTTGCTTGGGGTCACACCCTGGCCCTCAGCTCCCCCCATCCACAACCTCACCTCCTACCAGCTACACTCTCAACTCCTGACCTCAGACAGGCGAGACCAACCAAATCCCCAAAGCAGAAGCACCCCTTTGGCAGGAGGCCAGCTTGCACATGCCCAGCACTGGGGAGCTCACCCCCTGAAGGCAGCCCAGACCCACCCCATGGCCCCAGGTTACCTTTGCAGGTGTTGGGTTGTGGCTGCGGTAGCAGGATGGTGTTGGAGGCCACTTGGGAGGACTCTGGTTTCAACGCGGACTCCTCTGGGGCCTCCGGCTGTGGAGGGTCACTGTCTGTCATGGGGAAAGCAGACAGGAGGGGAAGAATGCATGCCTTCAGCCTGGCCTCAAACTCAACTCACACCCTGGGCACCATGCCAGGCATGTGTCAGAGACTGCCTCATTTAATCCTCTCCTCCTACCCATTTCACAGGAGAGAAAACTGAGGCTCAGAAAGCAACATACTACATTACAGCTCTTTGGGGCAGAGGAAGAGAGGAAGCATGGGAGTGAGTATCTATCCCTGGAAAAGCAGCAGGCAGAAAGCACCCCCAGAGCAGGGTCTAAGGCAGCCTTGTAGGCTGCCTGTCAGAGCCTGACCTCCTTGGGCCCAGTGCTGGGGACACAGCTTGAGTTGGGTTGGTGGGAGCCTCTGCAGCCTGGGTCCTGGCCCTGCACTGGGGTCTAGGGTGGGGTGCTGGGGCTGCCCGTGCAGACGAAGCTTCAGATGGAGCAGATGGAGTTTCAACCTGCCTGCCTGGCCTTACAAATCCCATTGCTAGAGGCTTCCGATTCCCAGAGATTCCAGCATGTAGGATGACAGGAGGGCAAGGAGCCCATTGTGGCCATCACAGGACCACCATGCTCCACTGGCAAGATCAGCCCCTGCCCCAGCCATCTGGGCCCTTACCTGGCCGGCAGGTACGGCCATCGTCCTGCAGTGAGAAGCCAGGAAAACAGGCACAGCGGTAGGAGCCCACGGTATTGATGCAGAGATGCTGACACAGCTCCCCTGGGAGGAGCAGGCACTCATCCTGGTCATCGCCAGGCAGGCTGTTGGGCAGCTCAGTCTCCGTGCCCAGTGACAGGGCCTCCCGGCTCGCCAACTCTGCCTCTGAAACTGGAGCGGGGGTCAGTGCTCATGATGGGACATGAGTTCACCCAGCGGGTGGCTGACACTACAAGCCCCCATGGAAATCAGTGTACGTCCTCATCAGAACCTCTGTGTGCCCAGCTAAGATAGCATGGATGGACAAAGGATGGATGCATCGATGCATGGATGCATGGGTGAATGCGTGGATGCATGGATGGATGGATGGAAGGATGATAGATGATGAATGCAGGGAAGGATAGATGGATGGATGGATGGATGGATGGATGGATGGATGGAAGGATGGAAGGATGGAAGGATGATAGATGAACTCAGGGATGGATGAATGGATGGATGGATGGATGGATGATAGATGATGACTCCAGGGAAGGATGGATGGATGGATGGATGATGGATGCATGGATGGATGGATGGATGGATAGATGATGAATGCAGGGAAGGACGGATGGATGGATGATGGATGCATGGATGGATGGAAGGATGATGATGAATGTGGGAAGGATGGATAGATGGATGGATGTAAGGATGGAAGGATGATAGAGGAACTCAGGGATGGATGAATGGATGGATGGATGATAGATGATGAATGCCGGGAAGGATGGATGGATGGATGGATGGATGATGGATGCATGGATGGATGGATGGAAGGATGATAGATGATGAATGCAGGGAAGGATGGATGGATGGATGGATGGATGGATGGATGGATGGAAGGATGAAGGAACAGACCTCCAGCAACAAGAATGCACCCATCAGAGCCAGGTCCAAGTCTTTGTGCCCTGCAACATGACAGGGCCAGGCCCACAACAGTCCTCAGGAAGCTTTGGCTAAAGTGTTGAACTGGATCCAGACCCCTAGTCTCAGTGACATCTGGGAGGACCACCTCTAGCAACAGAAAGACCCCAAACATGTGTTCTGTCAAACAGAGATCTGAACTCTTACTCAGGCCTCCCTTAGCTATGTCACTTGAGCAGTACTGGGTCTCTCCATTCCTCCCCAGGCTACAGTGGGGAGCAGGTGAGAGTGGCAAGGAAGGCTCCCGGGGTTGAGCTGCACTGGAAGCTCTTCATATAACAGTAATAGGATGGGGAAGGGAGGGGGGCCCGCAGCCCTCCACATTCCTAGTCGGCATAGGGCTTCAGCCTTGCTCACTAGCCCCAGACAGCTCAGCCCCACAAGAGACCAACTGCATGAGGTCACATCTGATAAACATGTTTCGTACTGAGGATGCTTACACTGCGCTCCAGCCCGGTCAGTCCTGGCCTGGCGCATGCAGGTGGGGCCGTGATGGCTGGTGGTCCAGCCCGGAGTACTGGCACTATGGGTGGGCAGCAGACAGACCTGGGCCCAGGGCTCCAATAAGCATGCCACACCCTGGGCAGCATTTCTAGGATTCATGTTCAGCCCACACTCATCAGCATGCTCTTCAAACAATCCTCCTGGCAGGGGGGAAACTGAGGCTCAGAGGAGTAAAATGATTTGCCCAAGGTCACCTGAGCAGGAATGGAACCCAGGTCAACTTGATCCTGCCATCTACGTCCCCTAAGGCCCAGGTTATCCACCAGTTCCCCACTAGAGGACAGGAACGTGTACCTCTGCATCTGGACCCTGACTAGCCCTGTCCCCGTCTTGTGACTCTTGAAGCCTAACTTCCTCCCAAACTTCACCTTGAACCAAACACTTCTGGGTACTCACCAGGCCTTCACACTGCTACACCAGGCCCCTACAGCCAACCCCAGAGAGTGGTATTTCCTTGGACTGGACACAGATCAGTGTCCACACTAGCCTGGTAAGGCTAGCCACTCCCTCTTAGTGGAGTCTCTGTGGGTCACTGGGACACTGCATCAGGCTCCTGCTGGCCCACAGGCACAGTGGAGGCTAACGGTCATGAGTCCAGAAGACATCCCTGGCTAGGGTGACAGAAGCTGGACATGGCACCTAGAACAGTGACCACAGCACGTGGAGGTCAGAAGGAGGAGACCCTGGAGACACTGAGGGCTCAGGCAGCAGCAAACAGCTCCAAGCTCTGCACTGGCACCAGAGTTCTCATACCCATAACCTATGGCTATTTGGGAACAGGGACACAGAGGAAGAGGGCGCAGGGCTGGTCAGCCCTCAAAGGGCTTGTGGTGGTGAAGGGAAGGCCACCAAACAAACCCATAATCCGTTCAGTTATTGGCGAGTGACTCTTAGGGGCCGAGCGCTGAGAATATAGGGAGAAAAGACAGGACTGGTCTGAAGGGGCTGATCAGGTGGGCAGGGCAACATTTATGAATGCATTCTCTATACCGGTTATATCCTGTACCCTGAAGACACAGAATGGCACAGTGAGAGGGACAGAGAACACATGGATAAAGGAAGGGTAAATGAATGAATGGATGAGTAAAAGGTTTCCTGGCTGGGCTGGTAGGTGAATACACGAGCAGAAGGCAGATAGATGATGGATGGATAGATGATGGATGGATGATGGATGGATGGATGATGGATGGATGATGGAT